>NC_142010.1:232673158-232997533 GCF_049901735.1 Notechis scutatus
ATTGAATTCAGCCTGTTTAAAAATTGCACTAATTTTTTAATATTGAACAAAGTTGAAATGTAAGAACTATTAAAGATAAGCAAAATGTTAATAAATGTTTTGAAGTGATTTATGTATGTTTAAATTGTTTTATGTTTAGTAAATGATTGCACACATTTTATGATAGTTTACTTCATATTTTATTAACTACTATATATTGGTTACTATATATAAAGGCAGTAATAAAATACTAACTTGTTTAAGAATTGATAATTTTTGGGCTGCAATAATTTCTATATGCTTATATTATCAGGAAATTGACTGGGTGGAACCATCTTTCATTGATTTCTGTGAGACTGCAAAACTGTCATCTAGTGTTCTCCATAAAAAATCGCTCACTGACAGTTATCATGAGAACAAAGAGCATTTTCCTCTGCTTGAAAATTACAAGTGTGGGAGAAAAATAAGAAAACCGATTTCTGTAGATGAGAAATATAAACAATTCAAACAAAATCACAGCCAAACTGAACCGTGGGTAGATAAATACAAACCAAAAACTCAGGTACAATTCTATACGATTTAACATATAGTATATATTCGTATTAGTAGTATTTGTATTAATATATACATATTACTGTATATTAATATTTAATACAATAAGCTATTTTGCTTGTTAAAATGATATTTCTAGAGAAATATACAAAGTACTAATATACAAAGTACTAAATTAAATTAAAGATTATTATAAAAATGTTAGGTCCTGATCATAAGTGTTCAGTAAAACTGTAATTTAATGGACCATTTGTAGGAAGGAGGATGTTTTATTCACAATTGTCCATTAAATTAGAAGATGCATGATTTTTAAGTGATTGATTGATTATATACTGTCAAGTTACTTTTGACTCCAAGCAACCACACAGATTTTTTAATGACAATCTAACCCAAGGGGTTGCCAACCTTTTGGATCTCAGGGACCACCAAACTCATAATTTTAAATCCCGCAGACCAGAGACCCTGGGAAAATCCCCCAAAAAGTTTGCAGGAAAATTCCCCACCCTGTTTTCCTACTGATTGATCATTCTTTATTTGGGATCACAGGATTCCGTCTCCAGCTCCTTTCTTGGGGAGAGAGAGAGAGAGAGAGAGCGACTTTTGGCTTCGTGCGAGGAAAGCAGCAGAAGCAGCAGAAGTCTTTCTTTCTCTCCCCCCAAACTCTTCCAGAAATGAGTCTTTGCCAGCACAGCGTCTTGCAGTGGGATGCCTTGCAGGGTCCCAAAGACTCATTTCTGGCAGAATTTGGGGGAGAGAAAGAAAGATTTTTGCTGCTTTCCTTGCGTGTAACCAAAAGCAGAAGAAGGAAGAAGCGGAAAGAAGCAGCCTGATGGCCAGGCCAGGAGCGTGAGGCGAGAAGGGCAAGTTCCCCCATTCCCCTCACTACCTCGTGCTGTTTGCAATGCAAGCGACGCAAGCCTTGTGTTCCTGCAGGCCATGTGGGCAGTGCAGCTTTGTGTTCCTGTGCATCCTGGATTAATAGCTTTGGGGGGTGCTTTGGGGCTTACATTTCTCTCTGGACCACCAAAATTTTCTCACGGACCACCAGTGGTCCCCGGCCCACTGGTTGGTGACCACTGATCTAACCCATTCTTTCAGATCTCCCAGCATGCCCTCATCAACACTGAAATTGAGCCCCATCAACCATGCTGATGGCCTTTCCTTTTCCTTTTCCTTTCCTTTCTTCATGATATTCCCCCTTCCCCCATTTCTCTTTCCCCGTTTCCTTCTTTCCCAGCATTAGAACCTTGATTTGTTCAGTGAGCCATTGGTTTCTTTTCTTGGCTGTCCACAATATTCTCAGACGTTTTCTCCAACATCAGAGTTCAAAGATATCAATATTCTTCCTATCCTGCTTCTTCAAAGTCCAGCTTTCACTTATATAGAATGTCATAAGGAATGTCATGGACTTACATGATTCTAATTTTTATAAAGGTATAGACATAGCATTTGAATATCTTCTTCATATAATAGAATAAAATTATTTATAGAGTAGAGTAGAGTAGAGTAGAGTAGAGTAGAATTCTTTATTGGCCAAGCATGATTGGACACACAAGGAATTTATCTTGCTGCAAAGCTGATCTACCAAGTATTAGTCTGCGGCATACATCTTGACTACTTGTTGCTTTATTGTTGATGGTTGATCTTAAAAGGCAGAAGCTATCCACCACTTTGATATCTTCATTGCCAATTCTATGGCTAATTATTCTACCTGTGTTTTTTAAATATACATATACTGTAGATATAGATATAATTTTATTAAAAGATTTATAAAAAAGATAAAAAACTAGTACAAACTAATACGAGTAAGGAAATGAAAAGAAAAAAAAATCAAAGCTAAAAATGCAAGGAAGAAAGAAAAAAGAAAAATAGAAAAGAAAAAATACAAAAAAGTGGCTTTCTATCTTGTTTACAGCAGTTATAAATACAATTATAAATTTACCTCTTTCTCTAAAGTGACACACTAGTTATTCTACCTGTTGTCATTTGGCCTTTCTTATATTTAATTTTAGTCTAATTTTTTTCACTGTGTTCTTCGGTGTTAGTACTAAGTTAGTACTCATTATCATAGTGTAAGTTGTTTCTCTTCCAACTTTAAAACCATTCTCATCTTCCACTTCAACTTCCTGTATATATTCAACATGCAGGTAAGATAAGATATGCTATACATATGCCATTGTTTTGCAAATGAAAAAAATTATATCATTTTATATCATTTTGTAAGTGGAAGTAATTGTCATGGAGATTGGATCTTTCCCTAATATTTTAATTTGTTTACATCTGGTATAGATATATATATATGCTAAGAGAATTCCAGTATACATAATACCTAATTTAATATTTTGCTACATAAATATGTTTTATATGCATGTTTTTGTCTGTTAGAGTGACCTTGTCATTCACAAGAAAAAAATTGAAGAAGTTGAAAGATGGTTAAAAGATCACATATTTCAAAATCAGCCAAGACAGGTAATAAATATTATGAACCTAATACTTTTAAAATTGCTCATTTTGAAGCTTTTATTTAATTTCAATCAAGTTTTATTTTTATTTTATCAATTTTATTTTACTGAATAATGAAGTGAGATTAGAATATTATCAAAATCTTATATAATATAATTTTAGAGCAACATTTATCTGCTGGAATAAAATAATAAACTTATTTGTTTGGCTAGATAAAGATAAAGCAAGTTGCAATTGATTTATACAAAGATTGCCTTGAGAGAAATTATCCAGTTTGTGTTTCTTTTTTTCTGAATATCTTGAGGTTTTATGTCACTAAATGAGTACACAGGTTGGGATTAATCTGTGCTCAAGTTTCCATTAAGGAATACCTGCTTCCATTTAGAGAACACACACTAGGCTATTTGAACTGCAGTCCAAACAATTTATTTGAATTATCTCCAGGTCTGCAACAGATATTAAATTGTAATAGGAATTAAGTTGTGCAGCATAAAGGAAGTGGGCTACTGTAATATTGAATTACTGAGAATATAATTATGGCTACTGTATTTACTGGAAATATTGATATCATTGACACCAAAGTTCTATTTTGTTTTAAGAATATTAAAATATAGAATATTAAATAATATCATATTGTTTTTTTTCTTTAAATATCATACTCTGCTTATAATAAGTATCTTGTTGTAGGGAGGCTCCATCCTAGTGTTAACTGGCCCTCCAGGATGTGGAAAATCTGCAACTGTGGAAATATTAGCCAAGGACCTTGGTATTCAGATACAAGAATGGATAAATCCTGTATCGCTAGACTTCAAAAAATACGAAGACCTTCAAGTTGCTTTCAATCATGGTAAAATTTTAAAATGTTCACTTCTTCATTGTTGAGACATTAGAATATATTTAGTGGCATATCTATTTCTGGTAGGATGACCATTAGATGGTAGCAAATTTCATTAAAATAAATGAAGCTAACTTCTAATTAATTTGAAAGTAAGTTGCTGAGGAAATTCCAAAGGATTTACACACAATGCCTGAGAATAAAGGCATTCTTTATTTTCAACTTCCTCTATATTATGATTTCCTGTGTTTTAAAACTGCTGCACTTTAGAGTGATAAGAGATTTCAAGTTGAAAATAAAAGTTGAACTCAAAATTGTAACTGCAGGTATGGTCCAGTACTACTTGCTCCTTGTCCAGTACCACTTGCTCCTTGATACACGTGCTCTTTGGTCTGTTTTCCTTTCTGCTAGTGTGACTGCAAGGAAGTTTCTAGCTATATGTCTGCATTATGTCTGAATTGTAATTTATTCTTAGCTATATTTAGCAAGAAAAGCCAGCTCTGAAGATAGGGGATTAAACTTGGCTTGCTTTCATTAAAAAATATTTAAAATTAATTGCAGTTTATTTGATTTCAGTTGGGTGATAAACTGCATTTTATCTAAAACCCAAATGAAAACTTGGTTCTACTCTTGGGATTAAATTCTTGGTGTTCAGTTCCCCTAAAACTCCATTGTGAGCTTCTTCTCAGCCTACATGCAAACTGTCTCTTCACCTCCTACTCCCACTTATAGAGAACACTTCTTTATAATGTTCCTTCTAATTTCTGCTATTCTGTGTGGAAAAAAAAAAGATTTGTGCAGCTTGTTCCAAACCAAGTACAAGTTTTGCACCTTAATATAAGAACATGAATAAATTGCAAATGCATATAATAGTTATATGTTAAAATATGTTTTGGAAAGTTGTGCTGAAGGCTCTGGGGTTCAGGGAAGGTCAGCTACTAATGCAAAGCTGTCTGCCCAGCGGTCCTGGGAAAAAGGCACAAGCTTGCTGTCTCAGCTTAATTGCAGTATCTAGGTCCTGCTACAGCACAGTTTCAGAAGGAACTTCTATCACATGATGCTCCTGCTCCATCCATGCTAAACAACCTTTAGTTAATTGTTACTGCAATTAAGGCAGTGGGCTTGACCTCATGAGCCACAAGTTCAGAGTTTTATGGTGATTGGTGAATAAATGTATTATTGTTTAATTTTTAAATGTAATATTATCTATGTTTAATTGAATTTTCTCTTATTCTTATTTTCTTAAATAAATTTCTCCACTGTATTTTAATCAGGTTCAGACTGTACCCAGGAGTGCCATGATACACATATATAGCCTATGTGCTGCATTTTTGAAATCTCCGATTTAGATAATATGACTGTTTTTAAACTAATGATTAATTTTCAGTACATTTTTTTTAGTAGACTAGTTTTTAAACTTTCAAATAAAATTCAGGCCATTTTTTTTTGCCCAGAAATGTAGCATTATAACAATGGACAGGCCTTCAACGCTAAAGCACATCTGATTCTTTTTGAAAAATTTCAATTTAGTAATTGATTTATCTGGCCCAATGTTTCAAAATATATACCTCTGCCTATACAGCTTGTCTGGTTCCTGTAATTTACATATCAATTGATCTTGGACCAGTAACAATCCATGCAAATAAATATAAGAACAAAATTCAAGACAGTAAGCATATTGTCACATATATGTACTACTTTTCTTAGTACTTTATACTAAGCATATTACAAAATAAATATTTCTATTTAGAATCAGATTTTCAGATACTTCCTTATCAGAGCCAGGCAACTGTCTTTCAAGAATTTCTTCTAAGAGCAAACAAGTATATGAAGCTTCAGATGGTTGGAGAGTCCATGGAAACTGACAAAAGACTTATTCTTGTGGAAGTAAGTTGCAGTGGTTGAATAACTCCATTAAAGTGTTTTAATAATTAAAATTAAATGTTCTATTATTTTCTCCCAATTTTTAAATATACTAGTTTAAGTTAATTAGGTTTTCCAAAATTAATTGCTCAGTAGTAAAATTTCAGTTTTCTACAATAATAATAACTAATAGCCTATTTCAAACAGTCCTACTAATAATCATTGATAAAAATTGCTCACAAATATAACAAGTGCTTGATTTTTTTTCAATTAAAATTTTAAAAACTGCAGTTTTCAGAAAGTGAAAAATAATTGCCTGATATCTTTTTTCATTAGTTTGAGCTTTATTTTCTTGTCAAGCATTTTGGAAAATGTTGTACTCTAATGGTAGAGCATTAGCTGTGAATGCAGGGTTCTAAATTCAATAACTAACGTTTCTTTGAGCCCAAAGTACCAAATAATTTTTGAATAATTAAGGGTATTCATAACAATGACATTTAGATTCTTTGTTCTAAAGCTAGTTACTGGGCAAAATCAATTTCATGTGTTTCTGTGGTTTCCAAATGCACTTTGGACTTAACATGAATAATCTTACTCCTTTATATGTTGGACTTCTTTTTAGGCATGAAATAAATCCAGAAACTATCATAGATAGATAAGCTCAAAGCATAGACTCTTATTGATAGATAAGTAGTTTAATACAGGTAATGTATTTTAAGGCCTACACAGATGTGTGTGCTTGTCTGTCTAACTAGACTCATGATGTTAAATCTGAGCTTTTTATTTTCATTTCTCAAATTAAATAATATTTCATTGCTCTCTACAAGGCAATGGAAAACAGCTGCAGCACATTGTTTACATGTTAACTTTTTCTGGCTTGAAAGTTGTAGCTTTCTGCCTCTCCATCTTCAACCTTGACACCATATTGCATTGGGTTCATCTCAAATAAATATACCATGTTTGTAACATTTATAGCTGTAAAGTAAAATATCCTTAATGAATAATTTTAGTGGCTCCAACAGATTTTAGTTCAATTTAACATATATTTTAGAATAACAACATTGTATTTCCTTTTCAACAGGATATGCCAAACCATTTTTATCATGACCCTAGCAGTTTACATGACATTCTGAGGTATGTTCAGTATCTCATTTTGCCAAAGGATCAGTCAGGGAAATTAATAGGTATGGCTGGACCAAGCCTAAGGTTCTCTAGTGCAGAATAGTCCACTACAACATACAAAGTTCCATCTGTTTCTTTTGCTGCATAGTTGGGGGTGGTGAATGAATAAAGATGGCAGGTTGCAAGTTACATACCATTTGTATTTTTGCTGTGCAATTCTATTGATTGCTGGTCAGAATTGATGCTGTTAAGTTTGAACTGCTAATTTTCAGTTTTTCATTGTAGGAGTTTTTTGCGGTCAAGCAGATGTCCTCTTGTATTTATAATATCAGATGTTTTCAGCACAGGGAGCAACCAAAGGTCTCTATTCCCAAAGGCAATTCAAGAAGAGCTGTGTATAGCAACCATTAGGTAAATGAATTGACAGCTACATTGGCCATGATGAAATGCTCATACTGAAATTTATCTTGACCATTTTCTTTTTTCAATATTCTCAGTTTTAACCCAGTGGCACCAACACTGATGATGAAAGCCCTAAATCGAATAATCACAGGGGAGATCAGTACGGTAAGATAAATGAAATTACAATATTGTCATACTGTAAGGGATACAAAAAGCAAACGTTGGTGATGGAAACATTATTATTACATTTCATCTGAAAGATACCTTTGAAGTTTTAAAAAATGTGTTGTATAATAACGGTTGACAGTATTGATCTCAAAAATCTTTGCTCATTAGTGAGCAATTCATTCATAATTAGCATTGCTCGTCCAACTTTACTATAAAATTGTTATGAAAGTAAAATAGAGATAATCATGGACAGAGTTTTGAATGATTCTGTAGAAGTAGTGAAAATATTGAGTGATAAATGTTCCTTCCAAAGTGTAAGTACAGCTCAATCTTTGGAATGTTTGGATCAAGGGAGAGATAGAAATAGAAGCAGGAAGCATCTGGGAAGTTTTTTTTTAATACTTTCCGTAGATTTTCTCAAATTAGCTTTGATTTTATTGTCAATTTTTCTTTGTAGAGAAGAGATAAAATTGATGTCCCTGACAAAACCTTATTAGAACTGATTTGCAGTGGATGTACAGGTGACATTAGAAGTGCAATAAACACCCTTCAATTTTCTTCTCTAAAAGGTAAGAAAATATTCTTATTAATTTAAATTATGCTGAGCACTAACATTTAAAAAAGTCTTTACTTGTTCTTATAATGTTTTTGCTTTTAATCTGTCAGGAAAACATTTTATTTTACAATACAGAAAAAGTTGTTTCTTTTTAGCATTACTAACACTTAAAAATAGTAGTGGATGAAAAAAATAAGAATTTTGAAGAGTAGACTAGTTAAGGAATGCTTAATTTATATCTAGTTAGTTTTTAATTATGTTATTGACAAACTATCCTAATTGTTTTTCAGGATGAACTGAATATAGCTAATTAATTGAATTCTTAAAATTGCAGTGTTATTTTTATATTAACTGGGATTATTTTTTTAATATTTTCCTTTTTGCTATAATTTTTCTTTTATTATTATTCTTGTTTATTATTGAAGTTTTCATTCTGTTCTTAGCTAAATTCCCACATGTATATTAGTGTGGGATTCTAGTATTTTACTCCTATTGCAGACTAACGTCTTTCGGATATTACAAAATGTTTCTATTTGTTGTAACATTGTTACAGCCAGTATCATGACAATATATTAGTACTGTATTAGCAGTATATTATTAATTACAATAACATAAATAATTCAAACAACGTTAGAAAGCATAAAATAAAAGTTTTTAATTCCTAAAATTTTTTAAAAGTCCTCTTCACATATTCAGTACATAATAAAAGTAATTAAAATAATCAAAAACACAGATACATGGAATAAAAATAGTTATTCCCTTTGGAAGAATTTCAAACTTTTGAAAAATTAAAAGCATTTTAAAAACTATATACACAATAATTTTTTTAGTAATTTCAAAATGTGCATGCATTTTTATCCAAAATAGAATGAAATAAAAAGTAAAGCAACATGTTCTTTCTAGACAGAATTTTGCTGTAAAAGCTATGTTTTTTTCTTTCTACTAAAGACAAAGTTTTCCATTTTTCCTATTTATAAATTCCCTTGCGTTTTTTTCCAGAGAGGCCATCAGACAAGAGTTTATGGTCACAAAGAAAGAAAAATAATGTTTTAAAGTGTGATACATCCTCTAAAATAAAGAAGAAAAAACTATTCAATAATTTTTTAGAGGACCAAGAAATACCAGCTATTGGTAGCAAGGATGCTTCCATCTTCCTTTTCCATGCTTTGGGGAAAATACTTTACTGCAAAAGTAAGAGAATCTACTTGTCCTTATTATATTATATATGTAAAAATTCTAAGATTTTTTTTTATTATGCATATTTTATAACTTAAAAAACATTTCAGAAATATTTTTGTTGTTAACTCATTTTAAGGAAACTCATGTAATTTATATGTGTGGATCAAAATTTCTGACCCCACCTATTAATACCAGGTACAGCAATTAAACTCTTCCCCACTTTACATTCTTGAGCAGATACATGAAGATGAACTAAATAGATTCATTATATAGAAAAACAAAGGAGCCATACATTTGAAGAAACTCTCCATCTAAATCTTGCCATCTATATATGTTAGTCTCCAGTTTTAAGTTCAGGACTTAAAACAGGACTCTTCCTATGTTTTTGAGTCCACAGCCTAAAGCTACTTTGTAGCTTTGAAGATTTCTGACTTCTTTTGACATTATAGATGTTTTCCTCACCAGCTTCAACTGTTATAGTATCTGCAGATATCCATAAGTTAGCCCATGTACTCTGTACTAACAAGGCCTTCCATGCAATAATCATACATATTAGACTTCCACAGGTGTCAGACCTATAGCTCACCCCAACAGATGGACACCTTGGAATAGGATGCTGTCTGCTTTGTGCTGTCTACCACAATTACTTTGTGTAGCTACTAAAAAACCAAAACCTGTGAAATATAATAGTAAAAATCTTCAATAAAATAGAGGTGCTGCCTTTTTGATACAGGTTAACTCACCAATATATTACTTAGAATTTAGATAACAAAATTCATATTAAGCAGTGCAAACCATGTGATCCAGGATTGTTCTATAAACTATCTGTTTCTGAAGAAATACCATGTTTCTCATATAATAAGGCCGGGTCTTTTTTTTTTGAGCCCTGAAAAAATGGCTAGGCTGTCTTTTCGGGGGTGATTTAATTCCCCCCACTTGCATCTTCAGGCGGGCGGGCGGTGATGGCTTGGATGTTGACCTCGGCGTTGGTGGGGCACTTCGTATCGGGGTCAACGCAGGCAGCACCATATCCGGGTGTGCAACAAAAGTACTTCCTAACGGCAAGCCCCTCCACCATTCCCCCCCATTTCGCATGTTTTAATATAGGCCTTAATTTGGGGGGAGGGGCTTAATTTCATTTCATGCCTATAAAACATGCTGGGACTTCCTATTGGGGGAGGCCGTACTGTTGGAGAAACAGGGTACCTGTCTCCATTTGTCAAGATTCTGTCTTTCAGACATCTGGTGTTTGATGAAATTACAGTTATTCAAATAATTTTATAGGAGAACCAGCTATAGAGGTAGACTTTCCTCAGTTACCTCATCATTTATCAGAATATGAACGACAACCCTTGCTTGTGCAACCTGAGGTAAAAATGTTTGCTATTTCTATAATAATATGTTTCCATGTATACTTGGCAAAATTCTTAATTTAAAAGAATACAGATAATTTTTCTATGTGGTATGATATTCTGTGTATATTTTCTTTTATTAGGATGTCATAGAAAAATCACACATGTCTGGGGACTTATTTAATGTATACCTTCACCAAAATTATTTGGAGTTCTTCTCTGATATCGATGATATTGTAAGAGCCAGTGAATATTTAAGTACTGCAGATTTCCTTTGCAGTAACTGGGATGTAAGTTTTTAAATACACACGCACACGCACACACAAATATAACAAAACATGTGACATGCATACTAATTTTTACAATTTGGAATCTTATGAAGAAATAAGGCAACATTAATTATATTTACTGTTTATAGTCTTATTGTCAGATAGTGTTCTGCTCGCCATCTATGCAGTTTATCAGTTTTTGTCTGTTTTAAAAATAATTGTGTTAGACTTTACATTGTTTTTAATTACAAAGTAAAAGTTTGCTTTTTAGATTTAACAGAACATTTTTTTTCTTAATAATGGATTTACTTGGATTGTGTTCAAATGGGAAGAAAACTTGATGTTTGTACAATCAAGCATATTTATTGAACCAAGATTTTGACTGCTTTCTGGGATGTACAATTTGTAATTTCAACAAGATTTAATATATACCTGTAATATACTACTAATTTCCACCTGGTACTTTGTACCTTGCTTTAAAATCTATTATGGAGCTCTTATACCATATTTTAATTCTGCCAATTCCTATAGGCACGAGCTACACTTCAAAAATATAGTGCTTCTGTAGCCACAAGAGGTGTGATGCACTCAAACAGAGGCAGAGCTTTTGCACAATGCAAAAAAGGAATGGGCTTTAGACCTCTTCATAAACCACAATGGTTCCTAATTAATAGAAAGGTAATTGATAACAATTTACTTTTTCTCAATTACTAATGTTATTTGCACCAGTCTAAAACAGAATCAAGTAATCTATTTTTTATTATTGCTCTCATTGCAGAATCAATAGTGAAGTAACATTGACTTAACTTTTGTATTTGTAATTAACATTATTACAGGATTAGGATTCATATAAAGATTTAGGTCTCAATTAGAAACAGCCCTGCTCATACTAGCAAAGTAAGATATTTTAAAACAGGGGTCTCCAGACTTGGCAACTTTAAGACTTGTGGATTTCAACTCCCAGAATTCTCCAGCCAGCATAGGTGGCTGGAGAATTCTTGGTGTTGAAGTCCACAAGTGTTAAAGTTGCTAAGTTTGGGGACCCTCGTTTTAAATGAATCAGTAAAATATAGCACTAACTTGACTACAAAAACCATTTTAGAGAAAATATATTTATGGATTACTGTGAAGCATTTTTTGATCTGAGAAATATATCCATTACAGCAGGGGTGTCAAACTCGCAGCCTGCTGGCTGGATGCATCATGCACTGGTCACGCCCACCCCCATTTTAGCGAAGGGGGGGAAAGTCACATGATGAGGTGTCATTGCGAGTTTGACACCCTTCCATAACAGTATCCTCTGAAACATTAAAATGATCTTAAACATCATTTAGATTGTATTACCTTTAAGTAAAAATGAGTTTTATCAAAATTGGAATGCCCCATTTAATCCCCCATATAGAAAACTAATCAATAGTCAGAAAATAATTTGAAGATTTAAGATCTTGCAATTAATTATGTATTTATTACATCAGGCAGCAGCAATTTTACAGAACAGTTTAATAGAATAACATTGAAATTAGATTGTTAAACACAGATGATTAGGGTGTGTGTGTGTGTGTGTGTGTGTGTGTGTGAAATCAAAACTCTATAGTTTAATGGATAAAACTGAAAAAGTGCTTTTGCATATTGGATTTATATTTTCTGATTCCTTATAGTATCAAGAAAACTGCTTTGCTGCAAAATCCCTCTTTTCAAGTTTCTGTTTATCACCATTGTGTCTTCAGACTGAGCTAATACCTTATCTTATCATGCTGACTAATCCAATGAGAAACCAAGGTATATTTAAACATATGCAAAATGTTTCATATTTCTGTTTCTGCTTTAGAAGAGCAATTAGTCATAGAACAGAATATTATTCAGTGTAATTTCATACTATTTACTTAGAAGTCCCAGTGACATAAATGGGATGTATCAAATATTTTATACATATATTATTTGTATGCTGTGCATTCCCTGCACCCTGTAGGTTGCTAACAATATAAACACATTAAACTCCAAGAAATCCCATGCACATGTAAGAGATTTTAAAAAATAAAAAACTACTAACCAATACAAATGTCTGAAAGATTTGTTGTTTCACATTCCTGACATATTTGGGGTCAGCAATCCAAGGGTTTGACTTTGCATGTAATGGCAAAACCATAGATGTGTCTTTCTGCATTGTTCAAATGTTTCTGTTGGTGGGAAAAACAACTGAGCATCATAGACTACTCTGTTTGATCACAATAGCCAAAATTTTAAGAAATATATATTACCTGTAAACTGGTTACTTCTATTATTGCTTGTGTAACTCACCATAGTACTTTAAAAGTAAACAGAATTTTCAATACTTATGTCAGAAAGTATGAAATGTTTTGGATTGTATAGTCTAGCAGTAGAATTTGGTTAGAATTTGGGTCTCACACCCAGCTCAACCTTGAAGCCTGGGTAGATCAATTTTACCTAACAAACTGAACTCGCCTCTCACATTTGCTTGGAGGGGAAAAGTGGTCTCTTTTATGCAGAACGTTTACCCTAGAAGAAGAAAAAATTATATACTCATTTATATTTCCATATTGCTTTTCTTTCTGGAGGAAGAAAGAGGAGATGGCACTAAATGGATTAAATGTCTCTGCTTTAGAGAGAACTGAAGTACCATGTTATATTTTCCTTTATTAATGTTGTGAATTGAATGTATCGGCTAGGATCTTATCTGAATTTAAAAAAACAACAACAAATGCTGCCCAGTTTCCTTTCCCAGCAATATCCCCCCACCCCACCTCTTCAGACTGTCTGAGAATTTGCTGCTAGAAGAAAACAACTTCTCTGCTTCCTGCAGCTGCCTAAGCATTTTCCACCTCCTTGTGTGTTGGGGTGGAACTGGCTTAAATCCCAGCAGGAATAACTAAGTACATTTGGGGTAAAAAAAAAAAGCTTTGGATTTCAATGCTATATCAATTTACTTGAGTGAGTACAACAAATTGATCTCAGTGGTACTGTGCTCCGATATTGATATGTATATAATTACTTTGTAAATGTTACTTCACAACTTTCTTTGAAGTAATACATGTATTAGGTTGTTTTCTGAACATATACTACTAGTCTGAACAACAACCTGATGGTATGTTTTATATAGAAATAATTATTTTTCTAAAAATGTGACTTAATGCTCTTATGAAGCCCTTTATGGATTTCAAAAGGATTTATATTTTAAAGTCTAAATCAGTTTTTCTGATATATTACAATATATTGACTTTATAGAACTAATTGTCGAATCAAACTAGAACAGAAATATATTTAAAAATAGCTACAAAGTATATTCTATATATAGATTGAAGTTACTTTTAGGAATAATTTTTGTTTGGCTTTTTCAGCTCAGATTACCTTTATTCAGGATGTTGGGAAACTTCCTTTAAGAAATCACTTTGGAAGGTAACCTTGATATTATTCATAAAGCTTTATTGAATCCAGCCCCCCTGCTGTCATTCTCAACTCTCAAGTAAATAAAGATCAAAATGGCCGCTAACATTGATTCTTAAAGTGAAAACCTATCCATCTGTTTAAACCAGGGATATCAAACTGGTAGCCCACGGGCCAGATGCGTCATGTGCAGGCCATGTCCACCCTAGCTCCACAAAGGGGAAAAAAATCATAAAATGTCACGTGAGGGCAACGTGATACTGCCACTTTGATACCAGTGGTTTAAACTGCATGGTGTTATAACTTAAATGTATAAAGCATTTGTTTTCTCTGTCTCCTACTGGAATCTGTCTTTATACAGAAAAGATTCCGCTGATCTTACTTTAAGAAACACCAGTTTTGAATTTAATTCCTGTATTCAGTGGTCTGATTTGCACAACACACTCCAGTTAAGTGGAGGCTTTCTTGAGAGACATTGTTTCCCCTGTCATTTCAGTTCCCAGATGAATCTGTGGAGTGAAAAATAAGCAAGGCAATGGATGACTCTCTTGCAAACTATACACTGATTCTGACATAGATGGGCCCAATGGGAGAGCTTTTTTTTCTTTAGGTTTTTTTTAAAGGAAGTGGAATAGGAAATACCAACTTCCCTTACACTGGCTTGGAATGTAAACATGGTTGAAGCTCAAAAGACTCTGCCATTTCATATCATAAGTTGCTGGCACACACAAGTGATTGAACTAATTGGCAGACAGAATTGCCTGGTAGAAGGAGGAAAATATACTAGTAACTCTTGACTTTCATTTATTTACACAGAGAAGTATAGACAGCAGAACAGATACCAAGGTTGTAATTTTCTTAGCACTCTGCCCTACTCTACTATTCCCTGAGAAAATACAGCTTGTAACAATTAGTTGCTAAAACCCTAATAAAATGAATTGTCTGAGTACTAAGTAGTGACTAGAGTGCCTTTTTTGTCCAAACATCCAGCGTGATAGAGAAAATTATTATGAGAGAATTGGGTGTCTTAGTTCACTCCAAAGAAGAATAAATTGCTGTTGCATTGCTGTTTGCAGGTTGAAACTTGAAACTCTTACTGATAAGGATTCTGAAATACAAATCCTGGACAATGATGACGAAGAGGAGTTTTCTGAGAAGCAGCCTACAATTCTGCATGTCCAGGGGGAGAAAATAAAAAACAGTGAGGAAAATGAACTGGATGAATTCCTTCCTACTTCTAGTCAGTGTAATGAAAATGAACTACCAGCCAGTCAACCTCAGCCAGTTGCAGCACAAGCAATAATGGAAGCAGATGACTTAAATATAGAAGAATATGACAGTGAATAACAAATAGCAATTCCAAAGCTGTGATAATATTTAAATTATAATTTTACTTTTGTTTCATATTTTATATCCAGATGTACAGGAAAGATAAAAAGCTTTGTTATTTCAGCAAGCTGTTAACATTTGTCATGAATAATAATTAATATGGAGGAAAATGAGTACAGAGTCTTTATATTTTTAAGCCTACCATATACTGAAGAGCTTCAGTTAAAACTCAAGGTTTCGCTTCTCATCCATACAGAATAAGGGAAATAAATGAGAAGAAATATATTTACTTTGATATTTTATACTTGTATTTATCTTGTAGATATTGAAGGCATTGTCAACTATTTTGTTACTGTTTCACAAGTTTAGATCTAAGTTGTGATGATGAAACATTGCACAAAGTGTTTAACCTGGGCTGTATAATATTTAATATGTAAATAAGTCTCTGGGTGCCTTATTAATAAATTGTATCATTATGGTTTCTGAAACAATGTTTACATATATTTTGGACAATTCTAACTTGAAAAGTATTGTTAACACTGATCTAGGACAATAACATGATAATTTTTCGTATTTTGTTAAGTTAATTCTTGAACTTTATTTTCAAATCATTCATTTTTACTGATAAGTTATTTTTCATAATTGTATTAAATATTAGAAGTTCAATAGTAAAAATAATATAATTTATTAGATTATTAATCAAAGAAAGAAGAGGAAGGAAGGATAGTAAAGAAATAAAAAATAAACATACAGCAATAGCCTTTAGACTTACATATCACTTCACAGTGTTTTATAGCCCTCTCTAAGTGGTTTGCAGAGTCAGCATATTGCCTCCAACAATCAGGGTCCTCATTTTTCCAACCTCAGAAGGATGGAAGGCTGAGTTAACCTTGAGCCAGTGAGAATTGAACTGCCGAACTGCTGGCAGCCAGCAATCAGCAGAAGTAGCCTGCAGTACTGCATTCTAACCACTGTACCACCTTGGGTTTTATAAAGACTTGTATAAAGAACTTCCAATCTTCATCACATGTATAAATAACTTCATTTCTTAATTTATAACCAATTATTTCATTATATTTATATTTATATATTTATATAGATAGATAGATAGATAGATAGATAGATAGATAGATAGATAGATAGATAGATAGATAGATAGATAGATAGATCCATATCCATAAAACGTCATTTCAGCCCTGGTGTCAGCAAGATAGCTATTTTCCCTAATTTGATTTTTTTTATAACTTCTGAGATTTCTATCATTGTGGTTGGTCCATTCATAAGTTGATTTTGCATGTTTGTAAGGCATGGCAAGTTCTGCTTTTGTATTTTTTTCCAAAGAGATGTCAGATCTTTTATACAGATGGGAGTAATGTGGATGGGTTTTTTTTTTGTATTGCCGAGTTGTCTGTTACCACTATCATCTTCCTGAAATTTCAAAATCATATCTCTTTTTTTAATTTATAAGCCAACCACCCTCCTAGTTTATTAGTAGGTTTAAAGTTCTTTTTAAGTTGTTTCAATTTTTTAGTTTTTCAACTGTACATAGATAATTGCTGAAGAAGTTTAATTTGATTTAGAACATTTATCTTTGCAGGTGATTTCTTTAATTCTTTTTCTTTACTTTTAATTTCCTATAAGATCTCACAGGTTTTTCCCTGGGCTTTCTTTTTCAATTGATTGAAGAACATTGAAGATGCTGTAATATTGTTTATGTATTTGTTAGGCCTGTGGTAATGCCGATTATATAGATGTGGGAGCAAAGTAGACATCTGAGTTTGTTGCTACCATAGACTAACTGTAGGAGAAAGAATGGCAGAACCTGGAAGTGGAGTCAAAAGAAGAATCAGCCTAAAATCTCTACATAGCCACAACAGATTAAGTCCAACCCCTCTCCCCCCCAATTCCATTAATCCTTATCTTGCACCAACTAACCATTAGTTGAGGAAATTTCTATGCATAGGCATGAACAATAAATCAGTTTAATCAGCTGTGGTCCTGATGTCCAGCTGACATTGACACAACTTCACAATGCATGAAGGAAAGTACCAAGAGCTCAGCTGTAATCTATTACTTTCAGATCCACTGATTGCCTAAATTTTACCAATTTGCTCCAGGCAAAACATGTATTTTATGACTGACTGCTGGGTCTATGCAATGCCTCAATAGGGCGTTTTACTCCAATTTAGCTTTTGGCAAAGCTCTCTGCTGCATAAAGTGAACTGCAAGTGATGCAGCAGAGATGGTACGGCACCAGACAAAAAAAGTAGGCAAATCACAGCGTGTATCTGTGTCCACGCACTGAAGACAGCCAGCTTACTTTAACTTGACACTTTGATTGAAAAAATGCCTTGTTTTTTCTGTGACACTACTGGTTTGCACCAATAATTAGCCTCAAAACAGCTCATTGGTTCAAAAGTTGATAATTTTAGTCTTTTAAATAAGAGATATAACAAGCTATAATTCATAAATAATGATAGATTGGGAAAATTAATATCTTGACATTGTCTTGGTTTACTTATTAGAACTTTTTTTAAAAAAAAATGTTTTATCCTCTTTTTCCCTAAAACGTCTAATTAAAACGTATATTCCACTGCTTTCTTAACTGCTAATTATTTCTGGCCGGTAGTAACCCAAGTCTTTATCCACATTTGTCCAGTAAGCTGTCCTGCCCTAATAGTCGAGGGTTTTTTCCCCGCGCTTTTGAAACTTGGACGACGTCTTTTGAAACAGAAATGGGAGATTCGTTCCCCGCGGTGTAAAATCACAAAACCGATTGCGACTTGGAGGGGACGGGAGGATGACACGGGGCGTGCAGCGCAGAAAGCGGAAGCAAGCGACCTGTCGCCCTACCCAGGCCTACCTGGAGCGAGCGAGCGAGGTAGACAGGTAGGCAGGGCAGTGTTTGCAGCCCGAAGGACTTCGCGCATGACCAGATGGGCGGGACAATGGGTTGAGGCCAAGACGCCCCCGAAAGTAACGCCTCCGGGAAAGGGAGACGGAAACGGGATTGTTCTTCTGGCCGTTGCGCCTCTGGCCGTAGCGGGATATATTTTTGCCCGCCCTTTTCGTCTGAAAGAGTGAGTGGGGCATTTTATTGTGGGGAGGAGGGGGTTGGAGGTAAATCCGGTCCCAGCCACGGAGCTGGCGGGGTCGCGGGCAGAAAGGCGCCGCTTTTTATCCCGCTCGGAGCTTTGGGGGTGAGGGCGGAGCGGGCTCAAGGTGTGGTAGCGGCAGTAAATGCAAGTCGCGCGATTTGCGGGGAACCAAAGGAGGGGGGAATGGGAAGCAGTGCGGAATTGGGTGGAAATTCGTGTTTCTCGGACGCTTCTGGTGACATCCTGTGGATATTTCCTTGGAAGGAAGGCCCGCTAAGTTTAATGGGAAATGTAGGTCTAAGGTTGTAGAAGTGCACTTTGATGCTGGAAAGTAGTAGATACGTGTGTGGTGGGGGGGATATCTCCAGTCTTTTCCCCTTGTCCTATCTCTCTCTAGGCAGCACAAACTTCGTTCAACAACCTGTATATAAGGGTAGGTTTTCTTAATTTTTTTTTTTTTTTTGGCTTATTTATCTCTCTATAAATCCTTCAGAGTTGCTAGTTAATCCAATCGTTAGCTGGAAAAAAAAAGTTCAGTTTGAGTTTTTATCCACACAGTTTATTAATCTAAACTGCATCATGTAAAGACGGTGAACTTTTAAAAATATGCCATGATGTCTGGGGAGGGTGAGACATAGCCCACACTGAAAATCACTGGAATATAAGGGAATTAGAGCTTGTGGACATTGTTTTCTTTTCTAAATTATGGCCACTGTGTTGCTTTTTCCTTTTTATATATTTTGGATTCTCTCAAACTATCCAAGTATCACAGTGTGGTGGACTTTGAACTTGTACATGAGGCATTAAGCTCTCTGCCTTCTTTACTGTTGTGGTTTCATGGACTCTGGAAAAGTTTCAAGCATTAAATTATGATAAACCCAATATCAAAGCTAGAGTGACTTGGCAGTTCTGAACTGCCTTACTATGGAAGAGGATTTATAGCTCAATGATGGCATGTTAGCTTTTTTTTTTCCCTGTCTTTGAGTGCAGAAATTTAGTTGGCTTTCTTTTTTTAAGACTTTACTTGAACTATTTGTCCCCTAATTTTCAGGGCTTTTAAAAATTATTATTTCTGAAACAGGGGAAAAGTTCACAAATGTCTTCAAGGAATACATCACTGGAGCACAGAAGTGGGCAGCAAAGTCGTTCTGTCCATTATGATAAAGTATATGTGGATTCCTCTTCCCCAGAAGATGTTGAGGAGATATTAAATTCAGAACCTTTGCCTCCGCCTCTTCCATTACAGCCACCATTTGGACCTGAATTTTATCCAAGTGACAATGAAGAGTCGGCTGAAATGCCTGATCTCAAACCAGTGAGAAAATTCATTCCTGATTCATGGAAAAACTTCTTCAGAGGTAAAAGAGGTGATCCAGAATGGAATAAGCCAGTATCTGCCATTTCAGATGGAACTCAATGTTCTCCACCATCATCTCCAACACTTACTCCAGTGAAAGCAGAACATATTTCAACACCAAGCTCTTATCAAGATCCATATGGAGGTTCAGGAGGGACTTACAATTCACAAAAAGAAGCTGAAGGTATTCTCCCCTCAGATCCATACGGCTCTCTGGGAAGGCACACTCAGGCTCTGACATACAGTGAGAAAGTAGAAGCTTTTAACCTGAGATATTCCTACATGAAATCTTGGGCAGGATTGCTTAGAATCTTGGCTGTTGTTGAACTGCTCTTAGGTGCAGCTGTATTTGCCTGTGTCACAGCTTACATTCACAAAGACAATGAGTGGTACAACATGTATGGCTTTTCACAACCATATGGCTATGGTGGAAACAGCATGTATGGTGGTTATTATTACAGTGGACCCAAAACTCCTTTTGTTCTTGTTGTAGCAGCACTTGTTTGGATAGTGACTATCATACTTCTAGTACTTGGTATGTCAATGTACTACAGAACTATTCTTCTGGATTCCCACTGGTGGCCTTTAACTGAATTTGGAATCAATGTGGCCTTGTTTATTTTATATATGTCAGCTGCTATTGTCTATGTAAATGATGCAAACAGAGGAGGACTTTGCTCATATTCATTATTTAACACACCACTGAATGCTGCTTTTTGCCGTATAGAAGGTGGACAGACAGCAGGAATTATTTTTTTGTTTGTAACAATGATTATATATCTCATTGGTGCAATGGTTTGCCTAAAATTATGGAGACATGAAACTGCACGGAGACACAGAGAGTTCATGGAAGAGCGGGTAAGTTTCAAGTAATATGTGTGCTTCTAATCAAAATGAATGATGGAATATATTGCTTCCATAAAGATTATTTCCTTAATTTTTTTTCTCTTAAGATTCAGAAAAAAATTGTACCAAAGACTGCTAGGGAGAAATAGAAATTTTAGAAAGTTAAAGAACTTTTCCAATTGCAGATCCCTAGAAAAGTTTCAATAAATGGGTGAAAAGCTATTTTTTGTAATGCATGGATTTAGGGAAAGGCAGAAAAGATTTACTCTGTAATTCTTCCCACAACAGTTCTTCAAATTTTATTTTTGGGTAATCTGCAAAATTAAAAAAATTGCATTTTCTGTATTGGTAGATGAAAGCAAAATATAAGTATCTTCAGAAACAAGTAGATAAGTAACTGGATTTTTCTAGTAAACTTGCCATTGTTGCTTTGTATATGAGTTCTTAGCCAAGAGTTGTAGTTGAAACCAAAGATGTTTTAAAATAGAACTATAAACATAAGCCATATCTATTGATTAGGCTATGTGAGTTTTTATATAGTGTATCACAACCTGTTTTTTTTTCTTGAATTGCTTTCTAGTGATATCCATAGTCTTGCTATCAAAAGATTTTCAACCATTTTAATTTCAGTGTAGAAGCATTTAATTATTATGTCAGGTTCCTCAATTCCTATGTAGGTAAAGCTCCTACATAAACACTTCTTATTCTATCAGCAGCACTGAATAATAAAAATAAAAGATAGAAATGTTGTAGTTAAAACAAAAAATGCATTAAAGCAACAATAAAACCACTCAGGGTAGCCTCGATCCTCGAGATGGGCAGCAAATAAATTTAATAATAAATAAAAAGGAAACAGTTAACATTTCAAAAGTCTGTTTGTGGAAGATAATTTGCTTTCATACCAATTCTCTGCACAGGTTAATAAAGTTATACAAACCACTACAATCTATATTCTGTCAATACAAAATGAAATGAATTTGCACACTAGCATTATCAGCAGTTACAATCTGAATGTATACATTTAATATTGTTATTTCTGTTTCTTTTATTAGATGAAGTCACAATCATTTGCTCCAAAGAGAATGGTAAGAACCAGAACTGCATATGTTCTATTTACTTTGTAGTTACTGAATTTGAGTTACCTCACAAAAGTGTCTGTTTCAAAAAGACATGAAAAAATATTAATTCTTGCAAAGAAAAAAAATGTTTTAGTGAAAATTCACAAATGTTGATTTGGTGTTCTACTACTAACAACACCTTATTTTCCAGTAAATGATTTCTGATGAATTCATCCCTGATGAATTTTTATAGCAGTATCTTGCAGATATTGCCACCTGCAAAACCCAATGGAAAAGCATGAAAGATTTGCTCTTTTTATGGGTTTTAAGAGGCAATGTGAAAGTTTTCAAAAGTTTAAGTATAACTTCTTTCCCAAGTCATTCAAATGGGATGGTTTGAGGTAGGGCACTAGGTAGTACCTTAAGCCTCTGTAACAACAGTATTATACAAGATGCCAGTGGTACTATTTTGGCTGCAAAATTTCCTGTCCAAATGAATTTAGAGAGTATCTAACACAATTGTTCATTTCAACAAACTAGCACGAGAGAATTGAACTTTTACTTACTTCATACAAACTTGTGCAAAAGTAAAACTGTTAAAAATTCTTTTTACATAGTATGAAGATCATGAAAATCACACATCCAAGGTAGCAATAAAGACATTGAAGGGTACAGAAATGAAACCTGAAGTACTTAATGGCTATATACCAGCCGGACATATTCCTAAACCAATAGTGATGCCAGATTACTTAGCGTAAGTATATGTATTTTTAATATGCAAACTAGCATTTAAGATCACCATTACATTAAGCCCTAAACCACAATTTACAAACAACAGTGGCTTGATTCCAATAATAAACTAAAAACAAATAAGGCACGTTATAAGATTTTAAAATGTAATATATAAATCAACAAGTGTAGTTCATTGTGTCTGTTATTTATTTACGTTTATTTGCCACCTTTATTTTTACAAATAACTCAGTAGTGGGGTACATATGCAACACATCCTTATCATCCTATTTTCCCACAACAACAACTGTGAGGTGAGTTGGGCTGAGAATGAGTGACTGGCACAAGGTCACCCAGCTGATTTTCATGGTTGAGGCAGGACTAGAACTCAGAGTCTCCTAAGCCTTTTGCTTTAACCACTAGACCAAACTGGCTCTTTTCTTAAAGTTTGCTGCTTAAGCTGTAATGCTACAGTTTGGAAGAAGATTTCCTAATTTGTTTTAAAATAGGTAAACTTTTGATTTTTAATTTTTATTAAGCTATGGAGTCAAACATTAAACTGTAATGTGGCTTGTTTAGATTTGTCATAGTCTTTATGTGAACTCAGCTATTGCTTGGTAAATATCTTAGGGTTTAACCAATGGTCACTTTGTCAGTTCATGCTTTAATCATGTGATGTGTAAATCCATGAACTTATTGGAATGTTTAAAATATCTGATTCAGTCTATTCCACCAAATGTTTTCCAGATAAGTGATTGTCCTGATTTTTGCAATCCAAATATTATATGCCAAGGAAAACAATGATACTTGTCTTATTCATGCAATTTTTAATAAACTGTAAAGAATTTTTCATGTTACACATTTTAAAGTTAAATTTTCCGTATTCTATAATACACACATTTACAATTTACTGAATTGTTGACATAGCACTGATTGGAATCTTATTGCTTATAGAAAATACCCAGCAATTCAGACAAATGAGGAAAGAGACCGTTATAAAGCTGTGTTTAATGATCAGTTTTCTGAATATAAAGAACTGTCTTCCGAAGTTCAGGCAGTTTTGAAGAAGTTTGATGAGTTAGATGCACTTATGAGGAAGCTTCCTCAGCATTCTGGAAATACTCTCGTAAGTATGAATCAAAAGTTTGTATTTATAAGCAAATATTGAACTATAAGCTACCTGATCAGTGATCTAATCATGATAATCCCTTCATTTTTGGAAGTCATGCATATTTTATATTTCTTACTAAGGTCCATTACTTGTTATTTATGACACAAAAAAAGATCTTGTTATACAACTTTACACTATTATCTAACAATAGAATGATTGGAACTACCAATCACTATATTGCCTGGTCTACTTTCTTGGTATTTGTAATACAGGTGCATCTGTCAGGGGCACCAGCTTCTAACAGAGCTCGGAAGTTATGCAATTCTTAGCAAAGTTGATCCAACAAGCAAATGATCTCTTTATGGTGACATTCAAACTTTGCCATGAACAACTTACATATGTTAGAATAAAACACATGTGGAATTGAGTTATTGCTATACTCCTCTTCAAGTAGCTATCTTATTTAGTAACTTTTCATGAATATGACAGTAATTTTTTTAAAAAGTAATTTTCCAACCAGTGCGAGCACTTACAAACAAACCATGCACATTGGAATAAGTAAAGGCTTGCGTGATTATTATGAGAGAACTTTATCTAAATGAGACAGCAGCAACTAATAATCTTTGCAGCCTCTTTCTGTCATGTTCTCTTAATGACCATTTTGCTTCCAATTTAAGGAAGGAACTGCAATTGCTAAACAGGGAGAGGTTATATTGCTCTTTCTGGGGAATCTACCGTTCTTTTTTGTTGGTTACAAAGGTTTTGATTGTTTATAATATTGTATACTTACCCATAGTCATTATGGTGTCAGAAGGTAGCAATGTTAAAAAGTTGACAAATAAACGTAATAGAAAAAAATTGTACAAAATAGAAAATAAAACAGTTATATAGAATATTATAAGTTTAATAAGTAAATGAAACATTGATATTTTATATTTTTTTCTTTATTAGGAACACGATAGAATCGCCAATGTTCTCCAACAGTATAAAAAGAAAAAGAATGTGAGTATTGTCTTATTTATATATTCATTGTTGTCATTGACTTATAGCTTACATCAGTCCAGAGCAATAATAAAAACACCACCAGGGATCTATGAGCTTTTAGGATTTACACCAGTTTGCTGATATTAAAAGAACCATTATTGCAAAGGAAATCAGCAATGACAGACTATAAGATTAAAACCCAATGTGTGTGTGTGTGTGTGTGAATGTGGGTACACACACACACACACACACACACATATACACAACACATGCAAATCTTATGAATCTTTCTACCAAATGTGCATCTTACATGCTAAGAACTTCTTGCTTCTCATCAGGAAGGACAATTGCTCTGTTCATTGCTATTGCAACAGATCAGTCTGCTCTGAGTCCTTTTGCTTCTAATCTTGCCTGAGCTAATCTGCATATGTCCCTAGTCTGGTGTAAAACCATATCTAGAATGAGGAAGTTCCTAAATTAAGTTCTTGACATCTTCAAAGAAGTTTGAAAAAAAAACCTGTCTGTAATTCTATTGTTTTATACTGTACTGGATGGATTCATTGTCCTATTTAATGTAAAATGGATTTTATAGATTCCTGTGTTCTCTCATACTGAAATCAGTGGAATGATTAGTTTTTACTCCATTTACTGATAAATGGAGACTGGATTTCAGCATCAGATCCAATAACAGCTTGGCTGCTCTGCCATGCCTGAGGTGTTTATATCAAACCAAATCACTGTATATTTTAAGAATTTTCTACAGTGACTGCCAGGATTTCATATTTGAGCCAAGGATTTCCTATGTATCAAGTGTTCTCCCAATAAGATAGGGATTTGATATGCATAAAATTATATAATATACTTTGTGTATGGACATCAAAGGTAAGAAAGAACTATTAAGGATAAATTCCTAAGATAATTTATTCTCCAGAATAAAGTTTTCCTTAGATTTTATTTTCATTCATCTTTTATTCAGGCTACAGAAATACTAATTTCATCAATTAAATGTACTGCTTACAACATTCCAAATGCAGGTAGTCCTCCACTTACAGCCATTCACTCAGTGACTATTCGAAATTACAGTAACATTGAAAAAAACGTGTGATCAAAATTTGAATGCTTGGCAACTGGTTCATATGTAGCTGTGTTCTGGGTCATGTGATCACTTTTTGAGAACTTCTGGCAGGCAAAGACAATTGGGAAGCCAGATTCACTTAACGGTTGTGTTACTACTAACAACTGCAGTGATTTACTGAACAATTGTGGCAAAATGAGGCACAACTCACTTAACAATTGTCGCATTTAACAACAGAAATCTTGGCCTAAATTGTGGTTGTAAATCATATATTTTATTACTTATCCAGCTAACCCAAAGGGATGAACGTTGTAATTTTACTTACTGAATCGTTTGTATTTCAGGATCCCACATTTCAGGAGAAGAAAGAACGATGTGAATATCTAAAAAACAAACTTTCTCACATAAAACAAAGAATTCAGGAATATGACAAAATTATCAATTGGAATACTTAGAATGACTTTAATTTTACCAACAAGATTTTTTTTACCATTTTAAAATATTTATTGCCACTATTGTATATTTTTCTTGTAAAATTAGTAACTAAAATCTAGTGTGTATATTGTGAACTAAGGAAAAGATTTATCCACTGTAAGGTGGAAAACTTTCTAAGAATGTAGTTAAGTGCACTGTTGATCCTATTCTAAAATAACAGATAAAATTTATATCTTTTTACTTTTTAAATTCAAAATATTTGTATTTCTATCACTGAGATATTTTCCTAAATGTGACTATACTGTAAACAGGTATGACTGCCTTAATTTCATGAATAGCTTAGTTACATGAATGTGGTTTTTCAGAGATCCATATGTATTAAAAATTGCTTTATATGCCACTTAACTATGTATAATGACCTACTTGGAGGGACAGGGAACCAGATTCTAGCCATTTCCTCCTTTGGCAGGCAGGAACTTGGATTCAGGTTCTCCACAACTCAGCCATGTGTTTGGTGATTTCAGCTCTAGGAACGCAAGTTCTTAATTCTCTTTTAACAATTCCTAGTGAAATGTTGCAGAGTTTGTGTTTAGGAGAAAGATTCACATCCATGGAATATTGGACTGAGTTCTATTTTGCATTAACAGATTCTTTTTTTCCCCTTATGTTTTGGTCTGAGTAAATACATCTTTATATGAACTAATAAATATTTTAGTTATAGAACAAAGTTAACTTTCTATAGAGTACAATCATCTTGTTCAGCAAATGTACTCAGCATTTCCTTTGGATAGCCACACATTTTAAAATTAAATAATTTTTAAAGTTTAATATTTGTAAACCATGACATTCTAAGCAAAAATTGGAGTTGTATTTTTGTTACCTGCATCTGTTTTGCAACAAAATAGGTATATGAGTTTCCATCTGACAGGGCTGTAGCAATTGAAAATATCTCAATTAAGCAACGTATAATCTTTTTGTTGGAGGGGTAGTTACTTCATGTTTTCTTGCTGGACCATATGGAGGTGGAAACAAGTTCTGGGATAAATATCATTCTTTTAAAATAGAGTGTGATGTAGAAAGGGACGTAAATCTAAGTGTTTAGATACCTGTCATTTTATTGGAAATCTATCCCAGGGCTGTAAAAATCCCGGCCCATGGGCCGGATACGTCACATGCTGGCCATGCCCATGCCCAATTTAGCGAAGGGGAAAAAAGTCCCGATATGTCACATGACACTGCCATGACAATGTGAGTTTGACACCCCGATCTATCCCAACTGTAACTTACAGGTAATGCATTTTGAGCGTACAGTGCAATCTTTCTCAGAGAAAGTTATTAGCTTTGTGTGGGAGAATATCATTAGGAAAGTAAGCGTTAAAAGACAATGTAATACTATCGAAGAAAAGCAGCATTCAACTAAAATATTTTCAGACTGATACTGAATCCTACTTTTCTGTTGAAAGATAGCGTTGTCATGTATATATCATTGAATTGTCAACTAATCTCACCTCTTAAATTCAGATTGGAGGAGTGATTATAGCTGACTTTTTCTAAATAGCTACTTAAAATGTTGATTGGAATGGCAGGTGCAGAAAAATTATTCAGGGCATTAAATGGCATAGTTTTTTAATACAGTTCTTGGAAAATAGAAATTCCACAAACTTATCTTTTTATAAGTCAGGTGGGAAGTTCATATATCTTTCTACATTTCTATATTACAGTATATCACATTTTTTTACAGAAGAACCTTAGCACGTTGTAGTGAATTTCTACTCTGGAATACTCTACTTCAAAACAATCTCCTTTTAGAATATAATGTTTTATTAAAACTGTTAAACAAGAAGATAAAAACTAACAAATATAGCTAGGTAAGGAAGAAAAAAATAAAGCAAAAAATTCAAGAAAAGAAAGACGTTAAACATAGAAAAGGAAAAAGATCATTTTTCAAATAATATGCACTACAATGCAAGTCACTTTCCTTTGGTTTTTTTATAGTATTAAGTCATAACAAACCTTCTGAAATACTGAACTGTATATTTTCATAAAATAATGAATAAAACATATACTAAACAATCCCATGACCTGTTGTGTCATCCTTTCAGACATATTTACTTACCTACCACTTGGGCAGCCTCACACATCCTCCCTGATCCAAGTCATGTCGCTCTCATCCATCTATCTGTTCTTCCATGAAACTTCTCTCACCTGTACAGTGCCTCTCTCACATACTTTCACTCCCTTGTACACCCTCCCCAATGTGTATGGCACCTTTTGTGCCCCACCAAGCGACGCAACATCTCTCACACCCTTCCTAACTACTGTCCCTCTTGTGTTCCCTCACATATACATACATACCAACTGATGCCACACCTTTATGCACCTGATCCTTGCCCTTGCACTCTTGCACACCTGCTTACAAGCTGTGCATCTTTCCTGCTTCCTACGTGGCACCTCTCCTGCACTGCCAAACACACCCATACTCCCTCTCCCACCCTGTAGCAATCATTCATCTGCCTGTCAGCATGGAATTTCCTCCCATTTTCTCCATTGACCTGGGAAGCTGACAGGGAGCAAGCCACATACTGCCGTAACACATTGTGTAAATGCAGTCACTGAGTATTTTTCACATAAAATCTCATTCTGGTTATGCAGTTGAAGTGACAGGTGCTCCAATTTGGGTAACATACTTAAGAAAGCTACAGAATGTTGTTTATTTATTTATTTGATTTATATTACCGCCTATTCACCCATGGTGACTCAAGGTGGCTTACACAATGTAAAATCATTTAAAACAACAAATAAAAATAAAAACAACAAAAAGAAATAAATTAGTAAAGTACAATAGAACAAAATTTTGGGGAAAAAAAACCCCAACTCTTACCCCCCCATCCCGACGACAGCGGGTCAAACTAGCCATTTGATGGGTTCCATCCCTTTCTGGGTTCCCCAGCCCACTGGCAAAACCAGTGCCTTTCGGAATAGTATTAATGAGGGGGCATTCTAATCAGAGGGAATGATGTTCCAGAGAAATGGAGCCACCATAGAGAAGGCCCTTCTAGGTCCCACCAGTGGTGGGACTTGCAGCATTCCCTGCCTCCTCGCTCTAATGGGTCGGGTAGATGTCACTGGCAAGAGATGTTTCCTTAGATAACCCAGACCCAAGCCATGAAGGGCTTTAAACCAGCACCTTGAATTGCACCTGGAAGCAAATTGGCAGCCAATGCAGCTCCTGCAGGAGAGGTGATACATGTGCACTCCGGGGTCTGCACAAAACCATGCCGGCCGCTGCATTTTGCACCAACTGGAGCTTCCAGATGCTCTTCAAGGGCAGCCCCATGTACAGCGTGTTGCAATAATCAAGACGGGAAGTGACCAGGGCATGAGTGACTGTGAGTAGGGACCACTGATCCAGGAAAGGGTGTAACTGGTGCACAACCTGCAGTTGCGCAAAGGCCCTCCTGGCCACAACCACCACCTGCTCTTCGAACAGGAGTCGTGAGTCCAGGAGAACCCCCAGATTACGCACAGGGTCTGTTTGGGGTAGTGCCACCCCATCCAAGACTAAAGGTGGTAATTCTCTCTGAACCAACGAACCCCAGACCCAAAGCCACTCGGTCTTGCATGGGTTTAGTTTCAACCTGTTGCTCCTCATCCAGTCCCTAACACCCTCCAGGCATTGTGAGAGGGAGGACACAGCAACACTTAACTCACCACGGGCCGAGACATACAGCTGAGTATCATCAGCATATTGGTGATACTCAGTCCATGGTGACGGATGATCTCATCCAGCGGTTTCATATAAACAGGAGCGGAGAGAGTACCGAGCCCTGTGGAACCCTGTAAAGCAGTGAGTGAGGGTTGGATCTCTCCCTTCCTATCAACACTGACTGAGAGGGGCCGCAGAGGAAGGAAGTGAACTAAGACAGTGCAAGGCCTCCCACTCCCATTCCCTTAATGCTTCAGAATAGTTGTAAGATGTATTCTGTTTAGCGGATCAGAATGATTTCATATGTAGTGTGATTTGTCTCAATCTTTTGCCTCTCATTTTTTACTGCATATAAGTACGTGAATTTAGGCAAGGCAGCAGGTATGTGTAGTGCTTTACCAAATATGGGCAATCATAAATGGTAATTGCATTCTGCAATAGTTTATTATTATGCATTCAGCTTCTTACTTTTGCAAACTGATCCTACCACACTGTGTTTAAAATTCAAAAGCTGAAAGTGTTTTGAAGTGATTATATTCTAACCATCACCACTAAATTAAGTATTAATCAAACCTCCATGTGTTTGAGGTTTGTATCCCGAGGCAGCAAACTGCTTTATATTATATTCTGTCATTTGCCAAATGTTAATCTTTGTGTTAGCAACTCATTTAAATGCTTGACATCTGTTTTTTCAAGATAATTGGTTCAGAGAAAGATACTTGGGACATTATTCCATTGCAAGGCAGTGGAATGTGAAGTGAAAAGAAAAGATTTAAATGCTGTAGAAGAACAGCAACCTGAACCTATCTATAATGATTGGGATATATCAATCTCTTTAATTCATCATTTTTAATAAATGAATCACAGAAGGGATAGAGCAAGCATGCTGACTGGAGAATTCTGGGAGTTGGAAGTTCATATATATTAAAAGCTACCAAGTTTGAAAAGCACTGTACCACACCAAACTGGCTCATTTTTTCAGATGTCAATATCCTCCAGAAAATAATTTTCTAATTGCCAGTATTGTATTTTTATCTCATTGGGTGGAAATATTATGTAATTAGATCCAATAATGGCTCTAATGGTGTCATGATATCATGGTTGTATGTATGCTGCAGTGTAAGAAGTATCTCTGAAATTCAGAAAGTTGCTACACTGAAATCGGAAAATAGATCTGTTGCTATGCAGTTCACCAGATTGTGCCTGCCTTGTGGGCAAAGCAGGTAATTAGTATGAATGCGGAAGGCTTTGCATTCAAGGCCAAATTTATTTGCCAATTCTGGGCAAAATACAAAGTGCAATAAATTATCTTGAACATGCTACATTCCTTAGATCCAGATTATTTGGGAGAACAGAGTTTTCTATATGCACTTCTATGCTTACTGAGAATTGCCATTGTAACAACTGGTGAACAAGCTTTCTTTGTTGCCATCCAAGCTGTTTGGAATGCATGTCTACAAAATCTGTGCATTTACAGGTTTTGTCTATTGCTAAAATTCCTAATGACTGAATTCCTGAAGGACCTAAGATCTTTATGAGTTTTTTTAAATCTTCAAAACACATATTTTTGTACAGACTTTCAACTGCTAATTTGAAGAGTTGATTCTTAATTTCACCTGCTATTTGTTGTTACTTGTCATTTTATCTTTTCCATTATAAATGGCTGAGACTATTCAACAATTGGCAGGCAGTATAGCAAGTTACATTTAAGTATAAACAAATACTATAAGATGCTTTGGAGCAAATGGAAGTTTGAATGAAGCATCTTCTTAGAACTTTTAATAGAAGTTACCTCTTTTCCTGGGACCACACAGCTACCCTCATATATTTTGAGGTGCCTTTTTTGGAATAGAAAAATGCCACACAGCCCTGTTACTACTCTGAAGCTTGAACAGTGTTAAAAGTTCCCAAGGGTATATATTCCAACATTTCAAATGCTCCTTAAAAGAACAGTTCTCAATCCATGGCCCAGGATGATATTGAATACTGTAAGGGGTCCCTGATTTGGCCCAAATTTGATTGGTTTAAAATATTTATATAACTGGCCATCATTTACCATAATATTGGGCAGTTTATAAATAATAAGACAATAAAAAGCACAAAACAACACTTCGTTATTCCAATGTGTTGGTAGAAAGAGCCAGGTCTTCAAGCCAAGGCTTTCCAGAAGGCTAGGAGGGTAAGGACCTGCCAGATTTCAGAGGGAAGGTATTTCAAAAGGCAAGGGCTGCTAGTGATGGTATGATAACATTTAAGGGAAAGGACCTGGGTGCGGCCACCCTATTGGACTTGGTACAGTGGCAGATATCCTCAGGGAGAGGCGTTTCACAAACAATCTGTTCCTGTGCCACTCAGGGCTTTAAAAATGATATCAGAATCTTGAGTTACACCTGGAAAAACTAGAAGCCTGTGTAGCAACTGTATAACATGGACAAACTATGCGTTACCCAAAAGCGTCTGCACCACTGCACTGTAGACCAGTTGCAATTTCCACATGGTCTTCATGGGAAACCCTCTGTCAAACATATTACAATGATTCCACCAAGAAATGATTAGGGTGTGAGTGACTATGAGAAAGGCCTCTTGGCTAGTAATAGGAACTATGCACAAGATAAATCTGTGTGAATCTGCCCCCCCTACCCATAGCTGCAATCCTAGCAAGAGTCAGATGATACCTCACCGGATCCAGGAGGATCAAAACTCAGAGCCGCTGCATTTTGCTAGCGTTAAATCAACGCTGGTCCTCCAAATCAAACCTTTACAACCTCCAGTCACTGGGCCAACACTGGGACACTGTTGCTTGACCAGCTGTACCCAAATATACAATTGGGTATCATCAATATATTAATGATATTGCATCCATGCTACTGGATGAGCTTTCCCAACAGCTTCATATAGATGTTAAAGAGGAGGGGCGAAATATATGAGCCCTACCTAAGCTACTCCACATCCCAGGGGCCTAGGGTTTGACCTTTCCTCCACTACCCAAACCCGGCTTGAACCTGACACAAAGGAGGAAAATCAAGGTGCCTTCCACTCCCAGCCCAGAGTCAGGATAATATCGTCAATGATATTGAATGACACTAAGAGATCCAGGAGTCAGGACAGATGGATTACCACTGTCTTAATAGATGGACTACCACTGTCTGTCATCCACAAGCCTGGTTAACCTTGTTTGAGTGGTTAACCCAACCTGAACCCCGACTGAAAAGAGCTCACTTCATCCAGGGGCCACTACTCACTCAACAATCTTTCCTAAAAATAAATTGGAAACTAGTTGAAAGTTGGGTAATGACTTTGCCATTGCTATGAGAGTCAGCTTTTACAATGCCTGTGTTGAATGTGATGTATTGGTTGGATTTGCTAGTGTCTACATTTATTATGGTATGTGTTTTAATGTAGTTTTTATTGCATGCCTTATGTTTGTTTTAATTCATTTGTTTTGATTGTGTTGTTTTATTGCTAGGCTCCACCCAGAGTCACTGAGTGATGCTGGATGGCAATACAAGTTGAATAAATAAATGAGCTCCAGAAAGTACTGACTGATGGCACAACAACCCTGATTTTTTTTCTTTCATCTATATTTAAAATTAGTCACCATCTCTCTTCAACCATGTATTAAATATTTCTCTTCTGTCACAGACTAAACAATCAGAGTTTGGTAACATTATTTGGTGTGTCTGTCTAGCATCCACTTCTAACATTTCTCCAGGCCACTTGATGTGCACTTCTTCTTATAGCAGTGTTTCTCTTGCTGAGTGGGGAATTCTGAGAGTTAAAAGTCCGCACGACTTAACATTGCTAAAATTGAGAAACACATAGCACGTCTCCCACCTTATAATTCTGAGATGGGGGCTGTCTCCCTGAAGTTGAAAATTCCTTTTCAACTAAACTTGTGTGCGTGTGCGTGCAGTGCGTATTTGCACATTATGACTCCAGTGATAATTACAAAGGAGTAAATAAGCTATAAACCCCATCTGAAACTTTCGATCACCCAAAAAGGTATATAGTACCAAGTTTGCCGAAGTGGCTGTCCCGGAGCGCCTCTTCTTTTTTTGAGATCTCGCCTCCACGGAAGCCAGGCAGAAAAATAAATTGCTTCCCCTTGGAAGAAGCTATCTAGATGGCTACAGTAAGAGGAAAACGCTGGACGAGCCTTAGTCTAATTATTTATTGGCGAGCTGCTATTGCTTGTGGTTGAAACTGTCGGACGGCAGCGAAACAATCTCTGGAAACAAATCCTCCTTGCGTTAAAGGGACTCTCCCGCCCTGAAGGACTCATCCGACCAACCTACGGGTTGCCCGCGGGCGAGTTTCAGGTGTTTGGGTCACACAGAGAGACAAAGGCGCTTCTCTTCGCATCTCAGCCTCTTGGGTCCCTCCGCGCCCCGCCCCCGAATTGGCCTGGAAGAAAGCGCTCGGCCAATGGAGCCGAGCGGGGCGAAGGCGCCTCTCCCCTCCCTTTGCTCAGGTATGTAGGTATTGCGCATGCCCTCTCCGGGCTTGGGTGTGGCGCGCGCGAGATAGCCTGCCTGTGCTGCTGAAGGAGCCGATGCGTCTCTTAAAGAAGTGCGAAACCTCAACAGGTGGTTGGAGCTCCGTGAAGGCGACGTAAGTAAGGTTGCCTTTCAGCGGAGCTGGTGGTCAGGGCTGAGCAGCATTAGAGGCGCTCGGAGGGGAGCCCGGAAGGAATTCTTTCCCTAATTGTTTTTGCTCCGAATTGAAACTCTGATGAGATAAGTGTCCCTGTGCCTGTCGCAGTCGCGTTAACTTTAGGACTTGGAAAGGTACGTCGTTCCCACGGCCTCTGAACCGGGTAGCTCTGATCTCTCTGGATCAAACTAGTTTGTTCAGGCTTCTCCTAAAGTTGAGCAATAGTGGCCGGAGGAGGGTGGGGGAGCCGTAGGGAACGCAGGAAATGGGGAGGGGGTGGAATGTGCCTTGGTTTTCTCTTTTATTTTTCTCCTTAAGTTTCAAGGGATTATTTATTTATCCCTTGATAAGGATCCCTCGGGGATATTTATGCCGAGTGACAATCAACTTTATACCTTTTAAATTTGGAGGCTGCGTTTCAAACAAGCAACCTGCATTTTTGACTTAGCTTGATGTGTGTTCTAAGCCTCAATCTGTCTACTTTTCCTCTGGAAAGAATTTCTGTTAAATATCCATTTATCAAGACTTACTGTGTTTCCATATACCAGCTAGTTACACTCCTTAGTTGTAGCAAATATAGGTGCATTTAGCAGGTGACTGAGGTGGTTTTTAAAAGTTGGCAAATAAACACCTCTGTAATTATTCCACTGCTCCCTGTTATTTATTTTCAGTGTAAGAAAAAAAAAACCCAGAACAGTGGGATATCATTAGACTTGACAAAAAAGTTCTACACTGTTCCATAGCATTTTATGATTGAGAAGATTATGCCACATGAAAGCCTTGGTCAGGAAACATCAAAAATTGTATGCTATCTTAACTTTTGTCCTATACCTACTTTACATAATTTCTTGATAGCAGTTTAAGCATTCAATAAAGGCAGTATATTACAAACTGATTCCATAGCCAGTTTTTAAAGTGCCATTGTTTTCTACTACTGATAAATTGGAAAGCATCTTCTGGTAATGTTAATGCCTATTTTCCTTTAGTATTAATTTAACTTACAACTTAAATATATCTGGCAGGTACATGAATTTTTCTGCTCTTTGCAAATGAAGTCATTTTGTATTTTACACTGAGCTATTTTTTCCAATCTATGGTTGTAAACATCTTTAAGTTTGCTCTTAAAGAACTAAAGACAAATCTTCAGGAAATTTGCTAAAAAATGAAGTCTTTAGTGTTAGGCTGTGTTTCCTATAACAACAACCCCAGCTTCTTGCAATATTGCCATCCTGTCCATTAATGTGATTCCTTTAATAATCTTATGTTTGATTTATTCAGATATGTTTAAATAAACACATTTATGGTATTACTTTGGTGAATTAATGTAATATAGCAATTAATATGTTACTATCATCCTAGGTCTGGTTCATAGTTGTAAAACATTCTGCACTGTATTGTTTTTACTACATTTTATTATTAAAAAACAACAGGTGCTTTGAGAGCAAGAATATTTTTCAGTAGGTTTGAACTAAGGTTACCCTTAGTAAAAAAAACAAACTGCGTGCCTTGTCTGTAGCATGATATATTTTTTTTCTGGTTGTTACTTTTCTTGAAAGAAGTGAAAAATTGTTTCATCAATAAAAGGAGCATTATGAATGGAGCTCCTTTGACATTTCCTGCTACCTCCTTATTTATAAAATGTTCGGAATGTGAAATTGCAGTTTTTATCTAGACTAAAAAGATTACTTACTATAGAAGCTCTGAGGGAGCAGGATCTATGATGCATATTTCAGTGGAAGTCTACATATTTGTTTGAAATAAACAAATGCAGAAGAACTAATCTCCAAATTATGGATATACCTCATTTAGGGAACTGCCTTGTGTAGTGACCATTACAAGGGTGATGAAAATAACCTTGCAACCTATCCTTGCATTTATGGTACAACCTTTGCATGTGCATAAAGCAAAGGAACGTTGAAGTAAGAACATGAGTTCAGTTTTATTTAGAGACCACTTCACTTACGAAGTGTTGGAATAATTGGTCTCATTTGTGGTCACTGAGTGAGGAGTGTCTGCATTTCTGTAAGATTGCACAGTGAATCTAAACAATTGCCTGTGAATTACCAGGGTAAATTATACAATTAAAAATAGATAGTTGAAGATTGTGATATAGAGAATTAATAATTTAATTCATCATTCCAGGTATTCTTGGCTAAAAGATTTGTGTTGCACCATGAACTTAATCTTGAAAATTAGCATTTCATATAGTTGGTAGCATTTTGTTTCAATTCAGTTATTAAATAACTTATTGGAGTATCTTTTCTATAGGTAAAAACGTCACAACCCAAGTTCCACTATGTCACCCAAACCTTTTGAAAGTCCTCCACCGTATCGTCCAGATGAATAGTAAATATCTTATTTCATTTACTATAGATAAGTAAAGTACACTATTAAAATATGGATTCTGGCAGTTTTTTCCATTGTTTCTTAATCCAGAATTTCTTAATTCTTTATAATGACAAAGCTATTAAAATGTATGTACAGTGATTAGTGTATTATATTATGACTAAAGCTAAGATACACTGTAGCACCTGCTCATTTTGTTTAAAACTTTTATATATTTGCAAAATAGCTGAATATTTCACAGCAGGCACACAAATATTTGGGAGCTTTGAATCTAATGAAATACAAATTTGAGCTGAAAGAGAGGTAAAATGTACTTCCCCAGTAATAGAAATATCACAATAATTGACCATAGCTTCATTTAACCAAGGTATTTATTTTAATGGAAGAAATATTAATTGCTGATCCAGACTGACGGCTCAATTTGATGAATGTTAATAAAATATATTTTCCATCTGATTTTCTAATTTTCTCTCATATGTCTAAAAAGTACCATTTATGGAAATGACTTCCATCTCACCACAATTTAATGAGTATTACATACATGCACATAATTCCCTACTTCATTAAATCTTTTGGTCAGACATTAGCAGCTGAACACTACTTAATGATAAACATTTTTTGGAAGCAGCAAGAAATCTTACGGACTTTCTATGTGCATATTGTATTTGATCATGGCAGATTATACATATGAATATGTAGCATATATAAATATGTTTTGGAGCAGTGTAAAGAAGTAAACTTGATGTTTAATGTTATTTGCTTTGATAAAGTAGTGTCTAATAGTTTTTTTTAAATCTTTGTAGCATACCTCCACACTATTTATCAAGCAACAATACATTTGGTGGTGAATTCCATTCTCAGCCTATGCACTCTCAACCAGCGTATTCTTATTATCCGGAAGATGAAGTGCAACGTTTCTACAAATGGTCCTCCCCACCAGGAATAATCAAGATCATGTCAATTCTCATACTAGTCATGTCTATTGGGGTCTTTGCATGTGTTGCTTCTACTCTGGCTTGGGATATGGACATGTATGGAGGTGGACTAGGAACTGGTTACGGGTTACCTGGCTATGGAGGTTTTGGAACCAGCTATGGTGGATACATGGGCAGCAGTGGTTTTGGCTATAATAATGCATATGGCCTTGGAGGAAATTATATTGATCCACGAGGAGCAAAAGGCTTTATACTTGCAATGGCAGCTTTTTGCTTTATTGCTGGATTGATGGCTTTTGTAACTGGGGTTACAAAGACTAAGATGGCCAGGACAAGGAAATATTATCTCTTAGTGATAATAGCAAGCTCTATATTGCTCTTCTTGATGTTCATTGCTGCAATCGTATATACACTAGCAGTCAACCCAACTGCACAAGCTTCTGGATCAGTGATCTACAATCAGATCTATATGATGTGCAGCCAGTTTTACACATCCACAACTACTGGGCTCTACGTGAATCAATACTTATATCACTACTGTATGGTGGAACCTCAGGAGGTATGTAAATAAATTAGTATCATCCCCAATGCAAAATATTAGTTGTATTTTAAGTAAAAATAGAATTAAAACTTAGTTTTATGCAGAAATGATTTCACTGGTTTGTCCAGGACACCGAATGTTAGCCACCCATTTTTTTCAGCAGTATGATTTTATTTTTTTGTTCTTACTATAGGGAAACAAAAAGAAAGAAAGAAATATCTTGGTTCTCATTCCTTCTAAACAGATTCTGACACAATGCTTGCTAGATGTTTTGGGGGGAATCTTGGTGCTCTGTAAAGTTGGTTGTTTTCTTGCAGACATTTTATGACTAAACTAGATAGCATCATCAATGCATCAACATTGATGATGCTTTGGCATCAACATTGTTGATGTTTTGGGCTACAACACCCCTAATAACTGCCATTAACTTTGGGATTATTGAAATTCTAGTGTAGTTCATTAGGAGAATACTACTTCCATATCTACCCAGTTTAGATAAGAATTAACCTACAAAATTATGAGGTGGAAACTAGAACTTCCTTCATTCTATCATATAAGTTGAGGGTTCCAACAATGGTTTGACTGCATGTGTATACCATTATATGCTTTTACCTGTACATTTTCAGTCCAACTCTATGTTCCCTAAATAAAATTCTACTTCATTTATAAAATCTTTTGCTAAATGTATTGACTGCAGTTGTTTCTATTTGATTAGACTAACTTATGCTATTGCCAAAGGAAATTATGTAAATGGAAAAGAATTTTGGATATATATATATATATATTGCATTTGTGCAAGCTTTATTCTTTGTAAGCAAATCAATATGAGTGGGGAATATGGAATTTATCTGATCTTTAAAAAGATGTTTATAATTTTATTGAAAAAAGTTAACTTTATTACATATTTTGATTACTATATTCAAAATGTTTGTATTTGACTGGAAAAATATACTGTAGATTAAACATGGAGAAGATTAGATTCTTTTTTCAGTGCTCCATCAGACTGAATTAAGTAAAATATGAGGGACATATTTATTTACTGCATAAATATTATTGTTAAAATAATGCATGCTGTGTGCGTTCATGTAAATAATGCTTATTTCTATGTTTATGAAGCTCTTCCCCAATTTGTTTAGTTTTCCGTATAAATCAAAATTTCCCAATATAGTGGAAACAACAGGTTGAATATATTTTTGAATTTTTCATTTTTTAGTTAACCATATAATGATTCCATGTTGTTTATTTGTAATTTGAAAAAGACAGACATTCTATTTAAGATTATTTGTGGTTGTAAAAGCAGTAGTCTAAACATACTAATTGCTTTTTTCCCCAGGCTATTGCCATTGTATTAGGCTTCCTGATTGCTGCAGCTTTGGCTATAATAATATTTTTCGCAGTAAAGACCCGAAGTAAAATAGGTTACTATGGCAAAATGAGTATACTCTGGGATAACACAAAAGGTTATGATAAAACTCCTAATGTAGAAGAATGGGTAAGTCAACTATTTAATATTTATTTGACCTGTTGCAGCATTTGTGTTTGTTTTAAAAATATGTGCAATGCTGAAATATGCTTTGCAGTAATGTGCGGGTGATGATATCACTTAAAATAAGGCAGAAATATTTTTATCCCTGCTGGAATTACGTTATAGCCAATTGTGAATAGTCATCAATATCAGTGTTTCTTATCCTCAATGACTGTAAGAAGTGTGAATTGCAAGTGCCAAATGGTTGGGGAATTCTGGGAGTTGGTCCAGACTGATCTATGTAATACCCGGTAGTTAATTCTCCAATAAATAGTTGTTGAATTGTTGAAAGGAGAAGATTTATAGACAAATAAATGAAAGTGAAAAGAGGAGGATGAGTAAATATGTAAACAGCTGCAAAGATTGCTGCAGAAAAACATGGTTGTCTTTAGGATTTGTCTCAGGATCAGCTGTCGCTTTGTGGGAACATGTGCTTCTTAGTGATTTTAGTCCTTTTTATAATGGCTAAATCAAGGCGCTCTCCTTTCCTTCTCTGCCAATTATACTTTAATGCATCTCTGTTTTTCTCTTCTGGAAGGCAGTTTAGAATGTATCTACATTAATGGTTTCTATGAGAGAAAAAATGAATAGTATATGAATGAATGAATTTTTAATACGGCCTCTGGCCAATCAGGATAATATACGCAAATAAGCAATTGCTTTTATAAGTAGAATTTATATATTATTTTATAGGCAATTCATTTTAATAAGATGCTATTTAATTTATCTTGCATCTTGGCCTTGCCTCCATTGAGAGAAGGAATATAGGCTTGGGCAGATGCCAACCTATCTATACGTCCATCCAGCTGCACGCAAATATTTCAGCATATCTGGTCAAATTGTCTATTTCAGTTGATTCCTGAGTGAAAAGAAGTTGATACAATTCCACATGACACAAAGTTAAACAGCCCATTTTTTTTTACTATTTATGTACAGTTTATGAGCCCCAAATAAGAAAATAATTAATATGAGAGAACACTTTATCCACGTCATTATTTTACTTAAAATGTAACCGTTACAGAGAATGCTGCTTGTTTGGTTGCTTCATGTGGGAAGCCACATTTACAGTTTAAAACATAGTGAATTAGTGTATGAGGGTTTTCAGTAATCCACCTGTGAAGTTCTTAAAGGGAAAAAAAAAACTTCAAGGGGCATAAAGTGCCAGGAATGCCCCTCACTGTAACCTGTGATAGCACAAGGGGTGTTGGCCACCGGTTAGGGTGAGGTTCATTCCTGGCACTTTGTGCTGCAACCAATAAAATGATGAGGTTGGCTTTGAACAACTCAAGTACACCAGCCAAACGGACTACAGCAGTTGAAGCAACACTGGCAGGAAAATGTGCCTGGTGGTTGTGTTCATGATATCCTGGGCAGTTGGATCCATTCTAACAGATTAACAGAATTGGAAGGGACCTTGTAGATCATGTAGTCCAACCCCCTGCCCAAGCAGGAGACCCTACACCATTTCTGACAGATAGCAGTCCAGTCTTTTCTTGAAAGCTTCCAGTGATGACACTCCCACAACTTCTGAAGGCAAGCTGTTCCATGGGTTGATTGCTCTTAATGTCAGAAAATTTCTCCTGATTTCCAGGTTGAATCTCTCCTTGTTCTGTATCCATCCATTATTCCTTGTCTGGTCTTGAGGTGCTTTGGAAAATAGCTTGACCCCCTCCTCTCTTGAGCAAGGGGCCACTGTAGACAAGCTCTTAGGTAAATCCAATTTTCTTCCAGCCCCATGTTATTTCCTGTGCCACTGGCTACCTCACAACTTCAAAACATAAAGATGCTTCCCTCTCTGGACTTAAAAGGTTGGCATTACAACTTTTTCATCTAAAAATAAATAGGTATTATAGATTGAAATCAAATTTTTTATCATATTAGAAATAGTGTTCTTAATTGTCCACTATGTAGAGGACTTGGAAGCTAAAAATAGTAGCATAAATCTTGTATATAAATTGCCTGTTTGTGTTTGTATTATTCACTGCATCCTGGCACCTTATGATTTAACTGCAACGTTGCTTTGGCATTGGCCTTTATCAAGAAACTTATTGTAAAGAGACTGATTACTTCATCTAGGGCTTTAAATGAGACAAAGTGAATGTTTCGGTGAGACAGTTTCAGGGCGTGTACTTTATTAACTAATGAACTTGTTTACTCATGTTTCAACTGATAGAGGAGAGAGTAAAACCAAACAGCAAATCAAATCCTAGTGAATAACTTGTAGCTGTGGTTTTTGTGTTTCTCACAGAACAGTAATTTGTATTTGTGCGTAAGTGTAGACTCTTGATTAGTTCTTCCCCTCATATTATGATTTTGGTCTTGGTAGTAGTTTTCCTTCAATTCTGTTGACACTTTAGTTCTTGTTGTTTTGCTTTTTGTTTTGCAAAATAAATAAGGAAGAAAACCACATTCTGGTGACTAACTTTTACTTAAAATTTATGTGGTTGTCATGGACCAATAATCTTTAATGGAAATCATAGCAAAGGCTATGTAAAGAAATGTTTTGGAGAAAATCTGTCCTCACAGGAGGCTTGGTGGAAGGTGGGAGGAGCACTACTGCTCCTTTGCACTTGTGTTGTCATATTTTTTCTCTGTTTCTTGGAGGACTTTGAAATGTACATAACAACTTACTCAGAATTACTCAGTATGCAGAGCCATTTATAGGACATTAATCCATTTCTCCTAGATTATAATTGCTAACCAAAATTGCCTGAGGATTAAGCAGAAGACCGCAAGATTGATGTTGTCTTCTTTGTGTCCACTAAATGGCTTTGGTTACAGAGACTAAATACAGTTATTGTAACTGAGCAAAACATGAAATGGCTTCAACATTCAGTGCTGAGTGTGTTGAGCTGTAAAACCTGGGGAGGTGAGTTGTCACAGATTTGCAAACCATATAAAGTGCTTTATGTTCATCTGCATAAAAGTAATTTCCCACAGTTTGGAGTGACTATGCCCTTACAGCTTTTGAGCCCAAAAGCAATTGAGGCAGAGCCACGATTGCTGTGTCGATCTGAGTCTGTGAAGCTGCTGGGAGTTGCTTCTGAAATGTCTCAAATCATTCTGAGCCCTTTAAGCAGGCTGGGTTTTTTGGGACATTGTAATTTCTTATAGCATTTTCAAAGAAGAATGGAGTATCATTAAAAAAAAAAAACTCTCATTGAGAGGTGTCAAGCTCTGTTACTTGCCTTAGTTCAAATAAGACTGAGTAGTTTTCATTTGGAAAGGGAAAAATGTTTCTTTAAGGATAAGAGCAAGTTATTTTTTCCTTGCAACAAGTAATGGTAATGCCTTAGTTTCTCTAATGCAGGGGTGGTGTCATGACTTTTCCCCCCCTTCACTAAACGGGGCAGGAATGGGCCAGCAGGTGATGCATCTGGCCCGCGAGCCGTGAGTTTTACACGCCTGCTCTAATGCAGGGATCCCCAACCTTTTCGACGCCGCGCCCCGGTTTCGGCGTCAGCTGGCGCCGCGCCCGGTTCCGGCGTCAGCTGGGTGCCGCCATCTTTTTTGACGAAAATCACTTCCGGTGGCGTCACGAAGTGATTTTTCGTCAAAAGAAATGCGGCGCCCCTTTCAGGTGAGCTTTTTCGGTAGAAATGGCTTTCTACCCGAAAAGCTCACTGAACGCTGGCGCCGCCATCTTTTTGACGAAAAATTGCTTTTTTACCAAAAAGATGGCGGCGCCAGCAACCAGCGGCCCGGTAAGGCTTGTTCCGCGCCGGTGTCCGGGACCGGCGGTTGGGGACCCCTGCTCTAATGCATTCCCTAGGTGCTGAAAAATACCATATGAGACTGTTATCTTTGCTTGGATTTAGTGAGTCCACAAAGATCTAATATGGTACCTATACCACATGAAGAAGATACATTCCCTCTGCCCCAAAATTAAAGCTATGTAACCTAGTGTTATTTCTTAGATATTGTTCTGTCTGCAGCTAATGCCAAAATTAGTGAATCACTATAATGCTAAATTATACAGGGCCATTGTGGTGCTGTATGTAAGGTGTGTCCAACTGGTGGCCTCTTGGTCGCATCAAGTCTAGACAGCTAGTAATGTGGCCCTATAAGATCATAATATATATATACATACACACATACATTCATACATTAAGTATATTACATATTTTATGCACAACCTGACAATTCTTCTTTACTTATTGTGGCCCAGGTAAATCATAAGGCTGGGCACACCTGAAATAAAGTATTAGATTGAACCAGGGAGACCTAGATTGAAATTCAGCCTCAAGCATGTGCCTTTGTAGGGTGTCAGTTCAATGTACTGTATCTTACAAGGATGTCATTGTTGAACTACCATATACACCATATTTGAGTTACCCGGGGTGGGGGCAGGATTTAAATGTAAAAATAGTAGTCTAGCAATAAATCTAGCATGTAGATTTATTCTAATACTACTTGAGTTAAGTAGTCAATAAGTAGCATTAGACTGCATTAGTAGTCTAGCACTGTAAGAAAAAATTAGCATTAAACTGAGATATTTCCCTTATTGTACTAATTCTTCTTGTACACTACAGTTAATTAATACTTCCTGGTTTGTGACCACCTTTAGTTGGTGATTGCATATTTAACAGAAAAATGTCACTCACCATGTGACAGGATATGTTATTAAGAGCTCTGAGTGAGTGTCTGTACAATGACTCCCAAGTTGCTAAACCATCACTTATTTTATATTATATATGAATGGGCCCTCTGTTATTTGGGAATAATAAGAAACATCCACAATTGTTGATTCAGTGTTCCATAAACACCTCCAAAACAATTTAGCTAGAATTCTTTCACATGTGACAGATAAACTCAGCATAAACTTGCACCTGAGCATATAGATAGATCTACCAAGAATAGTTATATGATATTGTGTTCACATTCAGATTTTATATGTTTAAAGTCTAAATGTCAAAATGTAATCTACCACATTCTTTCTTTACATGTCTATTCTTCCTTTACTCTTTTAAAAACATTGTATACCATTTGTATGGCTACTAATAAAAAAATGACTTTTTCATAATTTAGAATTTGGGCTCCCACCACAAAGATCAACAACAAAAACAACAAAAACACTTATGCATTCTGGTTTTATTCAGTGCAGAGTGCTAGGAACATGGGAAAGACTTATTACTAGAGAATTCTTTACAATAAAGTAGTTTTACCCAGCACTGTATAAGTAAGTTTTTCTTTGAGTAATTTCATTTTCACAGAGCAAAAAAGATAAACCTATGTAGCGTGAGTTTTCTTCCTCTCATGCCAGCTGAGTGCACTTACCTTGTTAATATATTGTTTAACCATAGTTTATTGAAACATTGTGAGTTGCTTCACATATAATGTAATCTGTAAAGTACAATTTGCAAATCAGATAGCTCATTTTATATATCACACTAACCCAGAATCAAACCAGTCTATATAATACTGAATATTAGCTGCAGTTTAGAAATACGCTTTTGTGGTATGTAGTTATGCTTATAACATATACTATCTTATAAAATATATTAGGCCACAGACACAGTCTTAGTGCTCTCTTAGGTCCATGTACATATTAAGCAGCTATTGAATAATCTTAACCTGTTGTCAGCAAGAAATATTTTGCCCTGTCTATAATGTGAGAAGATGAAACATTAGCTACCTACCTTGGGAGATCCTTGCTCTTCTGAAGCAACTAGAGAAAGATATGACTACAATAGTTTTCAACTTACAAGCACAATTGAGCCCAAAGTTTATGTTGCTAAGCAAGGCAGTTGTTAAGTGATTTTTTTCCCTATTTTATTTCCTTGCCACAGTTGTTAAGTGAATCACTGCAGTTGTTAGGTAAGTAACATGGTTGTTAAATGAATCTGGCTTCTCCATTGGCTTTGCTTATCAGACAGTTGTAAATCAAGTGACCCAGAGTAAATCAAGTGACCCAGTAACAGTCATAAATATGTGCCAGTTTCCAAACATCTGAAATGTTGATCATGTGACCATGGGGATAGTGGTCATAAGTGTGAAAAATGGTCATAAGTCGCTTTTTTCAGTATCCTTGTAACTTTGAATATTCACTAAATGAATGGTTGTAAATTGAGGACTACCTGTATCAATAAATGGACATCTGGCAATATGTTTTTGTTGAAAACATTTGGCACAGCACAGTGCACAAAAACTATAAGCCATTATATGATTTGTGTAGTATATTAATCATGTATTTGGAACCTGGTTTTGGATTTTGGCAATTGTGATTTATTCAACAGATAATTATTAAACAATGGTTTACGTGATAGATGAACTATAGCTCTCTTTTCATGTTTTATACAATATGAAGAAACAAAGCAAGGCTTCAGGATTGTTGCCTTTTTGTAATTAAACACTTAAATAAAAAATATAAACTAGAAAAATAAAGGAATATTTCACTCTAAAAACCCATAAAAATCACTATTAAGCTTCAAGCTTACTTACTAGGAACCATAGTCAAATGAGTGTAAATCATTCTTAACAATGAATTAAATGATTGCCAGCATCTAGTTTCCCACAAAGTAGAACCACACATTATATCTCTTTTCTATACATTAAATTAGAAAAACAAATTTGTGGGGTGGTATATATGAAACAAATTATAGTCCAAGGATGATTTCTGATTACAGTAGAATGAAATTCAGATTTAATTTGAAGACAAAGTTATTCTGAAGATCGAATAGCTTGTTACCATTTTTCCAAGGAAGGAATCATTTTCAGCATGAAACTCCTAACAGCCTTACAGCAGATAACATATACAAACCTACCTCAGTATACAGTGGTGCTTAAAAGTTTATGAACTCTTTTGAATTTTTAATATTTTTGCATAAAGGTGACCTAAGATATGATCTATTTTCCACACAAGTACTGAAACTAGTTAAAGAGATCCCAAGCAAATGTGTCAAAATCATTATACTTACTCACTGATTTTAGAGGGAAATGATCCAAAGCCACATAATTTTGTGTGGCAATAGCAGATGAATTTTTGTTTTCAGTACTGGTTTACTCAACTGCCCCTTCCTCTCTCCCCTGGGGGTAGCAATAACTGCAACTAAATGTTTCTGATAATTTGATTGGCCTTGCACATCAGCTAGGCTTCCTGAGGAATTGCCTGCCTCAGGTCCTTCCACAACATTTCTATAGGTTTAAGGTCAGACATTGTCTTGGCCATTCCAAAACATTAACTTTCTTCTGCTTGTGCCATTCTTGGCCATACAACTTGTGTATTTTGGGTTGTTGTCTTGCTGCATGAGACATTTTCCTCTTGAGGATAGATATCCTAACATTCTTCTATAGAATTTGCCAGTTCAATGTTTTTGATTCATTTGTTTAATTGGGTTCTCTTTATCTAGTTTTAAGAGGAGTGTGGAGAATAGATCATGTTTTAGGCCATATTTATTCAGAAATATTAAACATTCAAAAGAATTCACAAATTTTTAAGCACTGCTGTACCTTGAAGGAATATATGGACCACTCTCTTTAGATAGCAGATATTGCTTCAGCCACATGGTCTTAGCACGAACTTATAGCACATTATTTATCTGACCATATCTATTTCTGTGACATCTTGCCTTGCAGTTAGCATTGTTAATCATTCTTGTTAACAAATTTGAATATTTTGGGCTGAACATTCCTGAATATATAAATGTGTCACTCTCACATTTGCCTGGAAGTTCTTTTCAAGTACAACTTATTGATCTGTCAATCTGTCCAGTCCCCATACATACTGGAGTTGGATCTGTAGGTGGATCCTTAAGTAAAAGGGAAATGTCCTTAAATTCTATTTGGAACAGTGAGTTAAAACAGGTGCAGAATTAGGTCTTCTCTGTTGAATGGATTTCAACAGATTTCATTTCCTGCTGGCTCTCTTTTTGTTGAAAAATGTGGCAGTTCTTAAGACCTTTTTTCCTCTTCGATTGGTATGTGTATTAAGCTTTTAATCAGCATATGTGTCCTGGAGAACTGGGCTTTTGTTGGATTGCTGCTTTCTTACCCTAGCATGATAAACATTTACACTGGTTTAATTGAGATGTTGCTTCACATGCTGTTATGTGGTAAAGAATGCTCCTTTTTTACCTGATAAAAAGAAAACTTTCTAGTAAAACTTCTGTTCTTAGTGTGAGCAGGTGCATGCAAGGATTACTGCTGAAAGATTGGGATTTAGTGACACACTCAAATATTGCAGAAATAAAACTCAGTCCTCACCATTGGTCATACTGTTTAGGGTGGCTTGGCACTATGATTCATTAATGTCTGCAGAACAGATTTCCTACCTTTACACAATCATAGGAAATATTGTGTGAGGTAATTGCACATGATTAATTTATTAATTTACACAGTGCATTAGTTACCCAATCTCTGGGTTCAAACAAAGCTTTGAACAAGAAACAAATAACACAAGCACTTGGAAAAAAATATGGTTGCCTGGTTTTTTTAATGTAGCATACAGCTCTTTCATTTTCCAGGATTACAGGTAGCCCTTGCCTTACAATCATTTGTTTAATGTCAGTTTAAAGTTACAGCAGCCTTCAAAAAAGTTATTTACAACACTTTTTAAAATTTGCACTTACAACTATTGCATCACCCTCACAGTCACATGATCACAATTTGGGCACTTGATAGCCAGATTGTATGTACGACCAGTTCAGTGTCTAATCAAATGATCATGATTTATGATCCTTTTGACCAATTTCTGGCAAAAAAAAATGCCAGAAAGAAATGCTTTGAGGAAACTGGATTCACTTAACGATTGCCAAAAGAATTGTTGTAAAATCGGGTCTGACTCAACTTATGAATCCAATAACTTATAGCAGAAATTGTGGTCACAGTTGTGATCATGTCAAGAATTACTACATGCTTTTTTCTAACTGAAGCCCATATGAAAATTCCTAAGATGACATCAGTAAGTGCTGCTAGAACATGGTCCCCAACCACCAGGCTGCAGCCCACTACTGGTCTGTGGCCTGTTCAGAAGTGGGTTGTGCAAGCTGCAGGCAACTTGCGCGAGTAGCAGGTACTTGAACTCATGTGTGCCTGCCACTCACACAGAACTATGACCTCCCCCCTCGCTGTGCCGCCAAGTTGGAAAGTTTGAGAACTGCTGTCCTAGAAGAAATGGTCATGATGAATGAGGAAAAACCCATCCAGTCCAGTTTGTCACATTATCTCATCAGATGGAAAGTAGAAGTGAGACAGGTTATAGAGATGGCAGTCCAGTGTTCAGAGCTGTGCTACTTCTGATTCTAGAGATAGTAGGTATAGCCATTATGACTGAAGTCATTGTTAATCTTATGCTCCATGCATGTTGAAACTCCATTGGTGGCCAATCCCATCGAGAGTCACATAAAACTGAAATGGGTAGCTATATTAAACAAACAGACAATCAATCAATCTTATATTTATTTCTTGTGCTAAATTGCAGTGATTCCTATTATTCCTGAAGAAAACTTAGTGAAAAATGTTGGCAATGGAATCACTCCATAAATTACATTTGTAGCGCAGTGGCCTATCACTGGAACTCCATATCTTTGTTAGTAGTGTGCTTCTATTGCAGAAGCTAATACCTCCTCTGCATTCCAATAAGTTATTGTTGTTTGTTCATTTCCTGATAGTGTTGTGTAATATTTAAATGTACGAAATCTAAGCAATTAAAACCTGAAGTACTAGATTAATCGTATCCCTTTCAATGTTAAACATTTATCTCGTGTGATTTTCCAGGTTAAGAATGTAAGTCCAGAGCCAGTGGCAACTTCCCCAGGAATTGACTATCCAGATCGAATTGCCAGTTCTATGGGATACTCAATTTCTGATGCTCCTGCACATCAGATTCGCAAGGACAACTACACAGCTAGTCCGTGAGTAATCATTCCCATTTTTCTGCTTGCTTGAATGAGTGCAGTGTATTTGAAAGTCAGGGCAAAAACATGGGTGCAAAGCTATATGAGATTTTTCTCCTTTCTAGAGCAACTTTATAGACCACGAATCCTCATTGTATTGCTGTTGGTGAAACTTTTAAAATCAGTGTTATTCATTCTAGCTCTCAGTCCTTTCAGATTTTTTTTTTCTGCTACTAATCGTTTCACAATGTATCAAATTAATTTTTGCTCTTGTTTCTAATTTTGTAAATCATCCTATTTTTCCTTTATAAGAGCAGCATATACAGGTAGCCTTTGAGTTACAACAGTTCATTTACAGAGCGTTCAAAATTACAGTGGCACTGAAAAAAAGTGACTTATGATTGTTTTCACATTTATGATCGTTGCAGCCTCCCCATGGTCATGTGATCAAAATTCAGACGCTTGATAACTGACTCTTATTTATGACAGTCAGGGTGTCCCGGGGTCATATGATCACCTTTTCCGACCTTCTGAAAGCAAAGTCAATGGGGAAGCCAGATTCACTCAGCAACCTTGTTACTAACAGCAACTGTAGTGATTCACTTAACAACAGTGGTAAGAAAGATCATAAAATGAGGCAAAACTCACTTATTACCCATCTCATTTAATGACAGAAATTATGGGCCCAGTTGTGGTCATAAGTCAAGGACTACCTGTATTCCATTAAATATTAATATGCTTGCACATGATCAACCCAAATACTTTAACAATTTTAATAACTGGCACTAATGAATATAAATATGAGGTATTAATTGGCCCTAATTAATTCTAGAATGAGAGGCTTCCAAGGTTTGTCAGACTGGGAAGTTAAAAACCAACCCAAAGAAAGCAAACAATTTTGAAATGTTTTCTAAGGAGAAAATATGGGCATCTCCACATTCACCAGGAATCAAGCTTGCCCTGAAGACTTATCTATTTTTTTTTTGTTTCAATCAAACACTTGTCCTTGATTTATTAACTGTAGTATTTTAAATTAAGTCCATAAATTGAGTTATACGTAGTACTCTACAAGCATGTTCAATCTACTGAAAAGTTATAGGTTATTCAGACCTAATGACCAGCTTTTTTTTTAAAAAAAGTTCTAAATAGGAGATGGGGGAACCGAAGACTGTTCAAATGTAGTTTTGTATTAATGAAATGATTGTCTTGTATGTATGTTCCAGTTCTAATCTGTATTTGTATAAGATAGCCATTGTTTGGATAAGAATAGTCAATTTGCCTTTTGATAACGTAGTGTATAAATACAAATTACATTGAACCCTGTGCTCTGTGAGATTGTCAGGGCTAGGTAAGAAAGTAGAGCTGAGACGGACAAGACAGTCTTGTGATCTGGGAACACAAAACCACCTTTGGAAGTCTTGGGTGCAGCCGCCAGAACCCTCCCAGAGTTTGTCACACAGTTGTAAATAATTGAAGTTAACTTTTCCCCCCTGGCTTTAATTTTTGCTTAAGTTGCTTTCTGGAACCCTTTCTGGAAGTCTTTCCACCTGAAACAAGTTATACCGTCATGATATTGTCTTCGTTTCTTGTAGTATTTTCTACTACAACATCATCTTTGTGTTGCAGTATAGATTGAATAATATGATTAAAGGAAGCTATGATGAAAGCTACAGTAAACAGAAGGCATGAAGCCAATATTTCTGGGTCTTAAGGCACTTAATCTACTTTGGCTTCCTGATTGGCAGTAATATTCAGTTTTCCCTTAATTTGACTATACTTAAAAGAAAGATGATTATCTGTGAATTGAGAATGTCATCCTGATTTGTTGTTTGGGACTACATGCCTGCCAGATTTGACTCTTTAATCCTTAACAAGATGTTCTACCTTACAGTATTTTTCCCCTTGTCCAGTTATATCTTCCCATCTCATCCCATCATTTCTACTTAATTTTGTGTCCTTCTCTTTCACTGCCTTCCTTCCAAATACAGCAACCTTTTCTTCTCGCATCTCCACCTTGTTTTCTTACCTCCTTTATACTGTTTCTGCTGGAAAGAGGAGAGAAGTATGTCAGAGTGTGTGTGTTTGTGTATTTCTGTAGAGGAGGCTGATTTGTATGTGAGAGAAGCAGAGGTTCTTTGGTGCAGAGGCCAATTGGTTTTCTAAATGAGATAACTTGAATCACCAGTAGTTAATAAAAGTTAACCCTTGAGCTAATAGCCTTGTTTAGGGCACTTGGGATGCTATGAATAAAATCTGTAACTTATAATTTTCTTCAAATGTGTAGAATCCTGTTTGCTATTTTATTTATGCATTAAAACCTATTTCCTATTGTATGTATATATAACTGCCTGAAATATGCATACTTAGAATGAATAAAATATGCACACGTAAAATCGTGTTCATAAATGCATAAAACATTCATGTTTACAGTATCATTTGGATTTAATAGTCATTCTTTTTTGGATACTACTTTCCCATATTAGTATGTTAAGTCCAGGATTTAGTTGTAATTCAATTTATGCTCCCCCCCCCCTAGTTCTGGCTCTTCTTTTTAGATAGGTTTTTGACAAGTGTGTGTGTGTGTGTGTGTGTGTGTGTATGCATGCAATATATAAATGCATACTTGTAAATATGTATACACACACATACACAATTATGTAAATACAAGTGTTTCACATGCATGTATTCTTTTACAGAAAAAGATTCCAGAATTGGTTTCAGAGAGACATAGTGACCCTAAATTAGTAAAGGGGAGCAAAACAGATAATGCACAGGACTTTTTGTCTAGATAAATATTTCTTGCTGTTTATTTTTCCATGGGAGATGGTGAATTTGTCGTCCTTTGGGATAAATATGATAACATTAGAAAGATTCTTTTAGTTCATATTCTCCCATGTTTTTAACAAAGCAGTATTTTTGCAAGAGCTTTATATGAGAAACATCAGTAATTTAGATTATTGAAAAGATGCAGATAATTTCAAAGAGGTATATTTCCTTTTGTTTACAAGCCTGGCTTGCTTTTTCTTACTTCCATATGTGGCATCTATAGAGTTTGCTTTCTGATAAAGAAGTATTTTGAGAGTACCATGGAGCTATTTTGTAAACAGAAAGCCCTGCTACTTGCCTTACCAGTTTTTAGAGTGTCCTTCAACACTTTAAAATTTTCAGATTTGCCTACTGATCTTGAAGATTCCTGGTTTGTTGCACCATTTTCATCAGGATGTGCAATTTAGATATATCCTTCATATAGTTGTCAGGTTTTGTCACGTGATACATTGTAGTTGGTGATGTCCATTTTGAGAGGGTTTTAAGGGATGAAATAGATAACTGAAGAATTTAAAACACTTAAAGCACCCAATTTGCTTTCTTCAAACCCACCTAATCTAGGTGCTCCAAATTTTTGATGCACGTGGTGGTGGGAGGAGGGCATGGTCACATTTTGCCTCCCTGATCTACATGATACAGGGGAAGGTTGAGATTTGCTTTTCCAATGGTAGGTTGTTAAATAAATTATTTAATATATTAGGTTCAGAAAGTGGTCATTGTACGCCAGTTTTTCCAAAGTTTACAACTTTATGATAGTGGGCTTCAACTCCCAGAATTCTGGGAGTTGAAGTTTATACTATACATCTTAAAGTTGCCAAGTTTGAAAACTGTTGTAAGCTGTAGGCTTTGCAGACTGACCATTGTGTTAATGAGCAACAATTGTATTTAGCCATTCAGATTCTGAAAGTGATTTGCCCAGTCATTAATGCCAAGTAATTATGTTTCAATTTTTAGAAGCCTACAATAATCAGTCAGTTATAATAATCACCTATTGCTTTTTAATTCTATTTCAATGTTTCAAAATATAAATATTTCCAATACAAATATAATTCATATTCACAATTCAGTACATTTTTGCTTTTCTTTTTATTATTAGGTAATTACAGAGGAATAACCTAACACCTATTGGCTGAAGTATAATTGCAATTCTAATTATTAGATATACAACTAATAATTTGTGCCTTTGGAAAAGGATATCAGCTTATACCTTAAAATAGAATATAAACAATACAGATAGCAAGACTATTACACTATTTGTCACTGAAAAATACCCATGTTGTCCATCTATATATCCATGTAACATAGTTCTTTTATACCATTTTTCCCTGCATCATCCAATTAACCCCCTGTATTGTTGATGTTTTGGTATGAACCTGAGAACTAATTATCTTTATTTTTTAACAGGGTACCTGAAGTTGTTGCTCCCTTAAAAGACCTAAAACAGTCCCAGTATGTGAACACTAGCAATTACAATGGGTCAGCTAAGGAGCTCCAGCAGAAAAAGAAAAGAGGAAGAACAAGAAGAGCCAACAGTGATAATTATGATGCTGATTATACCACAGGTGGTGAATCTTGTGATGAACTGGATGAGAACTGGGACAGGTATTGGCTACTCCACCTATTTGGCTGTGTTATAGCACTAATAGCCAGTGGGGGTCTATAGAAAGTAGAAGATCTTAGTTCTAGCAATATCTGTAACTGTATCACAGTTGATGATGATAATGGGGATGATGATGATGATTTAAAGGTATATGCTGCCTGATTCCCAGCAACTCTGGCAGATGTTTATGGAACATAAGCGATGCTATGGAAAGAGGAAGGAATAAAATTCGGGGTTCAGTCTCACATTAGGAATCATCAGCTAATATTTAACAAAAAATGAATAAAGTACCTTTCCTGTAATCAAGAAGAATATTAATCCTATCTATGACTGAGATGAAGCTCATGCCTCTTATGAGAGCATGTGTACAATCATTTAAGGTTTTGGAATTCAGTAGAAGTGAAAAATATGGTAGGTGTAATTGCTGTATTAGTAGTGTCATTTAATATCAACCTATAACTATTTGTTTATAAGTGTAGAACAGTGAAGAGAAATGCAGCCAAATATTATATATTGAAGTGCAGTTTCTGAAACTGTAAGAACATCAAATTTATTTTGATATGCTACCTGTATCAATATCTGATTATAAGATTATGGTGAAGATTTTGATGATTATTCCCTCCCTTGATGCTTCAGTCTGCCCCTTTGGCCCTTTTTTTCAAATCTAAATTTTAAAGAGTCATCCACAAAATCGGCATTTTAAAATAAATCTATTAACTGGCTTGCAATGTTTACACTGTCTATATAATTGTTATTCTAGTTAAGTGATTTATCTTTTTGACTATATAATTTAAAAAAAAATGTTTGACAGATTATGTCTGGAGTTGCTTGTTTCTGATTGAGTTTTATGAGAAATCAGTCTGGGATAACTGGGAGTGTTTAGTGTATGAATATAGTAAATAAATAAAAAGAAGTGTAACCAATTGTTTAAGCCAAAATATAAAATCAGGTTTTTTAAAGGAAAGCCATAACTGCTCTACATTTTGGAAATATGTTCACATTTTAATATTTGTCCAGTATTGCAGTAACTTGCAACAGTTTGTTCGTTCATACTAAGTATTTATCTAGTTCATTTTCTTTCCATACATTTTAAAAAAATCACCCACACAAAATGTGACTATAAAAATAGAAACTTGCTTAAGGAAACCTCAACTATTTCATCAGCATTAACTAGCCCACATGTCAACATTAAAAAAGTTCCCTAGGTTGGGTTGGGTTAACAAAGAGTGCAATCTGAGTATAAAATGTTGCTCTATTTTGTAGAAATCATTTTCAACTACAAATGCCTATGCCAAGATAAGAATTGCCTGTAGAAAATCAAATTAGTTGTTATATTTTGCTGTTTGAACAATATACTACTCATTGTGTATAGTATATCTGAAACAAGAATGCAGAAAATATAGCCAGTCAAGTACATTTCAAGAATTGGTGGAATTGGGGGCAAATTTGGAGTGTTATAGGAACAAACTAAATAAAAGTTTCTTCCTTTAAAACCCCAGATATTTTTTGTTTAGATACATTTTGCATAATTTCATAGCTCTCCAGATAATAGAAACTGTGCATCTATTATAATATGTATAAAAAGATGTGGAATTGCAAATTATTAAACTCCATGTTTGTACATATATGAATACTAATACAAAAGAGTATTCAACTAAGTGTAATTGTTATACAAATATTGGAGGGTGAATGAAAGGCGAATTTAACTCCTATGTTAATATACTTTTTTTGCAAACACAAATCAGTTTATTTTGGGTATAATTTGACCATAATTTATAGATCCAAATCATTTTACAAGGTCCATTTTAAATTACTTGTCATCTAGAGAGTATCCATCAGTATCATCAGACCAGCAAAGACAAGCGTACAAGCGAGATTTTGATGCAGGATTACAAGAATACAAACGATTGCAAGCAGAACTTGATGAGATCAGTAAAGAGCTCTCTCGTCTTGACAAAGAGCTGGATGACTACATTGAAGGCAGTGAAGAATATAAGGTAGCCTCTTTATTTAAACTCATATAAACAGACAATGTATTTTTCACTTTAAATTATATAAGGAAAAAGATTATATGTTTGTAATTAATGTTAGTCCTAAAGTTATCCTAAAAGTTGGCCCTAGAGTTGATCCTAGAGTTAAAGATGTTGCAACTTCTTTTTATTCAGGTCATGTCCAGAAAATAGGTTGAAGTAATTTGCAATAATTACCCAAACCTTTTTCAGGTGTCTCACTGAGTGAATCACCTTCAGACTCATTTAACATGAGTGGGACATTGCTTCACAGCTTCCTATTTTTGTTTTTTGAAATGTTCTAAAACATGAAGCAATATATACTTTTGCAAAATCAATAATAGGGTTAAAGACTATTAAATTATTTTGTTTTCAGATGTTTATAGGATACTGAAGAATTAAGATGAAAAAAAAATCATGTATAAACAGGACCTGGGAAAAGCACATTAGCATTTATAATCACTATAATTTTGTTTCCTAGAAATTAGCCTTATCATACTTTAAAAGGCTTATAAGCATTTTTCTGTTTACAAATTTCATAGAATGGAGTTTATCTAACCAATAATCACAGTCGCCTGTGATTAAAACTCTTTAATTTTTGAGCAGCTGAATGGGTAGCAATCTCTGAGCAGTCAGCAATTGCTGATGGAAACTGATGGGAGTTGGAGTCTGTCAGCACTTGATATAAACAGTGCCTCCCTGATTTAGAGGAAATGGTTAATGGTATTTTAAGGAAACCTTTAAAACTTTTCAGACAATAAGGTCCATTTGGTATGGTGGCTAATGAAGTAAAAAATATTCAGTAGTTCAGCTTTCACGTGAGAAAAAATTGTGTCTTCATTGCTTTTTCCTTCCTGACACATTAAAATCTTAACCTTCTTGAAGATCAACTTTATATTCTGATGTTAGAGAATATTGAAGTCTCTTTTCACTATTTTTTTAGTTTAGACATCCTTCCAGTCTATTCAACAATGGTTAAGAAAAATGCTTTGGGCTTCTTTTACAAGTGTAGTTTTTCTTGTTCCTTTATGCTAATCTTTTTTGATGTTCCTTTCCATACAAACACAACTGAGACCAGAATTTCATTTGTAAGTCATTGCAGTTGTTAAGCAAGACACCCACATGACTCCTTCACTCAATGACTGTAACTTCAGCATTCCCAGTTGTGGTTGTTGAGCAATTGCAAGGGTTGTTAAGTTGAGTGCCCGAATGCCTCACAGTACAGCAGTAGGCAGAAGCACTGTGTCCAGCTTGAGATAGTGGCCTAGGGCCTTCAGGAATCTCAGCCAGTTGAAAGTGATTTCTTCAGGTTTGCAAGAAAGCTTGAAAAAAAGACATGGTTGCTTTAAAGAGATGCTCATGTTCTGCATGTTTTAACATATCTATACATATTTCAAATATTCCAACTGTAAAGAGTTACCAGCAATTTGCCTTTAAATACATTGGGTTTCAATTCAGTGGGTAAATTACCTGAAATTAGGTAAAAGTGGTTTTTCTTTGGGTAATGACACACAAACCCCTTACCCAATTTAAAGAAGGATTTTGTTATTAATGTTAAACAGGATTGTTTAATCAGCGGTTTGGGTAATGAAGGAAAAGGATTGGGAAGTAATGAACTTCTACATGGTTGTCTAATTTGACATTGGGTCTTTTTTCCCCATAGGCTGCAGCTGATGAATATAACAGATTGAAGGATATCAAATCAGTAAGTGGTTTTAAGACTGGCCACTAGGGTGGCAATACTCAGTTTTAACTTTAAATGTTCATTGTTGAATCTTTTCAGGTCCCTCATTTACATTTCAAATTGTTTAGTTTATTTTCTTTTTTCTTTACTCATTCTTCATCTCCAGGCTATCATAACTCCCGTTTAATAGCAGCTCCAGATAGATAGAACCATCGAAATGTCTTTGAATATTAGTAGCTCGGGTTGGTAGTTATGTTGTTAGTTTGGAGCTCCGAGCTTGGCGATTTGGTTGCAAACGTTTTGTCCCCATTCAAGGAGACATCTTCAGTGTGCTTTGAATTGAACTTGTCTTCAGCTGCTGCTAACACCAGCACTAATTTACATCACACAGATGGTACTTAAAACAAAGGACTGTGACTCAACAACTACAGCCAGTAAATAACCCGAAATCAGACCAGGATTCAGAAAGGTATTTAAAGGCCAGTCTCCCCCAGACAAGCATAATCCAAAGCACATTGAAGATGTCTCCTCGAATGGGGATGAAATGTTTGCAATCAAATTGCCAAGCTCTGAGTTCAAACCAACAACAGATAGAACCATCTTGTGGACCAGCCAAAGAAGGCAGAGGCACTTTCCCCAGAGCCAATTATTAGTCTACTGGAGCTTTATGACATCAAACCTTAAGAAATAAGTCAAAGTGAAGAGGTATATAGTAGTCAAATCTACAATAATCACAGTGATTCAAGATCTAAGAGTGCATAGACTGATCACAGCAACTCATATAGGGTTCAGGGAGAAAGGGCATAAGAACAGTTCTCATAGAAAGAGTTTGCAACTAGTAGGAAATGCAGATGGGTTATAAGCAAGCAAGTAGGAATCCTGACTATCTTCCTGCTGGGGGAAAGAATATTCTTATTTCTAGGGCACTTTGCTTAACAATATGATTGTCATGCTAATTGCTTGTGTTGTTATTTTAAGAATTGACCCCCCAATCCATCTCAGATAGGGAAAGCTGGAAGGGCATTTGCTATCTGCATCCTTAAGGGGATGGTGGTTGTAAATACCATCAAAGCCTTTATGGTTCAGGGAGGACATGCCTAAGGTAGATGATTTAAATGTACAGAAAAGGCTGCCTTAGTTAAAGCAATTGTGATAGACCTTGTATCACCAGAAACAGAAGACAGGAAATAAATTCAAAAGTTCAAGTGATGGAACTAATACAAGTGATAGTACTAATTCTAATAAATGATAGAAATATAGGATCAATATGTGTACCAACTTACTGTATAAAATTAAAAAGGGCTCAGCTTTGCCTCTGTACAATGCTAAATGTACAATTAGCTCCATATTCAGTACAATAGTTAAAAGTCATTCTTGAAGATGCCAGCGTATCAGCATAGCTTGGTCTTCTCAATTTCTGATATCAGAACCACAGCAAACAAATATTTCTCTTTTTTGCTTACCTCTGTCCCTAATAAATGATGAGAGTTCTTAATGCCTGGCCTGGCTGACAAAACCAAGTTAGTTACAAGAAAATACAAGTTCATACAGATCTGTAATAATAGTAAGCAGATTTCTGGTTTATAAGATCTATCAGAGCCAGATTTCAGGGACATAAATTAGAATTAAAACCTGAGAAATTATCAGAACTAGATAGCACTTACAGGTGCCATTCAAAACACAAGTTCAATTCTGGTTACCCCAAGTCTCTATTTTGGTAATATAATTTAAATGAATCAATTTGTTACAATAATCTTAATAGAACCTGGCCTGGCTTCATCCCACTGTTGATTTATATATAACATCTATTATATAGTATACATAATATATCTATTATGTGTTATAACATCCCAGAGAGCATATTTGGTCCATTGTGATGGAGTGCTATCCCATTAATAAAAGAAAACTCTGCTTTACTTAATATAGCTGCTCAATTTGATTTTTAAACAGCAATACTGGATCTGTTTACTTAAAAATTCCATGGAAACAAGCAAGAATTACTTATCAGATTGTAATGTGTAAGACTGTAAGATTCTAAAAATTGCAATGACTCTTCTTGGTTGATGCAAATTAACTCACACATTTTGTAAGAACAGAGCATTGGTAGAGATGTTTTTTTGCTTGTTTTAAGGCAGTACAATTCTTTGGATTCAATTTGGAAAAGGTGATTCACAATGCTCAATAGCACAAATAGGACTTATTAAAATAACTGAAGTGGGATTGCCCAGTTCTAGAAATAGACCCAGCTGCTTCAATAATTCACAGCACATGCTGCTTTCAAGTTTCTCCGCATTCTGAAGCATCTAAGCCAAATGTAAAGTCAAACAGTTTTAGTTTGTTCAGCACATTGTCATTTAAGTATCTTTTGTACTATTATGGCTGTAGGAACTATAATTTCTTAATTTTGAAATATAGGACAATTTAATTGTATTACTGTTCGTTGTTGTTGCAAAATAAGTAGGCTTTTTCAAGTCAAACTTCATTCCTGGCGATTTCATGGGCACATAAATGTTGTTTTTCTTGACCTCAAAATAAGAGTGATTTTTCATGGTGTTCTTTGGGGTGTTTTATGGCTTCCTAGAAGCCCTAGGATGTCCTGGTGATTTCTTAATCAGGCCCCACTTTGCTTAGCTTTTTAAAAATCAGCAGAAATTGGCTAGCTACTGCCATCTGCTGTGATTATTTTTATGCATTAAAACAGAGGTATTAGTTACATTAATCTAGCATTGTATTCTTAACCTTAACTTTTAATAAGTTTGACCATTAATACTACTTTGCATGTTGTCCTCAGTCCGCAGATTATAAAAAGCGAAAAGCACACTGCAAGATGCTGAAGAATAAACTGTCGCATATCAAAAGGATGGTCAGTAATTATGACAGTCGGAAATCATAACAAGAAGGAAACAAATCGGGTTGCATAAGAATGCCAGTTTTCATTAAACTGGGATATCTTTGCGTTGGACAATACAATAGTGAGAGAGATCCTTTGTATACTTTTATATACTTCATAATATTATTTGTGCCATGTTTACCATGAAATAAGAATTCAGTATATGGGATCTTTTATAGTTTCACTGAGTCAAGGAATTTTACCACCTATGTTTTCAGGATCAACAGTAGACATCTTGAGCTTTTGCTTTTCTTGTCATTCTGTTCGTTCCATTTTTCTCAGCATATTGCAATCTTAATTTCAGAAAAAAGTGATGTTTTTCATTACATCTTATACAGTATAAGCTATATCCTTTATCCAAAACACCTGTCTTCCTCTCTTATTCTTAACCAATTTTATATATCTAGGTTACTTGTAAATAAAAAACTAGCAGGCTTTTCTTTTAAATGGTGTATAAATGGATCCATTGTTGATCAGCCAGTATAATATATTTTTATTGACATTGTGAAGCAATGTAAATTTATTCTGTTAAAATCTCACCTTGTATTTTAAGTATCATTTTATTACAGAAATATAATTTTTAGTGTTTTTGACTTGACTGTCCAATTTGTAACTGTTATAAAAATGCCTGTATGTTATATTTGACTATATAAGCAGCTACAATTCTATACAAACTTAATGGGAAGTCCCAAATCAATGAGGTTTATTTCTGATATTGTATGCACATTTAACCGATCCTTTTAAATTGCAAAAAAAAATCTAGACTGCTCTGTAAAGACATATCATATCATGGCCAAATGACAAAAAGAGAAGTAAAAGCAAATGTATTCACATTATGAATAGTCCTTATGTAACAACCACTCATTCAACAACTGCTTGAAGTTAAGTGGTGCTGAACAAGTGGTACTTTTGACCAGTCCTTGAAGTTCTGGCTGTCCCAACACCCCTATAGTCATGTGATTGCAATCTGAGTGGTTGCCAACTGGCTCACACGCTTAAATGGTTGCAGTATTTTGCAGTCATGGGATCACCATTTGAAACCTTCCTGCCAGTTTCCCACAAGCAAAGTCAATGGGGAAGCCAACAAAGAAGGTTACAAGTTTCCCTGGTAGGTTTTTCACATCTTCCCCCACCCAGCAGAAACTACCTCTGGCCCTGCCATTTTCACACAATATGCCCTCCCTTGTCTGCTTGTAAACTGAGACTTGCCTAGTAACTCTTCATCCTCGCTTAACACCACCAATGGGGAGCGGTATGAGGAAGTGATGCAGTCACATGACATTGTTTTACAACCACATTGGTTAGCAATAGAAAATGTTAACCAATGACTACCTGTAACCTATTTAATGTTATAATGCAATAATAATATTAAAATATTAAAATATATTAAATAATATACATTTTACCATGAAAACAAGTACTATAAAGCAAGATAATCCAGTTTTTATACTTATTATAATTCTGTTAGTTTTAAATGTGGGCACTCTTTTGACAATTATTTCTGGTTATAATTGATTGAGCACTGGTTCTGATATCAAACCCTGCAGGTGATGGAAAAATTATAAGCGCTGAATTGAACACCAGATGCATTCATTTTGGCTGTGTTCCAAGTGTTGTACCCCATAAATTGAACAGGGAAATTTATTTTCTTTTGGTGGGTCCCTAAAACTGCCCAATTTTAGGTTTCTGACAGTGGCTGCATCTAGAATTCTTTTTGATTAGAAGTGGGGAGAGATGCTGGGGAATAAAAGGAATGCATGCCATACGATTAGCAGAGGTATATGACAAGTCTAAACAATAGTAGAACCATAGAGTTGGAAAGGACACCAGAAGTTATGCAGTCTGAGGTTCTGTTGAACCATGTTTTAAAAGATTCATTGAGACTAGTAGGATTCAGTCATGACTAATAATCGAAATATGACTGTTTGGATCCATCGACTGTACATTTATGTAAGCACTGTAATATTTTTAATCACTTTTTTTTTAATAATGGAAATTGTGTTTAAAATATGTGACTAGAATGCAATACCTTACATACTGAAAGACTGGATTTCATTTTGTAATTTGTGATACAGTGTCAATAAAATTCAAATTTGTCAATGTATAAACAATCAAATCAATAGTTTTGTTTCATATCATACGTGTAGGAACATTAGGTTTCATTTCATTTCTGAACCATCTCGAGTTTCTTCATGAATGATCAAATTAGAGATTTAGAAAAATTTATCAATCCTTTTTTCTGTGAAAAATAACCAAGACTGTATTCAGAAATATTATATTGGGGAACAAATAAATTGTAGGAGATGATCAGGTTGAGCCCAAGCAAAGGGTCAGGCACACCATCACTTTGGAGTTCCTTCATGCCCACAAGAAATCTAAGTCCAGCCCCCCTTGAATGTTGTTGACTGATCTACTGCCAATTTGCCTTCGCATTAGTAGTTCAGATGTTTGTAGAGAGATAGCATGGAATAAACTTGTAATCATTTGAGCAACCCTGGTTCCTGATTTCTTGCATCTACAGAAATATCCTTGAAATATTTACCTGCCAAATTGGAAATGCAATGCTTTATCAGACCAATTTGGTAGCACAGCTTGGGATCCTATTATTGGTAACCCTAATATGTATATTCATCTACTCATTTGATAAGCAATAGGTATTGGAGTCAATCTCTGGAGATAAAATGGAATTAAAGAACTGTTTAGAAGAAGTTTAAAAAAGATATTGCATTAGATGCCTCTTGCCAATGTGTTTAGATCAGGGGTGTCAAACTCAAGGCCCAGGGACCAAGGCCCAAGATCCGGTCCACAGGGTGCTTAGATCTGGCCCGTGGGACCACCCTGAAAACAGTGGTCTGGCCCGCCGTACTTCTGCCAGCAAAAACGGAGCTCAGGAGCCATTTTCACTGGCAAAGCGCTCTGGCCACCACAGGCACCCCAACATGAGTGATGAGCTGGCCACACCCACCCAGGCCACACCCCTCCTTGTCCCCCCAAGTCAAACACAACCCTGACGCGGCCCTCAATGAAATTGAGTTTGACACCCCTGGTTTAACAAACTAATTAACAAACTAATGGACATGTCATATATCAGGAATCCAGAAGTGTTCCTTCCCTGTAGCAGCACCTACTCTCTGGATTGTTCCCCTTGAAATCCAGATGGTCCCTATTTTGTTAATGTTTAAAAGAGCCTGGAAGACGTGACTCTTCACCCAGGCCTTTGGTGAGATAAAGAGATCCCTCGCTTTATTTCATCTGGTCACTTGCAATCTTTTATCTTTTCTTGATTTTCTTGTAATTTCTTTTATTGTATTAATAGCTCAGAATCGTTGAGAGTTAATAAAATTTAATAAATTGTTATATACTGTACAAAGATGGTTTTTAAAATTGTATGTATATTGCAAAAAGAGGGAAGAAGAAAAACTTCAAAGTATATACCTTGCATGCGTTAAATAAATCTAAGCCAAGAGATTGTTCATTTCAGTTTCATTCTGTTTTCCTATTAAAGTAAGCAAGGTAGCTATTACATCAGTAATACTAATGAACTGAATATTGTTATAATTTCATTTTGTATAACTTGTCTGCAACATACATATAACCTGATAGCAGTCAACCATCTCTTTTAAACTTAATAGGAACAGGCTATATAAGGAGAATAAAGCTCAGTAATTCAAGCCTAAACTAATTTAATTATCACAGGAACCATAACAAATATTTTACTATTTTGTATATCCAATCCATTTCTATTATGCATTTGAATGTTGGCAATAAAAGATACTTACCTTAATCCAAATCTAGTTATTTTTAAAGATCTACTTAATATCAAATAGTTTATTTCTGCTCTTGTCGAATCTTGGGATCTACAAATTTATCTATGATGAAAATTGAATATACTATATATTCTTGTATTTCCATTGGCCCAAATTTTTAAGATTTCATAAACAAATGAAGTAAATGAGAAATAAGTTAGAAGGCTAAATATTAGAATCACAAGCTATTCTGATTCACAAACTCATCCAAACCTGTCCATTCAGGTGTTGCAAGAAATTGTCTCCTGCTAGAAGAATGTTTTGTTAAGAGCATTAAGTTGGAATCTTATCTGATTAAGAGTAATGTTTGATGTTCCTGTTGTGAACTGGGATATGTAAATACCTTGATCTGCCCTATACCACAGGGAAGGAATTTCCAAAGCAGAAAAAAAGGAACAATGTACATCAAGTTCCAAATTTACATTAAGAAAAAAATGGCCGTGGGTGTGGAGCCATGGATTGCAGTCAAATGTTTCATATGACATTTTCATTAACATTTTCTAGATTCTATTGTCTCAAAATAAAAAGATGAAAATATATCTATTCTTTCTGAAGAGTAATACAAGAGCTATGGATCTGAAGGGCAGTCTCATTAAAATTATGAAACTGAACTTCAGAGTATTGATCTTAAAATTTACAGTATATTGTAATTGCATGTATTTGTTTCATATGGGAATATACTATATACAAGAACACACTAAAGTTTATGAAGTATATGTAAATTAACAGCTATTAATAGAATTAAACATATCTTAAGCTTTAAACATAAAATATATATTGAATGCGGTTCAACTGAAGTAGTACAACCAATTCTCAATTTATAACCACTCATTTAGTGACATTCAAAGTTGCAAGGCACTAAAAAAAGAGAACTTGTGTCTGGTCCTCACACTTAGAATTGTTGTAACATTCCCACCGTCATATGATTAAAATTTGAGCACTTGGCAACTGGCATATAGTTGCAGCATGCTGGGGTCACATGATTATCATTTGCAACCTTCCCAGCTGGCTTCCAGCAAGGAAAGTCAATGGGGAAAGCCAGATTCACTTAACAACTGCAGTGATTCACTTAATAACTGGCAAAATGCACAAAAAAATTAGGCATGAGTCACTTAACAGCTGCCATGGAAATTCTGGTCCCAATTGTGATTGGTATTACAATCTACCCATATTGAGAACTACCTGTATTGAGGTAAAAAAAATTAACTTGCTTCAGTTTTGTACTTGGGATCCTACCTTTTTCTTCCTTTCCTCCCTTTCTTGAATTTTTATGCTACTTCAACTGACAAAACTTAAGTATCTTACAAATAAAAGATATAAATTAAACCTATTCATTCATGCACAAATTCTGAGTCACAAAACCACAATAGTATCATGCATATGCAAAGTACCTTATTATCACTCTCCTAATCCCTGAATGTGCACTTTAATAACAATGTTTTCAACAGCTTTGTGAGTGCTAATAATGAGAATGCAATTCTTATTTCTAAAAATACCTGACTTCATAGGAGTATGAACAGAGAATGTTAATATCTGGGTATCCTTTTGCCATAACTCACGGCAGGAGGCAGTATACAGTCTTTCTTGCAAGTGCTCTCAGGACTGCCAATGTTACCGAAAGCAAGCAATCTTCTTTAAAAAAAATAAATGCTTTTATAAAGCAGCAAGCTATGAATAGTTTTTTTTAAGAAATGTGGAGTTTTGGCAGCAATATTTAGAGGGTATCCAGATATTTCTACATGTTTGTAGTATAATGGTCACCATTCCAAAAGTGTAAAACCATCATCAAAAAAGCCTTTTCTTGTTCACTGATCAGATTAATATCCCTGAAAACTTGACAAGAATACCTGATCATGTTGCTTGAAATCAATATTGCATTTCATAGGGCATAGGCAATTTGCTATACACTTAGCAACGGTTGTTTTAAGTATGCCTAGTGGAATTTTATCACAGAAAATTGCAGGGTTTTATACAGCTCCAGTGGGGTGGAAATGGGAAATTTTGCAATATCCTTCCCCTGCCATGCCCACCAAGCCATGCCCACAGAAATGGTAGTAAAAAAATTTGAATTCCACCACTGAGCTCCCTTAAAAATTCTGTTATCCCTTTTGCTATGGAAAATTTTTAAAACAGCATTACTTATGAAAATCCAACTATAGCCTATCCAATGTTTCCAAACTGCAAATGGCAGGTGCAGAGTTCAGCAACCTTAGGCTGAGAAAGAATGGTTTATTACATTTTTACAGTAGTGATGGTACAGAGCAGAGTAAGAAGCAAACAGTATTTTTTTTAACCAAACCTTTCCTATGCACACCCATACAACTTCCTTAAATTGACCCCTCCGAATCAGGCCAATTCAATCAAACAATCGGTTGCATCTGCAGAAATCAGCTATGGTCTGGATTTAAAGTGCTCCATATTTACACAGACAGCATGTGTGTATAATATTATATACTCTGATGATGTCTTTTTTTCTAACTAATAGAAACTATTCAGTCAAATTGAGACCTCCTTCCTCTTTTGGTATAACTTGTAGCTACGTGGCGAGTTGGAGCGGGGATACATTGGCATTCAATCACAATTGTACTGCTATCTATGACCTGCATCCTCTCCCATCGGTTTTTTTTTTTTTATATTGCTCTCACTCAAGGTCTAATGACACCGTACACTTAAATACTGCACATAAAAACAGAACCGTGCGGTGTTGATCCGGAAGGGAATAAAATCCAAAACTCAAGAATTGGGTTTTATCTTTGATACAGCTACGCAAAACAACTTCTTTTCGGTTCAGCAAAAGTTTTACTATACCAAGCGGGTACTGTACAAAGTCTCCTCCAGAAATCCCCTTTCAAGGATTAAGAAGCCATTGGCTAAAATAATAAGAAATAATATTTATTCCGCATCTATGGCGTTTTCCCTCTATCTCGAGTTTTTTCTTCGCCGGAACTATGTTGCACCGTTTTCGCGCTGCGACCGGAGTGTCTAAAGAAAGGAACGGAATCAGAGAGGAGGCGGTGTTTGGTTGGGTTGTTGCCGGTTCTTTCAGGAAAGACGGGGCGGTGGGTGGGTTATTTTTGTTCGTCTCCTCGTTTTTCCAAACAGATCGTTGACGAAGAAAAGGAGGCTTTGTGAATCCCTCCGGTTTCGAGTTTTTTTTTTTAAAAAAACCTTTCTGTCAGCTGAGAAACGCTGTGAGTGCAAAATGCTTTTCTCTTAAATTTTCTTCTGCTACTCCTGGGAAGTGAACCTTCCACATCAGCCACAGGAGAGAGGCTGGCTTTTCTTCGACTGCAGCAGTCTGGGCAAAGTTTTGCTCTCGTGTTTTGTGTTACAAATATCGCGTTATTGTTTTCCGTTTCTGAAGTTCTCCCTACAGCCCGCTGCCCGATTGTTATGTCTTTACCTCTCAAATCAATCATATTTTGAGATTATTGGCTATATATTCTTTATTTATTTTTTTGCATTATTTTATAAACTTACATGAATAAATGTGTCAACGTGTAATAACGTTACTCTAAGTTATATAAATTCCAAGGGTATACTTGTAAGAAGTATTTTTTCCTATGTACACAGTAAAAGTTTAAGAACAACCGCTTAAAAACAGCTGATTATTCACAAGTTGGTTCCTCTAGATGCATAAGAATAGTGATGTGAAACTAAATGGCTCAGAATGTATTTAGAAAACAAGGAAGTGGACTGATTTCCCACAGAAGGAATAGAAAAAGGATGTGGAAGTGCCTTCGAATGCAAGGAAAGGGTGTTTTCCATGGAGCAAATATACACTAAACTGTTTTTCAGAATTGAGGGGGGAAACACAGTTAGGTAAATTTGGTCTTGAACACAATTCAGGATGTGGTTGTGTTAACTTTCTATCATTGTATGTATGCATTGTGTGGGAATATGTGTCTGTGCGGCTATCAATACAATGTTTTTAAAATCTTTTTAAGTAGATTGTGATAATTATTTTTGTTACTTAATTAGGAAAACATTGACTCAAAGAAATGGATGATGAACCTGAAAGAACCAAACGGTGGGAAGGGGGTTACGAAAGAACATGGTAAGCTTGCTTTTTCAGCACTTAAGTTTCCCTCCATTTTTTTTTAAATGTGGCATCCTGCTGTAAGTACATTACAGAATTCTTACTCTTTTTTTTGTTTCTTTTATTTCTAGGGAAATTCTTAAAGAAGATGAATCTGGATCACTAAAAGCTAGTATAGAAGATATTCTCTACAAGGCCAAGAGAAAAAGGTAAGCATTAATTGAGTATGGTGTATAGCAGTGATCCCCAACCTTTTTATGCCGCCCGGGTACCGCACTCGCTGGGCGCCGCGGTCCGGCACTGCATCAACTGGGCGCCGCCATCTTTTTGACGTAAAAAGCTTCCGGTGAGCTTACTACCTGGAAAAGCTCACCGGGAGCGTATGGCGCGCCATCTTTTTTGATGAAAGTGCTTCCGGTGAGCTTTCTACCGGAAAAGCTCACCAGAAGCACTTTATTACCAAAAAGATGGCAGCGCCCAGCAACCAGCGCCGGCAAGACTTGTTCCGCTGACCGGCGGTTGGGGACCCCCTGGTGTATAGTATATTATATTGATATAATTTTACAAGAAATGTGTAAATTTAAATTAGTTAATTCCATACCATTTGGATATGGAATATTCAGCTCTCCCTTGTTTGAAGTTACATTCAGATAAATGAAATATAGCACTGTCCTTATCTTTAGTGTTTTATTTTAAATATCCAAAATTTGCCCTAGTAATATTTGTTTATTTAAATATTTTACTTCTTTGTTCAGCTAAAAACACTGAGAGTGATTTTAAAATTAAGCGGGTAGCATATTTAATGCTAATATTAAATAGGTAGGAAGTCACATGCCAAAAAGGAAAAAAAAGATTTGGACTGAGAAGGTAAAAATGGAATTCAAGCAAACTTTGTAGATAGCATAATCATATAACAACCAGTTAAAATGTACATGCTAATATCAGTTACATGCTAATATCATAAATATTTGTGATTTGTTTAACAATTAGGACTCAAATGTCAGTTGAATGTGATAGGATTTATATCTCAGTAAACATAAAAGTATTCCGGTAATGTGATGTTCTTAAGATAGATAAAACAACTTTCATTCATTTTTTGTAAGCACACTGGCACATTAAAAATGAAATTCTGTTGCCTGCTCTTAAGAGAAAGTATATATCTACCTAAACACATACATAACATACATATACACATGCTATATACATACATATATACCTGACTGATACACACACACACTAATCACTATCCATTTTGAATACATAGTAGAAAGAGGAAACTTGAAGGTTCACAAGGTTGGTGCTATAATTTCTTCATTTCATTATAATTAAAAATTAAGGTACAATTTGTTTATACATTTTGATGTAAATATAGTAGTACAAGTAATGGAACACAATTATTCAATTTGTTTTTAGTAGCATAAAAGTTTAACTATTCGTGTAAATTGTGTAATTTTTTTCTGTGAATTTTATAGAATTCTAGATACTGCTTTAACGCTCAACGTTTATTTTTAACAATTTCTAATTTTGCTGCTCATTTGGTTTAAAATTCCAGTTCATTAAATCTTGTGTCTGTTCTTGGAATAGGAGGCTTTTCTCATAGTAACTGATATTCTAGACACCATGTGACTAGATACCGAAATGGGTCTAGACTTGAAGACCATTCAGAAACTATAACTAGTTCAGACTGCAGTGGTATGGGCACATCAGTACAGCAATGTAACGTTATATCATGAGCTGCACTATTTTACCAGTACGCTTCAAGGACCTTCTGGTCATCTATAAAGCCCTTAATAGTACTGGGGCTGGATATTTGCAGGATTGCTTCTCCAGTTGTATTTAAAAGCTTGATATTCTCCAGGTCCAATCACTTTAAAAAGGCACTTTGTAGGATTCAGGAGACATGCCTTCTTCGTTGCCAGATGTGTCCTATAAAACAGTATATCCTATAGGAGTCTTGTTATGCTATTTTGGACCAGTTGTAGCTTCCTGTTAATATCCAAAGGCTGCCATATGTAGAATGTGTTACAGCAATCCAGGTGGGTAATGATCAATGCATGAATTACATGGATTATACCTTTTAGAAAATGTACAAAATGAAATATGCAAACAGCTTACCTAGAGATCATGAACGTTGCACTAAATAAATTATTTTTTATTTTATAGAACTTTTGAACATCATGGACAAGTTCGACTTGGGATGGTACACTTTCATTTTCTCATTTTGCTTCAAATAAAATTGCTTAAATTAGACTTAGGCATTAAATGAAGTAGGACAAAGTAAATGGCAGCTTCTTGGCTGGATTTCGGTGTGGGAGGATCAGGGATTAAGGTACCAGGCTAGAAATCATGAGACTCTGAGTTCTAGTACTGTCTTAGGCATGAAAGTCAGATGGTTGACTTTGGGCCAGTCACTCTCGGTTCAGTCTCACAGGGTTGTGGGAAAATATGGAGGAGAAAAGGGTATTAGGTATGTTTGCCACCTTATTTATAAAAAATAAAGGCAAGATAATAAATGAATATATTATAAATCCCTTTAATTGTGATAAGTAATACATTTCTTGGATTAGTTCAGGTATGTTTTATAATGCTTCAGGCAAAGAATTAGGGTGAAGCCTAAAAAAAATCTGATATCTGTAGTCTCTACTTTACACTTACGTATTCAGGATTAGTTTCTTTGCTTTTAGTTGAGCTTTGATTTCAGTGGATCTTAATCAAGTTTATGCATGTTTGCAATTTGTAATTCTACATTAAGGGAATGATAGATTATTTTTTTTGAAAACTAGCTTTGTCATTTTAGGTGAAGTTGTATATAAAGGTAATATTTAATGCTATTTTGGAATACAATCATATATATAATATGCGCTTCATGTTTTTTTAATCTTTATAGATGCGCCACCTGTATGTAGTAGTAGATGGATCAAGAACAATGGAAGATCAAGATTTAAAACCTAATAGATTAACGTGTACCTTAAAGGTGATTATTTTTGAAATAATTCAAAATTGTTCCAAATCTATATAAAAAATGTAATGTGGGATTTGTCTAGGAGACCCAAATTCTTATTGTTGACCATAGATTAGTGATCCTTTCTTAGTTTAATGAACTTGCACAATTATTCTAATAGAAGATGGTAAGAAATAACAAGTATATCACCGGAAAAGTGAAATATATAAATAAAGACAAATTCCTTGTGTGTCCAATCACACTTGGCCAATAAAGAATTCTATTCCAGTACATTGTTCACTATTATTTTTCCGATTCCGTGAATATAAGAGTCTACTTAAATTGGTACTCTTATATGAAAGTATGTATATTGTAGCAGTTTTCCACTTGTGTGAGTGTATTAACCTGCTTTGTTTCAATGAATTAGCATGCAGTTTAATCCCAAACACATTAGCAATCTCTGATTTCATTGGAATTAATCCCTAGAAAATGTGTTCAGGAGTGCAGGTAATTACAAACTAGTTCAATTTTAAGTCCTGCTAAACTCAAGAAGTGTCACAGTCAAAAGATATAGGTACATAGATTCCAATTACAATTGTTTTTAACTAAATGTGTGGGGCTGTGCAGAACTGGGATCATCATTTTTAAAAGAAGCTAATCCTTGAAATATGCATATTTTTATAAATATAATGATCAGACTTTACAGTATTTTTTGCTATTAACTTCACAGTATTTTTGCTATTTTTAAACCACTATAGCTTAGAAATTAGTTTGAAGAGCATTTTTCTAAAGAGATGCAAAGAATTCAATACATTTGTCCAATATAAAATAGTATTTGATATATTGTTTTAATGTTTCTCATTCTGTAGCTACTGGAATATTTTGTTGAAGAATATTTTGATCAAAATCCTATAAGCCAGGTATGTGTACTGTTGAAAACAAAGTTTCACAGTTGTTGTTTAAACTTCATCTGTTTAAATATACAATTTCTCTTGAAATGTTGATGGTAGTAATAAGTTATTTTGAAGTTTGAAGTCCTGGATAAAAATTCTAATGTTTAAGCAGTATATATGTTATCGTAAATTAAGATTAAAAACCACTAGCATAACTTCCATTTCTGTCCTAGGGAAACATTAATTAACTCCAGTGCACATTAATTTTGTACTAACACTTTATTATTGGGCAAAGCAGCATGAAATAGATAATGGAAGATAAAGGATTAGATAGAATTTGAAATTATGTAGGGCAGGATGCTACATGCATAGGGCATTCCTGTAATTACCTTTTTTCCTTAATGTTTGGTAAAGTGGTAGCGATTAGTTAACCATCTGGAATTGGGGAAGCAAGCATACTTTCTTTTTTCCCAGTTGTTGCAAGTGGATTCTTGGCGTGGTTTAGAATGACTGAAGATTGGATTTTCAATTTACATGAATGTAATCTTTGTTTGTTTCCTGGATTATAGAGAAATAGTGCATTATAATATTTTCAAGCTCTTCAATATCTTCAATATCTTCATTCCTGGGCTGCTAATTTCACCAGACAGCATTTATCAAGCCTGTTTTGTAGCCATATACCGTAACTTAAAAAAAAGTTGGGAGGGGAGATCAATTATTTCTAGCATTCTGAAATCTGCGTTATCAGATTCCATGGTTTTACAGCACAATTAAGCAATAAATTACACCTTTATGTAACTTAATTAAGATGCAGACTACAAAATATTTCCTAAAGCTTTTTGCTCCAGTAAATATTTTGCAATAACTGCTTTGACTCAGTCTTTTTATCAGCAAAATCTGTTGTAATACAAAGAGAAGCAATAGTGTTTTGTATGTGGAGCTATCCTATTCTGTCCGTTATGTAAATATAGCCATATCTTTTCTGAGATATAATTTTCATGTCTCAATGAATCCTATTAACGGCAAACAAATTTCTTGCAGATTGGCATTGTTGTAACTAAGAGTAAAAGAGCTGAAAAACTGACTGAACTTTCAGGTATTGATTCTCTGTTTCCTCGGTTCTTATTTCTTCCTGAAATGGCCATTGTTTCTGATATAAATAATATATACTGTATATGTATTTGATGTTGTAAACATGTACATTAAAATGAAGTTTTAATTTTCTAAAAACAGTAACAGCCAAATACAATTCCTAAGGGAGTTATTTTCCATAGCCTGGGAGTGAGCTAGGACATTAATCTGTGATAACAGGTTAATTTCTTTTCATAGGGAATCCAAGGAAACATATAACAGCTCTGAAAAAAGCAGTAGATATGACCTGCCTAGGAGAACCTTCTCTATATAATGCCTTAAATTTAGCCACCCAAACATTAAAGTAAGTATATGTTGGAAATATAAGAGTGAAGTTTGATTTTTTTAATTTTATTGTAAAATAGCAGTAAATGATTGCACTAATTATAAGTGATGTTAAAAAAGCAAAAAATTGACAGGGCAATTTAATAATTTTTGAGTCTGGATACATATTTTTGTCTCATGCTCTGGTCTTTTTCTTGACTTGATTTCAGTGTAAAATCATATGCCTTGCCTGCATGCCAAACTGGCTGCCTTAATTTGTTCCTCCAAGTCACTTTGGAATATAAGGATCCTAGAATGGCTTTTCTAATCCTGTTTCCTTTAGCTCTGTTGGATTTCATCATACAGAAATCCTGGTAGTTTTGTTGCAGTCTTGCATGATTACTGAAATAAGCTAAGACTGTGTTAGAATAATAGCTTTATCAAATTGGTCTTCATGATTTTTAATGAAAATTGAAAAGTCTTATATTATTTTTTTCATTTGTGTTTTTTGTCTTTTATCACTATCAAAGTAAACGTCACGTTTGTATATAGCCACACTTTTTCAAACTAGGTATATGTATAACTTCATCTATCTGTATCAGAAACTTGGGTTTGCTTCTTTCAGTAAGAAAGGATTTAATAAAGCCTTATTCATCTGTTTGCAATTGAAGGTTCAAACAGACTTCACATATTCAATATAATCATAAATACATTTGGAACTTGCTCTTGTAACTATTAGAAGTGAATATTTTATTGTCTTTAGGCACATGCCAGGACATACAAGCCGAGAAGTTTTAGTAATACTGAGCAGCCTTACAACATGTGATCCCTCAAATATATATGATCTAATAAAGGTACAGAATTTATTCTGTTTTATTATTTAATTGTCATACTGGGCCAGTTTGATAATTAAATAATTAACTGGGGTGTTATGAAATATTGGAAGCTTCTTTCCTTTTATAAGTTTCTATTCTGATGGAATGTGTTTTTTTATTTCTGTCTTTTTTTCATCCAAAGTTCTTAAAATCGGTTAAGATCAGAGTGTCTGTTATTGGTCTTTCTGCTGAAGTACGAGTATGCACTGTACTTGCCAGAGAAACTGGTGGTATGTATATTTATATACATAAAATGAATTCAGAAATATGGATATGGATTTTTACCAAAGGAAATGATGCACAAATATCATCATTTTATAGAAAGTTTATATATATATTTTACCCTTCTCTATTTTTCCTGACCATGCAATATAAAGATTTTTTTTATTTATAACCATTTTTTAATGTAGCTTCAATATGCTTCTGGTTGTGTTCAGTAACCATTGTAAAATGTTGAACTCTTTGTTCCCTGAAAAACATTAACGATTTCCCCTTTCTGTTGTGCATTTAAAGCATGGCTGAGAAATCTTTTGATGATTGTGGGCGACACTAAACATGTACTGAGTCTCTGTCAACTGCAGGGTGCTAGTGGAAGGAAGTTGGTGATGTGATTTTAAAAGAGTTATTTCCTTTTAGAGGGAAATTATGGACTTTTCTGGTTTAAATTATGTTAGCTATTTTAATATTTATACTCCAGAGTTCTTTTTAAAAGTGTTTTCTGCTTCAAAATGATAAAAAAAACATGCTACAAAGAGGGCTTTGGAAACAGATTTCAGCTCTGGTAGTTTATTGCTACTTAGAGCAGGGGTGTCAAACATGCATTATCACGGTGTCACATGACATATCACGACTTCTTTCCCTTTGCTAAAGTAGGTGTGGGCATGGCTAATGCGTGACACATCCGTCCCACAGGCTATGAGTTTGACAGCCCTGGCCTAGAGAAACAGAGGACACTGACATAACAGCAACAGCACGATGGGAAGAGTGTTCGGTGTAGCTGCAAGGAACTTAAAATATATATTTTTCAAACAATTGCCTTGCAGCAAATTTTAGATTATTGATGTATTTTCTGTTTTAATAACACAAGAAAATAAATTAGGAGCATATGGTAATTTTAATAAAGTGAAAAGGAAGGTAAAAATTCCTTAGTATTTCTTATAAATTGTGTATCTGGCAATCAGAATTGACCAGATCTCTCTGACTCTTTGATTGCAATAGAATTTGATCAAAGTATTTTAGTCATAATTAAATTATTAAAATTGTTACATTGTATAGTGTAGTCAATGTAATTAATGCTTCATTAATATTTTTTTAATCAGCCTTACAAAAATTTAAAGATAAGTGGATAAGTGGGCTCACTATTACCCACTATGTACTGTTCTTTGTGTATTGGCTAGACTAGGCTCCTAACCCCCAGTCTGTGGCCTGATACCAGGCTGTGGCCCATTGGGAACCGGGCCAGGCAAACAGTGGGTGAATGCGCAAAGCTCCATTTGCGCATGTGTGGGATTAGGTTGTGCACACAAAACCATCCCCCTCCCCGCCACCACCACTGCTGGTCCACGGAGCCTGAAAGCTTGGGGACTGCTGACTAGACCAAAAGAGAAAACAATACCTTTCCTTTTTAGAGAACTTCTTTACTTGCAAAGAGTCATTTTTTAAGTCTGCAGGACACTTCTCACTCTAACCAGGCAGGTAGCTTTTGATACATATGTTGGCAGTGGTTGCAACTTCTATTTTAACTATTTTCTGTATGGCAGGAACTTACCATGTTATTTTAGACGAAAGCCATTATAAGGAACTCCTGATGCATCATGTCAGTCCACCACCAGCCAGTTCTAGTTCTGAAAGTTCTCTTATTCGAATGGGTAAGAATTCTGTTATTTTAAGAGTTTAATATTGAACATACAGCATTTCTGTAAATGTTCTATGCAATTCTGTTTATTCCATTGTTTTAACATGAGAAATGCAGGTCATACTATGGACACCCAGAGGTAAAATTCCTCCAAGTCTATTTTGTTTCTAGGCTCAGCATGCAATGTCAGCAATAACAATAACACTTAGACTTTACAGTGCTTTACAGCCCTCTCTAAGCGGTTTACAGAGTCAGCATATTGCCCCCAACAATCTGAGTCCTTATTTTACCCACCTCGTAAGGATGGAAGGCTGAGTCAATCTTGAGCCTGGTGAGATTTGAACTGCCAACAGGCAGCCAGCAGTCAGCAGAAGTAGCCTGCTGTACTACACTCTAACCACTGACCACTGCGGCTGATGGTAGCTTATTTTACCCTAGGTAATGTGTAATCATGTGCACCAAGGTAGTCCTTTTGTTAAGAAACAGCTGTACTGAAAGAAGTTGCATGCTGCTGTTCATTGAGAATTTGCACAAATTGGAACATTTTTTGGATACTATGTCCTATATCTTGCCTGAATGCAAATTTGGACAACATCAATCTTTCTAAGTATTTTTTTTTCTTACATAGGCTTTCCTTAGCACACAATTGCACTGATGGCTGACCAGGATGCAAAACCATCTTTTAGCATGGCGTAAGTAATACGTGATTGTATATTACATATTTCATTTCATAGGGCACAATCTTAAGGTATATCAGATCATTCAGTAGCTTGTGATACATTTTCTACATCTTCTGTGTAAATGTAGGCAAACTCAGTTTGACTTTTTCACCCACCAGAAATAGGAGGTGATGTATTGAAAGCTGCAAATACATTTTTGATGCAATCCTTTAATAAAAATTAGCTTTCACCAACACCTTATTTTATTCTTTCTAAAAATATTAATCAACTGATCTTTTAGATGTACTAATTGCCAATAATTCAGTTGCTATTTTGTAAGTGGAAATAACCCTTATACATTTTTAGCATTTTATCCATTGCAGGATACTAATATTTTCCCTATAAAATGTAACATAATTGCTGGAAAAATATATTACAAAATAGAAGCACTTAATAGTCATGATTTCTTTGATGACAATTTCCGTAAGAATCATAATATTACTTGTAGAATCTCCCTTTAATTTTGTTCAAATAATTCAAGCAAATTCAGTACAAGTATTCAGAAAACAACATGTTTCTATATAGGCATCTGGAAAACAGCAATGATCCAGGCCTTACATTAGGAGGATATTTCTGTCCCCAGTGTAGAGCCAAATATTGTGAGCTCCCTGTGGAATGCAAAGTGTGTGGTGAGTATCAGGGCATTTATACTTGTCTACCATAATGGAGCATAATAGTATATTCTCCTTTTTCGTTCTTATAGTTAAAAACGAGGGATAAAACTTGTTCCCACAAAGTAGTTACAGCATTTCTGCTATGGTTAAATGACACTTCCTCCATCTTTCATAAATGATCTATATCTCAGTTGCTTCAATTGTGTCACATTCTCTAGAAAATTGTACTTTTAAGCTGTTATATGGGTCCCAAGTAGGCTACTACTATTATTACTTAGTAATTTAAAAATCTGACTCAAATATAGTTAATCTATGGAAGTCTGAAAAGTGGTTAAATATTTGTTGCAGTTTCAGGTAGAAGCAGGGGTGGGATTCTACCAGTTCGCACCTATTCGCTAGAACCGGTTGTTAACATTCTAAGCAGTTTGACGAACCAGTTGTTAGAAGAAATTACTGGCCTAATCCTGTAAGGAAGGCAGGAAGGAAACATTCTGGTGTTGCTTACAGAAACTGCCTCTCCGTTAACCCTTATTACATTCTTGGCAGGACTAGACTTCCTGTCTCTGGAACTTCTCTGGAGTTTTTTTCCCCTCCTTTGCTGGTACTTTGCTTGTGTGGAGTGACCATTCAAAGTTACAATGGCACTGAAAAAAGTGACTTATGACTATTTTTCACACTTACGACTGTTGCAGCATCCCCACAGTCATGAGAGGCCAGGCGCAGAGATGTGTGCCTCGATGTGAGTGATGTTGAGTTGGCCACGCCCAGGCAGTAACATGACCCCCAAGCCATGTCCACCCAGTCACATGACCACCAAGCCCTGCTCACCACCTAAGCCATGCCCACAGAACCGGTTGTTCAAAAATTGAATCCCACCCCTGGGTAGAAGGAATTTGTTTACAGAATGAATACAAAATATTTTCAAGTAAGTTGTAATTAGAACAGCTACTATAAGAAATTAACAATGTAGAGCTGATTAAAGTTTTCTCCTGTACTATAAATTGTGGTTTGTTTATCTGATGTGTCATTAACAATGAGTATTTATTAATGCTTAAATCATTCCTAGCTTATTAATCTTTTTCAGTTTAGCGCATTGCTAGATTTGAATACATATGTTTTGAGATATCTGAATGGACTTTTTATAGTTTTAGGAATATAATTTACTTGTCCTGCTTTTTATGGCCTGAGTTGAGATTATGACTTAATAGTAATATACATTTCTGTGTAAGTATTTTAAATAATATTTTAAAACACTTACTGATCTATTAAAAAGATAGGTTTACTAGAATGGGAAGTTCATGTGCACTTGTATCTGCCATGTTTCATTAGAAACTTCAACCATTCCATTCCTATGTGCAGGACATTCCTAGTTGATAACACCTGAATGAATGAATTTCATCATTCACTATGACTGAAATTAGTTGTTGTTAGTTGCGAAGTCATGTCCGACCCATTGCGACCCCATGGACAACGTTCCTCCAGGCCTTCCTGTCCTCTACCACCTTCTGCAGTCCATTTAAGCTTATGCCTACTCCTTCAGTGACTCCATCCAGCCACCTCATTCTCTGTCGTCCCCTTCTTCTGTTGCCCTCACTCTTTCCCAGCATTAGGCTCTTCTCCAGTGAGTCCTTCCTTCTCATTAGGTGGCCAAAGTGTTTGAGTTTCATTTTGCCTTTTGGTACTGTCCATGGGGTTTTCATGGCAAAGATACTGGAATGAGTTACCACAGGGGTGTCCAACCTTGACAACTTTAAGACTTGTGGACTTCAACTCCCAGAATTCCTCAGCCAGCTTTGCTGGCTGAGGAATTCTGGGAGTTGAAGTCCACAAGTCTTAAAGTTGCCAAGGTTGGACACCCCTGAGTTACCATTCCCTTCTCCAGTGGATCATGTTTTGCGTTTAGACTCAACTATAAATCATGATAATTAATCACAAATGTTGGATTGGCTGTGGCTATTCTGTTAGGACTAGACTTCAATATGCATATGCTCATTATCATACCTTTACTTTTAGGCAGTTAGAATAAGCTTATTCATTTTCAATGTTATATAGCTAAAAATAAACTCGAAACTTTTATACACTGGACATACTATTTTGGAATGAGGAACAGAGGCTTGAAAATCAACAGAATCTATATTATGCAGGGCTTACACTAGTGTCTGCACCACATCTGGCTCGATCATACCATCACCTGTTTCCTTTGGATGCCTTTGAGGAGGTCCCAGTGGAGCAGTATATGGGGGAAAGGTATGTAAAGAAAAGGATTATCAATCCAAAATTCCATGAATTTTTTTCTTCAGCTAAATGGTATATCCTTTAATGTTTCTAGTCAAGTGTTTCACTAGCCCCTTGTTTAAAATACAATATATTCACTACTGAGTAAAATATTTCTAAATTATTTTTTTCAGTTTATGAAAGTATTTCTTCTGGTTCTTATAGTTTTTAAGAGTAATTTAAGGTTTGAGGCAGAGTTCCAACTTCTTGGTAGACAAAGGAGGGCCTTTTCCTACCTTCATCTCAGGTAGTGAATACTATTTCTTGGACGGTGTGAATCCCTAAAGAAAACTTTGTTAAAGGTTTCTTTATGGAGACCATTGTATTCTGTTTATTTATTTTAAATAAAGGGATTTACAATGGCACCACCAATCTTCTTCTAAATCTGGTAATAAATTGGAACAAAAACATTATTACACATTTCCTAATAGAACTTTGCAAATATATTTTAAACAGGTATTGTCAGGGATGTCAAGGAGAAATCAGAGATCATCATGTAAGTATTTATTAAATTTAAATTGTAAACAATTTTATATTTTATGTCCATGCAAGTAAGCTTTACAAACATCTTCATATATATATATTAGATTTTGGGCCTTGGAAATAATTATTTTCAGTCTTGACATCAGAATAGGCCAGCTTTCATTACAATGTAATAAAATTATTGCTTATATTAAATAGGGTATTATCATTTGCTTAGCAAAATTTTAAAAAGCATATAAGGGCATTACTACTTTATTAACAATGTGATGGTGTGCTAAGATGTAACTTTTAACTTTCATTTTCCCCCCTCCGCAGGTCTACATTTGTAAAGTCTGTCATAGTGCATTTTGTGTTGAATGTGATCTTTTTGCTCATGATAGCTTGCACTGTTGTCCAGGTTGCATTCACAGCCATCCTGGTCCTCCCTGCATGTGATGCCTTTGATTAAATATTACTTCTTGTACATTCCTCTGAGCAGAGAATCCTCACCAGTTATTAAACATCTTCAATAAATTAAGTTAAAGAGACAGATAAGAAGATGAGTCAGCTGGAGGCATCTCTAAATATGAATTTGTGCACCCATTCTATGATGTATTTAATGGAGACATAATTTTGTGTGTTACATGTATTTGTTTTTGCTACTGTTCTTTTGGAATAATATGGAGTAATGTGCCAAATATATCTTGAAAGTATTAAACTGGACATGTGCACTTAAAATATTAATCTTATTTATATATTGTTTTTCTTAAATATAATTTCTGAAATTATAAAGGCTATAATCTGACACTTAATTGGACATAGCTTCATGGCATTTATTTTTATGTACCTGTATATAACGCCTGGATTTACAAAACATGAAGTTTCTTTTCTGTGATAGCCCCCTGTGTATCTTAGCTTCCTTTGTCCATTCCATTAAGGGTAGGGAAAAGTTGAGATTGATTCCAGATAATGAGTGTGCTTCCTTGTCAATAATTTTAAAGTACTATGTATTTTGCTGTGGCATTGTTTACAATTTAAAGATGAAAATTTACAAACATCCGACTCTTCTTTATCTTCCAAAGGCAGTAGAGAAAGCTGCCCTCTAGAAGCATAAGATCTATTTAAAATGATTTTTCTATGCAGAACTTTTTATTAGAGATGTGAGTGTAATTAGTGAAAGTGGGAATATAATTTTAGAAATTCCTCTTAAATCTGTTAACAAGTTCTGCTAATATCTAGAGTAAAGGTTGACTCTCCAGTGACATCCAAAGCAGCTCATGATAATACTAAAATGATGACATATGTGATTATGTAATTATTATGTATAATGTGAACTCAAAGTGAATGTACTTAATAATCCTGCCTCTTATTTTCCCCATAGCAGCACTGTTGGGCTGAGAGAAAGTGAAGGCCCTAAGGCAGGTCTAAAACTCATAGTCTCCTAGTTTCTAAGGCAGCACCTAAATCACTACACCAAACCTGGCTCTCATGCAAATTATGTATTTATATATTTATATCAAACATCTGGCTTATGTACCTAAACTGGGGCAGTTGCATTATTACATTTCTGCAAATGTGTATTCATTTTCTCCTCCACCTGCAGACACTATTGTTGCTTTGTTTCAGTCATACCAGTGGTGAGATTTAAATTTTGTTGCTACTGGTTCTGTGGGTGTGGCTTGGTGGGTGTGACTATGTGGTCATGTGACTGAGTGGGTCAAAAGAGAGAAAATTTAACAATGCTCTTAAATCAGGGAGTTGGACTAGATGACCTCCGAGGTACCTTCCAGTCCTGGATTACTATGCTTTTCAAAGCATCCTCTGAAGCTGCGTCTGGTGCCAGGGTTTGTGATACTTCCTCTTTCTCCCTTCCCTCCCTTTCTTTCTCCCTTCTCTCCCTCTTTCTTTTTTTCTCCCGTCCCTCTTTCTTTTTCATTCTCCCCTCCCTTTCTTTCTCCCTTCCTTCCTTCCCTCCCTCTTTCTTTCTTTTTCTCCCCTCCCTCCCTCCTTCTTTCCTCCCTTCCATCCATCCATCCATCCATCCTTTTTTTCTTTCTCTTTCTTTTTCTCTCCCTCTTTCTCTTTTTCCCATCCCTCCCTTTCTCTCTCCCACACCTCCCTCTTTTTCTTTCTTTCACCGTACCCCCCTGCACTCTGTTTTGGGCCTAGGAAGCCTCCCTGGAGCCTAACGAGAGCTAAAACGGGTCGCGCACACACCCCGTGCCCTATTTTGGGCCCAGGAAGCCTCCCTGCGCTTACCTGGGAGCCAGAACCAGGCATGTGGGGACTCCCGGGAGGGGTGGGGCCAGCTGGTCGTTGGAACTACCAGTTTGCCTAACTGGATGTAAAATTAACATCCAGTTCGCTCGAACTGGCCTGAGCTGTCTGAATCCCACCTCTGAGTCATATCTTTAGCTATAGTTTTAGTAGCAAAGCAGATAATTATTTGCAGAAATGTGCTCTCTAATTTTTTACTGTAATTTATCTAATCATATGTTCTATGAAAAATAAAACCTAAATATGTTTTATTTTCATTTGGCATATCTGAGTATGTCGCCAGTCACTATTAAAATCCTGGCTTTTGTTTTCAGAGCGGGCGGGCAGGTGGGCCCAACAGCAGAGCCAGCAGAGCAGCGGACAGAACCGGTTCGGTCTCCGCTGCTCATCGCTCTACCGGCTCTCCAGAACTGGGCAGAACCAGTCAAATACCACCACTGGGCGGATGGAGACTTGCTCTGTATTCCAGAGCGAAGCGCCCCTCTACTTGCCTCTTTTTCTGGCCCTTGGTGCTGTGCGCACCTTGGCCGCTGGGGGGAGATGTGCGACTTCTCTACCCGAGACACTGGCCAGGCCGGCTGCAGCTGGTGCTCCGTGTCATAATGGGCTCCAGGAGGAGGAGGGGACGCCACCTCCCCCATTGTGAAGTGCACTAAGTGTAAGTGTGCTGTGCGAGGCACTGCAAGAGCAGCGAACAGCCATAGAGGCGGCAAGAGCACTGGCATCAGTGTCTCAGGGCAGAGACAAAGACGTGCGTCTTCCCATATTCTTCTTGCCGCCTCCATGGCATGCTTGCTGCTCTTGCAGTGCCTTGTGCAGCACACTTATACTTAGGGCGAGGCGCGCACAGCACCAAGAAGAGGCAAGTAGAGGGGTACTGCACTCCCGCTCTGTAATATGGAGTGAGTCTCCTTCTGCTGCCATCACTCTTCTCAGGGCAGGCGAGGAGTGAGGGAGGTGAGGGCGAGGGGCGGGGCCAGCCAGTGGTGGGATCATGTGACAGGAGCCACAGCAGGGGGAACGAAAGAACTTCGTTTATCTGGGAAGCTGAAATGGCTCTTGATTTAAATCATATGGTAAAAAGCACCCAAAGAAGAAGAAAGAACAGCTTCAGCAAATACAAAAAACAAAACCCAACCCTCACCTGGTTTTGAAAATGGTTCAAGAGGGAACACACACACACATACACACACACACACGAGTGAGAGAGAGTTGAGAGAAGGAAAGATGAGAAAGGGAGAAAGAAAGTGATGAGAAAGATGAGAGAAAGGGAGAAAGATGAGAGAAATGAAAGATGAGAGGGAGGGAGGAAGAAAAAGACGAGATGAGGGAGAAAGATGAGAGATGAAAGTGAAAGGAAGGAAGATGAGAGAAATGAGATGAGAAAGTGGGAGAAAGAAAAAGGGAGAAAGATGAGAGATGAGAAAGGGAGAAAGAAAGATGAGAGATGAGAAAGGGGGACAGATGAGGGAGGAAGAAAAAGAGAGATGAGGGAGAGAGACATGTGTCAGCATTCCAATCAAACTCTCAATCTCCATCACTCAGAAACAAAGTTAGTTCAAGCAAGATTTTATTAGAGAAGTCGTATTGCCACATCTGGAAAAATCCGAATCTGAGAGTTCTGAGTTTTCCCCTTCCCAAAAGAGAAACCAAAGATCCATCCCCTGCACCCATCAGTTCATCACATAGTCCAATCATACAGATACAGTTCTACAGAGGAATTATTGAGTCTATCATCTGCACCTCTATAACTGTCTGGTTTGGTTCTGCAACCCAACAGGATACACACAGACTTCAGAGGATAATTAGGACTGCAGAAGAAACAATTGCTACCAACCTGCCTTCAATCAAGGACCTGTATACTGAGTCAAACAGAGGGCTGTGAAAATATTTACAGACCCCTCACATCCTGGACGTAAGCTGTTTCAACTCCTTCCCTCAAAACGACTCTATAGAGCACTTGCACACCAGAACAACTAAACACAAGAATAGTTTTTTCCCTGAAAGCCATCACTCTGCTAAACAAATAATTCCCTCAACAACTGTTCAAACTATTATAAAGTCTGCACTACTATTACTGTTAATCTTCTCATCACTCCTTATTACTCATCCCCTCCCACTTGTGACTGTATGACTGTAACTTTACAGTCATACAGTATCCTGTATCGTATCCTTACGATTTATATTGACTTTTCCTAGTATGATTTGATTGTTGATTGTACCCTATGACCACCATTAAATGTCGTACCTTATGATTCTCGACTCTTGACGAATGTATCTTTTCTTTTATGTATACTGAGAGTATTTACACCAAGACAAATTCCTTGTGTGTCCAATCACACTTGGCCAATAATGTATTCTATCCTATCATTTCTTCATTCCATCAGAAGATTTCCTCCCAATTACTCTCTTCCAGGTGTAGAGCATTCTGTTCTTGATTCACCGAGAAAGAATGTTGAGTCTAATCTTCAACCCCACTATGAAATCCCCCCTCCCAAATTCCCAGGCACTAAATGTGGCAGCCTAGAAGCTTCCAAGAAAAATGGCTTCCAAGGCGGACAAGATGAGTGAGAGGAGTTGAGAGAGGGGGAGGGGAGAGGGGGGAGGGAGAAAAAGAGAGAGGGGGGGGAGAAAAGAAAGAGAGAGAGAGAGAGACCTGTTGAAAAGAAAACAGAAAATACTGGGAGCCACAAAACCTGGGTAGGCGTGGCTGAGGTGTGTATCATGTGACTGGGTGGGAGTGAGTGATTTGAATTGGCAACACCCAGCCAGGTTTTGTGGCTCCCAGTATTTTCTTTTCTATGGGAAACGGGTCCAAATGGCTCTTTGAGTGTTTAAGGTTGCAGACCCCTGCCCTAAGGTATATGTATATGTATATATTTTTATTTTGTTTTTCTATTATGTCTAATACCTATTTCAAATGAACAATTTTTTTCAATTATAATTAATTGGCTACCAGACTGGTACAATATCCGATAGTATACAAAAAGGTGAAAATAAAAGAAAAAGCAAATTCCAGGGCTGCTGATATTGCTGCTTCTGGCACATTTTCAGCAATTAAACTGATTTTATTAACATTTCTTTCTTCAGAATTTATGAATGTCTGAGTATAGCCTTTTTTTTAAATACCCAAAATTGCTAGTCAAGCATTGAAATATGTGATATTTTTGTAAGACTATATCCAGCAATAAAAAATGAGTATAGAAATAGGCTAAATTTAGATTATATTATTGTTCCTTACCTTCAACTTTTATCCAAGAAAAGCAATTACATTGTAATCATTGAAACTAAGTTATTTGCTTAAAACATTAACACACTCTCTGATAACTGAAACTCAACTTTTATTGTTTTGCATGTATAATAAATAGTTTACTTTTCATTTTATTAGCAAATTTGTATCATCAACACTATAGCTTTTGATCGGGGTTCCAGGAATTTAACAAGTTCCGTGGCTTGGAAAAATGTGAAAACTCCTGATTTAGATAACTAATTTCATCTAAGAATCTCTGTACTCCCCTCCCCCTCCCAGCAGTAAAGTCATTTTTACCTGAGACTTTGCTACAGAAACTGTTCTGTCCTTGTTTCGCTTTCCACAGATACATTTCTCAATTGTGGGAAGTCCATTTTTCTTACTTCCTCCTTTCTGTAAAGGAAGAGGTGGTTTTTTGTTTTTGTTTTGGTATGTGGGCTGAGAGATCCTTTTTCCCCTGAGGCAACTCATTTCAACTGCCTGTGAATCAGGACCTGGAAACAGGTAAGTTCCAGTGCTAAACTGAACTATCAATAAAGGAAGATATTTGTAGCTCAGGGTTGAAATGAGGGACCCTTGGTGCTCTCTGAGCTTGCTTGTTTTCTTGCTTGTTTTCAAACTAGGTAGCCCTGATGATGTTACCTACTTTGGGTAATGAAACATCTGCCAGTAAACTGAACTATATTTGAGAAGGAATTTGACATTATTTAATATATGGTGTCAATAACAGTGACAATACAAAACAGAAATATGCATTCCTCCTATCTCTTTTCTCTGTGTTTCATTCGCTGTCAATTTCATTCGGTGTCAGTTTTGATTTTTTGGGGGGAAATGAAGCAGTAATTCCTATTTGGCTCAATTGCAATTCACATATCTGTCCCAGCCCACTCTTTGCCCTCATTAAGTTTCAACTTTAATTGAGCTCATGAACAGTGGGTTTTACAAGACTATACAGTCCAAACTTAAAGGGAAAGAGAGGTGATGTCAATTTGAAGAGTTTCCTGTAGATATTGAGAAATAGTGAACACTGCCTGCATTGGTGAGAATAATTTTTTTTTAAAGCCAGAATCATGATTTTATTAGTACCACAGCAGGGAGCCCAAATATTGTTATAATTTGGATTCATTTCCAAGACATTCACACAAATTTGAATGGCAAGTGGCATTTAATCTTCACGCATAAGAAAATGTCCTAGAAATTTGTTTTTGCATTGAACAAGTAACAAGAAAAAATGGTGAGAGAACACGCATAAATACCGTGTACACAAAATCTATCTCTATATCAATGTAAGTTCTTTTTGAAAGAAATTTCATTAGTGTTTCTTTTTTTAGGGTTTTTTAAAATTTTGCTATATCTACATTACTGGGACATACTAGACTTATACTAGAAAAATGAGGCACAGGAGTTTTTATATAGGTTTTTCTAATAGCTCAAAAAGTGGGGCAAAGGGAAAGGAGGAAGTAACGTAAATCCTTTTTAGTAGAAACTGACTTCGGATTAATAATTGAAGCAGAGTCAGACCCATACTACTTTCTGTTGATTCCTTGGAAAAAATAAACACTATAATTATTATTACTCTGTGCAATGAAGTATGTAATTTCAGAGCCCAGATCATTTATGACTTACAATTTTGCTTTGTTTTTAATACCGTAGCATGGCTGCCCAAGAGACTTCTGCAGATATCAGTAACATTTCAGAGCTGGATTCCACTTATATTGAGAGGTTGTACCCTCAATCAAATTTTAATTTTAGCAAAATTATGGAAGAAATGGAGCTAGAATACCGGCAAATTCGAAAGCAACTGCAAAGAGGGTTTAATCCCAGAATGAGAAGTGAAGCCAAAAGGTTAAAAACTTTCCTCTCCCTACCTAATGATTGTAAATCAGCTTGGGCACCCTCCGAAATGGCTGCAGCTGGCTTCTATTATACCAGTGTTAAGACTGCAATACAGTGTTTTTGCTGTGGATTAGTTTTGCTTGCAAGAAGTCTTGAAAAGTCACCTTTTGTGAAACATAAAAATCTATGGTCCAGTTGCAAATTTATTTTAGGCAAAGAGGTTGGTAACATCTGTAAATATGATATTCGAGTACAGAATCCAGAGAACAATTCTCTAGAAGTAAAAAATAAGCACAAAGAAATGGAGTCAAGACTTGAATCCTTCACCAACTGGCCATCTTATTGCAAAGAGATACAGCCTGCTTTACTAGCTAATGCTGGATTTTTCTATACAGGTAATCCAAATGCATATTTATTGTCTGATTTCTAAAATCTCCATGCTGCAAAGAGAACATAAAACATTACAAGTTCTTTGTTGAGATGCAAAATTGGTCTAATGGGCTACTAAACAATACTGCTACTGTCCTTTAATTGTACCACATTTCCAACACACACTGCTGTTGAGAAATATTACCATTTTTATGTTGATCAGTGGTGCTATTCCCACTGTATACCAAGCCACAAACCCAATTACAGTCAAACTGGTGTTTCTGGCAGCTCATTCATATTAACTGGGGTTTTCGGCAATGCAGGGTCCTTATTCATTTTCTCCAGGAGGTGCCTGAACCATAAGCCCCTGGGCCAAAAAGAATTATCTGAGGCACCTAGAGGATTCTTGTTTTAAATGGTGATATTATTATTATTATTTATGTTTTTGACTGCTGCTTGTAAGTCACCCAGTGTTATTGTATGTAAGATAGGCAGCAATGCAAGTCCAATAAACAAGTAGTCCTGGTGTTTGAGCCCTGGTGGAGCAGTGGTTAAAATGCAGAACTGTAGGCTAACTTTGCCCACAGCCTGGAGTTGAATCCTCAAAGTTGACTCATCCTTCCATCCTTCCAAGGTTGGTAAAATGAGGACCCAGATTGTTGAGGGCCACATGCTGACATTACAAACTGCCCAGAAAGTGCTGTAAAGCATTATAGGGCAGTATGTAAGTTTAAGTGCTATTATTATAGCCAAGTAGAAGTTTATATGTTTTGTTCTATAGGCATCCAATAGAAGCTACAATTAAGTCTATAAATTCAACATAGCATTTTGTATATGTACTATCGGGTGGGATTCTACCTGGTTGGACCAGTTCTATAGAACTGGTTGTTGTGATTCTGCAGTTTAGAGAACCAGCAAATCGTGCCACTAGCTGGCCCCTTCCTTCCCTGCCCCACTGGGTTACTCCTTACCTGGCATGTGCACCATCCAATTTGCCTACATTGTGCCTTTGCCTAATTTTTGGTAAGTTGCTATTGTTCCTCCCCCCCCCCAACAATCAGCTGTTCTGACTATCAGCTGTGCCGGTTGTGAGGTGGCGGCTCAAAAGACCACCACTATTCGAAGTTGATCCAAGGAAAAAGGCTTTATTGAGTACACATCTGCAGAGGTGGGTTCCACCCTTGGCAGCTGGGAGGAACCCAGAGCATAGCATTTACTCTATTCTTATACCCTAAACTACCGCCCCATTATGCAAATGGCTTGGTTTACAATCTACCTTTCAGAATACAGGTTACAATTCATTACCTTATATGGTGCATAGCACGCAGCAAGCACTTCCCCAACACGAGGGCATACATCAACATATCATGCGCGAAGTGCATGATAGTTCAACAGTTCAAACATTCCAGGATAGTTCAACAGTTCAAACATTCCTGGATAGTTCAACAGTTTGATCGGTACCTGGTACCTCCCTACCTTAAAGACATTCCTTTCAACATGAGGTTTGAGTCACAAAAATGGATACTTTTTTCCTAACACTTCTCACACGGTGATTTAGATTAGCTAGAAAGCAGGTAATCATTGGACTTCTTGCTTTCTAGCTAATCTAAATAGCTGTTGTACTGCTTTGCCTTCGCCCAGGAGGCTTCCCTGAGAACCAGTCAGGGGTGGTATTCAGGAGGTTGTTGGAGGATGGGGAGAAGTGGCCTAAGAGCAGAGCTGAATATTCCTTAGGGCTGAAGCTTCTATTTTTCAATGCAGACTCAGGCAGCAGATTGCAGAAAGGTAAATCTGTGAGTGAATCTGATTCTGTGAGCAACTCAATCTGCCTGCCTGCTTTGCCTGATTTTGGATAAAAGTTGCTCTTAAAAAAAAATCAATATTTACATATATGGTGTGTTGGGAGTTAAGTTTCCTTGCTAGCAAATTTTATGAGTTTGCTTGCAAACAAATTGTGTGTGACGGACTCGGGCAGCAGATTGCAAAAAGGTAAATCTGTGAGTGAATTCGTGATTCTCTGAGTAACTCAATCTGCTTGCCTGCTTTGTCTGATTTTGGGTAAAAGTTGCTCTTTTTTTAAATAAAAAAATCAATATTTACATACAAGCCACGCCCAGCCAGTCAAGTGACCACCAAGCCATGCCCACAAATTAGGCCACGCCCACAGAACCAGTTGTTAAGAAATTTGAATCCCACCCTTATGCATACAGGATGAATCTATTAGGTTTCATACACAAGGATGATTAATGTAGCTTTCCCTATTAATACAATCCTCTGCTTGTTTGGCATTCTTATTGTACTGGTTTGCCTTCCAGAAGGATAGCTTAAAAGTACCAAGAGTCAGATGAACAGCTCAGCTCTGTGTAATTGTCTTTCATGCAGGCATAAAAGATACAGTTCAGTGTTTTGCCTGCTCTGGGTACCTGGGAAATTGGGAAGAAGGTGACGATCCATGGAAAGAACATGCAAAATGGTTTCCTGAGTGAGTAATACACAAGACAAGTTCACAATCCTTTTATATTCCTGGTTCTAATATTGAAGATAGCAGTATTGTAGTTATATTCCCAGCAGCTGAGACTCCACTACCAGATTCATTGAAGCAAATCCAAGATAGCCAAATGAACAGAAGAGCCAAAAGTATATTTGATCTGCAACCACCAACCACAAGGTTGTTGCTAATTATGCCTAAAGATTATCCTTAAAGGAAAGCACCAGTCATTGTAGGATGATAGGAATATAGCCTCATGGCAACATAATTCAATACTCATCCACTACAAGGCCACTGCAGTGTTCTTTTTTGGTTACTTGTATAGAAATGCCTTCCATATGCATTCACAGTTGCAAAGGTGTTGTTAGAATGTCTTTGTTGCTCTGTATCTGTGACAGAAACATTCTCCTTTTGGAAATGAAATTAAATTTAACCATCTCTGCATCCTGGAAGAATATCTTTTAAATGTAACACTTCAAACAGTTTTAATAGGTTTTAAAATGTTTGCTTATGTCTGTTTATGTTAATATAAACTGGCATGATTTCTTATTTAAACAATGCTATGTATTGCTTTAGCAATATTCAAAAAAGCAGGCGAAGAGCATAATAAGCTGAGCGTATGAACTAAATCCTCATCGTGGTTGGATTTATAGGTAAGAGTTGGTCAGAGGTTTCTAAGGCATCAAACCCTGATCCAACCCAATATCTTAAACATCAGTAACAAACAATGATAAAATTTATGTCATTACATAAACATATTATCATATAAGTAAAAACAAAGGAATGCTGAATAAGAAAGCATAATATAGGTAGACTGGAGGGTGCTTTAATTCTTAGGCTATCCTGATCCATTCCTGCCCTTCCAGGGTGCTGATTCACTTCTTATTCCCATATATTATAACAAATTACTCTCTCTGGATTGCTTGGGATGAACAGGTAGAAGAAACAACTATTTTCACCATCAACAACCCCAACCTATCACTGTTCCATCTTCTATCTGAAAATTGGAATTGTAGTCAGATTTCACTATAGTAGTTTTGTTACTAGAAAGACAATGTAAATACTATGAATAAATACATTTATGCATTAATTTCTAGTGGCAAAATTCCAACCTGATACCCTCAAAATATCTTGGGTTGTAATAATCATTGCCAGCTAGCATTGCCAATAATCTGCTACAGCAGACAGTGGAATTTATAATCCAACATTTTTGGCAGGCACCATCTAAAGGAGCGCTTGCTCTTGGATATTTGTATGCTAGTTCTCAAGTAAAAAAGTGTTAAGAATCCTGAGAACAAAAACTAAAACAACACGTCCTTCTTATTTCATAATATGAAACTCAATTCATATTGAAAATCTCCACAATATCGCGTACCCATTACCGTATATTACATTTGTGCTTTAAATTCTTGGTCAAATGCCAGGACAGACTGAAATTCCATTAATTGTTCATATCTGTTGTGATAATCTAAAATATATAAATTATCATTATATTATTTTATAGATGTGAATTTCTTCAAAGGGAGAAGTCCAGAGATGAAATTAAACAGTATATTCAAAGTTATTGCGGATTTTTTGACATCACGGTATTCTTTTTTCATTTTTATTTTATTGAAACATTAGACTATGATTATTTAAGGAGCTACTCTTAATCCTCAGGATCTTATTTTTTTGTTGGAAAGTCTTAACTAAACTTCCTGAAAAGTATTTTTCTAGATTGTCTTTCTTCACAAAATTAAAAGTTAGAATGTTTGAGTATTGTGGGAAATTAAAGCAGCAATTAAGCTGATGCTGAGATCTGAAAAAAAAAGAGTCAAGAACAATCCTAACTGGACTACCAAAGGGAAGAAATTGCAGCTGTTCAAGACATAGTCATTTGTCAAAATATAAACTCATGGCAGATCAAAAAAAGGTTACTTGAACAAAACTATTCAATGGAGTCCTTATAACAATTTATGTACAGTATTTATAAACTGATTTCAAAGCATCAGTGCAACTTATTATCAAAAAAATAGAAGAAATAGAAACATGAATAAAATAAAAATTCTAACGTTTTGTTTTGTTCAGGGGAAGCATTTTGCAGCATCTGCCAGGAAATGTTTACCTTCTGACCCAGGTACAGTAATTGAAATAGAACTCTAGGCCTTTGATTTAAATCACAAGGAATAACGTAGATATTTTGGATTATCACACTTGACCATTGGCCTCATTGCCTGGCTCTTATAGATATTGTTATCAAAAATATCTGAAGAATATGAGACTGCAAGACCATGCTAATTGCAGGAATTGATTGCAACAGATAACATTGTCTAGTTAATTTTTTTGTCAAAGCTTTGAAACATTTCAAAATTTGCTGATTTTTATTTATTTACTTAGCATTGTGTTTATTTTAAACACCTTTCATTAAGAACTCATGATGGAGTACAATTTAACTCAAAATAATTTTCTTCTCTAATCCCATCCTATGCATAAATAGTGAATGCTGTATAAATGTCTCTGTACACATGAAAAAATGACATATAGGGAAATTGTCATGCCCCTGTCAGAGTCTGAATCCTAGGAGGAAAACGAACAGCTGACAGGGAGCGGGAGTGTGGCTCCATTGGCTGTGGAGGAGGCTGGAGAAAGGCAAAGTCTGGCTGGGCAAAGCAGGGAAGAGATAGAACAAGGGAGAGGGAGTTCAGAGGAAGACCCAGACTCACCCCCTCTTTATCCTAGGGCATACAGAGAGGAATGGAGAAGAGAGCAATGTGGGTTGCATGGCTTATGGGGGAGGAAAGGGCCTTGATTCCCTTCATTAGCCACACCTGGGAATGAAAGTTTAAAAGAACTGAATGCTGACTGCAGCAGCTTCTGGGAACAAACATGACTTTATCCTGTGTTATCTTTGCTTACCTGTGTTCCTGGCATCTTCTCAACCGTGTGAGTTTTGCCATGCCTTCACATCTGGAATTGTTGCCCCTGAACTACCAAAGTAATTACCTCAGTTTGGCTTGATTGGATTTATAGTTACAGTTTGTGTTGAACATGTTTTGGACTTAATTCTCTGCAGTCAAAGGCTGTTCCTGAGAGAGTTTTTCTCCAGCCAGAAGGTAACCTGGACATTGGGGGCAAAGTTGGAGCTAATAAAAGGACTCTTATTGATTATCTGACTGTGTTGTCTTTGTGCCATGCCCCGGGTCATCACAGAAATGATGATCTACAGTTTTCATTATGTTGTTGGTTTGCGCTCCAAGCTTGGCAATTTGGTCGCAAAAGTTTCATCTCCATGCAAGAAGACATCTTCAGTGCACTTTGGATAAGAACACTGAAGATGTCTCCTCGAATGGGGATAAAATATTTGCAAACAAATCGCCAAGCTCGGAGCTCAAACCAACAACATACCAACCCGAGCTACTACCATAATATTCAAAGACATTTCAGTTTTCTTTATTTACAATTTTCTGGGTCTTTTAAAAACAACATACATTTTCTTCTCTACTATAAATCATGAAAATATGTCTACTTGACAATATCTCAGGCATTTCTTCCTAAACCCTGTGATGTTTTTGATTTCTAAAGAGGATCTAGAACCCTTTCTGAACATCTATAAGGATGAAGAGATTCGGCTGGAATCCTTCAAAACGTGGCCAAAAGATGCACATGCTGACCCAGCAATTCTGGCTAAAGTAGGTTTCTTCTATACAGGTAAGTCTCTTATTGCTCCCCCCTCCCAATAATCTTACCCTTATTTACCAATGTCTGCAAAGTGTTATTGGAGTTTGATTAAAATTTTAATATTTGTATTCAGTTCTAATTAATAATCACCTTCTCTTTCTAATTCCACATCTTAGTCTTCTTTTACTGGTTTAAATAATATTTTGAAAATATTTGTACATTATTTTAATTCGAATCAAAAAACAGGTTTTTCAAATGATGGCTATATTGAATAAATTTTGATTCAGTCACCTAGGAAACTTGTTTTAATTTTTAAAAAAAATTCCTTGTATATAAAGCAGTGTTTCTCAAGTTTGGTGGCTTTAAGATGTCTATTCTTCAATGCCCAGAGTTCCTGGAATTCTGAAAGTTTAAGTTCACATATCTTAAAGTTGTCAAGATTGAGAAACACTGATGTAGAGTTAAACATTAACGGCACTACTCTAAATATGTAATCTTACTACTGTTTGATGAGGTTCTGCATGCTTGGAAAATGACTCAGAGGAAAATAACTTCGCCTTTGAGTAAGTGTGAACACGCAACTCAAGTTTTTTCAACTTTTATGAAAGCCTCAACAAAGGAACAGTTACTTTAAGAGACACTTTGACTTTAAATAATATATTCCTTAAAGTGTCAGCATGTTTTTTCTGCCTTTCATAGGCTATTCATTAAAATCAAGCAATTATGCTTGGTTGAGGGCTTAACTCTATGTATGTTGTATTTAGTGTTTAAGGAAGCATGTAGGAAAGTGTCAAAAAAGGAGATGGAAATTTAACATAAGTGATATATCTTGATATATATATATATATATCTTTTCTTGAATTGGTATTTTAGACTAATGGAAGGCCATGAAGACCTAACTCTTCACCCACTCACTGGGGTAAAGTGATAGGAGCCTTGGAATGTTGTCAAGGCATTCTAGGATGACTAAGGAACCTGGGTTTTAGCTTTTAGTGTTATGTTTTTCATGGTTTTATGTTTTTATAGTTTTGTTGTTGTGATCTGTCCAGAGACTCTTGTGTGTCTAATCACACTTGGCCAATATTCTATTCTATTCTATTCTATTCTATTCTATTCTATTCTATTCTATTCTATTCTATTCTCCGCTCCGTTCCATTCCTGGAATCCACATAGCCTCATTGCTGGGCACCCATCTTTCTCAGTCCTTTACTGCATAAGATTGATGAAGGAACATTGGGAAGCTGTTAATTGTTAATGGTGTGGTTTTTTTTAATGTTTATTGTTTTTCTAAAATATAAGTTAACATTGATGTCCTAAGTCTCTGTGACCGTAGTATGTTCATTCTGTTCTGTAAAACTACCCCAATTAACATTTTGTCTCATTGAGTTTTATGATTTTATGGCATTCCTAGACAAACGTCTTATAGCTCTCAATCCCAAAATCATAAAGTGTATTCCCAGGACCAAAAACTGTTGGCTCCCTGTACTAGGTCCTCAAGTCATTTAATTTATTTACAAGAAAAGCTACACATTTAAAAATGAGAAGAGGGTTTTCCATTTAAGTATGCCTAAGTCAATCAGGACAAAAGTTGCACTGATCCTACCTGGGCCAAACAATGGCATTCCAATCCCCATTTCCTAGCAAACTAAGTGTCATCATCTGTTCATATTTTCTGACAAGTTAGTCCTTCCAGGTAGCAGCCAATCTCTAATCATCTCATGTATCGTCCTATCTTACAGTATGAATAATTATCCTCATCTAACCCCAAAAGGATCAATTCTATGCATTCTGATAGATGTTCCCTTCCTTCTACTTATAAGTAAGAGAGTGGAGGCTTTGTTTTTCTGATTTTCATTTAGCATTATATCTATTACTTTAATGATCTTGATGGAGTGTTAACAAGTCAACTGAAACAAAAGGGAGTATTACAGATTCTGATCAAAATTAATAGATTGATCAAACATTGATGACAGCATTCTTGTGTATGTGTGTGTGTGTGTGTGTGTGTGCGTGCGTGCATATACTGTGTGTATTCACCCCTCCCCCACAATGTTGAACTGCTATTGCCTTTTTTTGTAGGGAAAAACGATACTGTACAGTGCTTTTACTGTAGTGGGTGTGTGAACAACTGGAAAGAAACTGATGATCCTTGGGAAGAACATATGAAATTTTTCCCTCAGTAAGTGAAGATGGTCTCATTACAATATAATTTATAAAATAGTATAACTGTTTGTTTAAAAGTTACAAATACTTGCCAATCTTGTAGAAATGAATTAAATAATAATACAAATAAATAATATTTGGATAAATATGTATGTTTTAATTGGTTGATTTAATTACTCTTTAAATTGTACTGAGGAGGTCCTCCTAGGGAGTTTGTTCTAACTCCAGTGAATTTTTTTCCACACTGTGGGTCCATCATGTTACAAAAATGAATCCCATAGAGAAGTCAAACAATACATGACAACATAAGCAGGATGTCTTCCAGTCTTCCACTGAAAGTGTTAGAAGGACTGAACATGAATAAATTGTCCTCTGGATAGCCTTAAGCACCATTGTGAATTCCTTAACTTTAACGTTAAGAACTGGCAACCAGTGAATCTGTCTCAGCAGGGGAACAACGTAGAACTTCACGTATTCAAACCCTCCAGAATATGGCAATATGATGGTGAGAAGCTCCACTCACCACCCATGTTGCCACTTTTGGGCCATCTTTAATTTTCTAATTGTATTCAAGAATTGCTTCATGAACAGATTGTAGTGATCCTGTGTTAAAGTTTTGGTGCATCAATCACTCTTTCCTCCAAATAGTATAGAAGTCTCTCTTTTTATCAAACAGCCAGCCATCAGATGTGGACATCTGGCTGGATTCAGCAGGACTCCTAAGCTATAAATATAACTCTAAAGAAGAATGCCCCCCCAGCAGATGTATCTTCTTAATCGTGAAATTAGCAACAGTGCTATATAATTTGCATTCAACTTCATTTTATTTTCTCCTACATCTAGTCCCTAATGGTCTGGAGATATACAGAACTCTTGTAAACTTCCAACTTGGAGTTTGCGGAAAAGAAGTGTAGATGCTCTTCACATGTATCAGATTATTATTATGAGCCTTGGTGGCACAGTGCTTAGAATCCAGTACTGCAGGCTTCTTCTGCTGACTGCCAGCAGTCGGCAGTTCAAATTTCACTGGCTCAAGATTGACTCAGCCTTCCATCCTTCTGAGGTTAAAATGAGGATCCAGCTTGTTGGGGGCAATATGCTGACTCTGTAAACCACTTAGAGAGGGCTGTAAAGCACTGTGAAGCGGTATATAAGTCTAAGGGTATTGCTATTGCTATTATTTGTATCATCTTAATTAGCACAACATGCAGATAGCTAGGATTGGTGACAGTTATAGTTCAGCCATCACAAGTGGTTCTAGATTGGAGCAAACCACATAGTCTGTTGATGGATCCTAGGCCGTGATATAGGTATAGAGGTATAGTTTTATTTTTTTATTTTTTTAAAGGTAAACAGACTGGTTGGTGTCAGATAAAATAGCAAGATTCAATCATTCAGTGGTGCATCATCTAAGGGTATACAAATATTAGTGATATCTGATATGGTTCATTTTGTTGATCTCAGTTAACACAGCTATTCTTTAAAAATGCATTGCAGTTGTAAGCTATCAGATCCAGAAAGATGGATATCATCGGAAAATAGCAAAATGCAACCAGAGGCCGAGTCACAGCATGAAAAGGTAAAACAGAGGGTAGCTAGGATTTGATTAGGTTAACTTTTTCATAATAGAAAGTAATTTCCATTTGTATAAATAGAAGTATCAGAGAGATAAAACAAGAATTGTTATTGCTTTTTTGTAATATTCTAATAAATTGTCCGCGGTGTATACAAATTTTAGATTTTGGTTAGAAATTCAGATTGCCAGTATAGATCCACACAAGAGTGAGTTCACTGAAGAGGGGGTGATTGCTTTTAACAAGGATACTAGATTATCAGAAACTAAAAGAAGGATGCTACATTTCTTATTCAGCTAGTAATTTAGCTTACACCTTATATAGTGCAATACCTCCTTTGCATATTACACAGCATCTATTGGTTGGGCTGGATCTTTATATAATTTTTAGTACCATTAATTGTAAATGGGTGAAATAGAAGAAGGTTCATGTTACTTCTTAGAAGTTGATGCTGAGGTAGTGGTGGTGGTGGTTCTAGATTTGTTCTAGATTTGTTGTCAGCAACTGTGTCCCAGGTGAATCTTGTACAGTAATCAGTGTGCAATCCCTATGGTGACTGCCTAGTCTGCATATGTGGAAGAGCCATACCAGTGCAGTAAAGGTTTTCATGCTATGATGTTCCACAAGATTTTGTCTTGTCATCCATGAAATAATGGCTTACACGAAATTAATGGGATAGATTGTAGTTGGTGCCACCAACTATTCTGAAGACATCCTCCCTTTGGAATGCCAAGGGGTCTCTTCAAATTCTACACTAGTATCTAATAGCAGGACTAGACTAATGAGAGTGAACAAACAGAAATTTAATAAAGTAAAACAAAGTGTCCTTCAGTGCTATACAGGAACCTTAATATGCTTTTTTTTTTTAGCAAACATATTACAATGAGAATTTAAATGAGATAGAAGCTGTCAGCTCAGCCACAACCAGTAAGTATTTTACCACACTCAATGGCATGGATCACAGATATTTTGCCTTAAATTTTAGGATAAGTATGTGAAGCGTTCAGTTTATTCAGGATCTATATAACCCTGCACTAAAAACACCTGTGTAGCATTTGTATGGAGTTTACTGATTCAACAGGATTTTTTTTTAAGGTTTACATTTAAATTAGCATACCTAAGGTTTCAGGCCAAATGAAGGGCATACAGTCAACTACATTGCACAACTGGATATCAAAAGAGATGCCTTATGTAGATGTTAATTTATAGTACACTGTAAACCAAGCCTGGTAAGTGTCAAGTCACTGGTTGAAAGTAAAGTATAAATGTATTATGATCATAATATAATTTGGTGGCTTTCAGCCGATTTTGGCTCCTGGTGACTGTTAGATAAGACCCTGCAGTTTTCTTGGCAAGAATTTTGTTTTGGGAATTGGCTGGTTCCTGCCTCTTTTCTAGGGCTGAGAGACTTACACTCTCCTGATTTCTAGCCTGGTGCTTAATCTCTCTCTCTCTCTCTCTCTCTCTCCCTCCCTCCCTCCCTCTCCCCCTCTCTCTCATCTACATAGGAACTATCATTATTTATTTAAACATTTTAAGTTTACAGAATTATTTTATTTATTTATTACATTTATAAAATTGCTTATCTTATTCAAGCTCTGGATAGCTGACAGTATACTAATTCCTTATTATTCTATTATTTTACCTCTGTTTATACACTTTTTCATTTTTCTTCCTCTTTATTATCGTAACCAGCCTAGAGTAGCCCTACAGTGAGATAGTGGGCAAATACAGTTAACAAATAAATAAATGAATAAATCCACAATAATATAATATCTTACAGTTGGCATTTGAGAATCGTTATTGAGGGTGTGATGGTTATTTGGTATTTCCCAAACCAACATTTTCTTGCCAGACAATCCCTTGCTGGACCTTCTTTCCTTCAAGTTTGCATCTTATCAAAGGGATTAATTTCTGTTTTGCATTTTCATTTTGCTTACCCAGTCTGCAAAATATATAATGCCAATATATTCATGGAGACCAGGAATCTTTCTTACAAATACTTCACACATTTGTGCTTCACATTAAGCAATATTTAATTGTTTTAAAATTACTATTTATGTATTGAAAACAGAGTGACTAGGAAGTGTGCAAGACAGTAAGACACAACTTTGCTATAAGTATAGGATGTCCAGCAGGAGAACAGCCACCAAATGGAAATGTACAATTAGAAAAAACAGTTATAGTTAAAACATATCAAATCAACTTTATCAAGGCAAATGTCTCATTTCTGCTTTTACAGACATTGTTCTGGATGAACATGAACGGCTGCAAAGAAAGCTCTCAGAAGCTTATAATGATTTCAGTTTCAGGAAAACATTTTCTTTTGGGGATCACACTCATTTTGCTGTTGACTTGAAATTGCTTTATGGGGATCTGGCCATTGTCTCCAAGGACATCAGTAACCAACCACAGCAGCAGCTGACATTGCCTGAGATCCTGGAGAGCTTTTATTCCATTACAGTAATAGAAGGAGAGGCAGGCAGTGGAAAGACTGCATTGCTTCGGAAAATAGCAATTCTTTGGGCCTCTGGATGTTGTCCCATACTCAGCAGATTCAAGTTAGTTTTTTATTTGTCCCTGAATTCTGGAAAACGTGATCAAAGTCTGGCCGACCTTATTTGCAATCAGGTAATAGGGCTTAAAGGGACCTTGACTGAAGATTCTCTGAAGAACATATGCCAAAGTTTAACTAACGAGGTCCTGTTCCTTTTGGATGAGTTTGACACGATGAATGGGCTTCCCTGGGTGATCGAAGATTTGATTCAAAAGAACTATTTGAACAAACACTGCTTGGTTATTGCAGTGCGTCCTCACCAAGTTAGAGGAATTCGCCAACATGCAAACACTCTTCTCAGTATTTTGGAATTCCCATTAAGTAGCACGCTCTATCTGTTAAGAAAACTATTTTCATACAATGTTCGGCTTTTAGGAGACTTTTTTATTCAATTGTCTTACGAAGAGACCATGCGTTCCATGCTGAAGACTCCCCTTTTTGTTGCAGCTCTTGCCTCATACTGGGCTCAGAATCCCAATGGCAACATATTCACTGGTACTGTCATTTTAAAAGCCTACAGACTGTACAGCTTGTTGAAATATCCTCAAGAAGTGGATCGCATGAAAGCCATGATGTCTGCTTGTGGTGAATTAGCTTTACAAGGTGTCTTCAAATCCCTCTTTAACTTCAGTGACAAAGACCTGTCTGAAATTGGGATTAATGTGGAGGAAGCTCTTTACTTTGGGTTGCTGAGCAAATTTACTGCCCAAAGGCTCCAGCCACTCTATAAGTTCTTCCACCTTTCCTTCCAAGAATTTCTTGCAGGACAAAAAATGAGTGAGCTCTTGGCTTCAGATGTGCAGTCAGATAAAAAGAAAGGCCTGGAATACTTGCAGCAAATCAACACGTTTGTGAAAATTAATGGGCGCTACCAATATATTTTGAGATATGCTTGTAGTGAACCATCCAAAGCAGTACCCATAATAATATCCCACCTACTGAATTTACTCAGTTGCAAGAAGTCACTTGAAAGCCAGTCAGATATTTATCTGCAACAAACTCCAGACCTTAATTTAATAGGATATGAGCTTATCAGCATGGCCTCCAGTTTTATTCCAGAGTATCATCACTCAAAATTCATCGAAACTGTACTGACAATTGCTACTGAGTTAGCCTATCAAAGCAATATGATTTCCGATTGTGCACCTATGATTTTAGAGATTCTGACTGGAAAAGAGTTTCCTTTATATTTGTTGAAAAGTGGATCCATCCATCAATTATGTCTGGATTATCCAGAAAGTTTGTTCTTACCAAGTAGATTTGAGATAGTGCTTACAGGCATGGAGAAACCTATTGATATGGCTGCCGTGGAAAGTGCTTTTCTCAACTTGAAGGTTCCATCGGTCGAACCAATATACACTCAGGCATTTCAACTGTTCAGTAATGTTACTCAGCAACTAAAAGAAGGCTTTGATTCTATTAATAATTTTAGGAGCTATTTATGCAGAGAGATTCCGGATTCCATAATAACTCCATTTCTCTGTGTGAAAAGCCGTGAGAAGATTCCATATCTGAAATTTGTTGTCAATCACATGACTTCCCTTGAAGCTCCTGATATTGAGAATTTAAAATTGCTCTTCTCATTTTTTGATAATATTGAACTCAATTTGAAAAATTGCAAAGGCCTCCTTGAGAATATCAAGATGGCTATTGAAGAGAACTTGAAGTCTTTTAAAGTCTTCAGCTTAAATAATACTGAACTGAATGAGCTGGAAGAAAACCTACTTCTTTCAATGTCTTCACTTGAATCCCTTGACATTAAGTGGAGTGCTTCAGTACCAGGTACTTCTATCTATTTTGCTTTTAATTTATAATGCAATATTCAATATTGTTGGATCTTGCAAGATTCTAGGTAGAAATATTACAAAAATATTTATTTATAAATAAATCAGGAAATACTGGAGGATTAGGAACAACATAAGTGGTTACCAAGGGACAAGACTGTATTTGATTTTGCTTGATTTATTTGAGGACTTCCTTAATAATAAGTCTCATTAAGTCTGGAAAGCATGTCAAACCAACTTAACATAGAACACGCTAAATACTGTGTTCGCAATAAGCATGCACAGGATTTAATGATAAACCTGAGTAATGTAATTTACATATTGATGTACAAATAAATGCATTGCTTATCCGTTTACCTTATAAGTTTCAGAAACTCTTTTTGCAAATTTGGACAAATACACGTTTTTAAAGGAACTCTCGTTGAATCAATCTGACTGCCAGAATATGTCTGATACATATTCCCTAGCGGGATTCAAAAATCTTCATAACATTGAGAAATTGATCCTTGACAACATTCGGTTTAAAACAAATTCTGCCTGGCTAGGTAAGTCTTTTGTGTATAAAATTCAAGAGTACTTTTAATGGACAACTGGTTGCATATGGATGAAAAACTGGGAGATTTAATGCTTTTATCCTTTCCCACTAAAATAACACTATTCTTTTAAAATGTGTCTCTTGTAAGTTATATTAGAACTGAGAATTCTTGCTCCTGTTTCAGAATGTAGTAAGTCCAGCTCAGAAAACTCTTAAGTAGAACAGATAATTTTGGGAAGAAGGATTCACTGGGGCTTCAAGCAGGCACAATCATGTGATGGTAATGTAAGTGTGTAACTAAGAGCAGTAGCATCCAGTTGTGTGTTGTATTGTTCCAAACTGTTCAATACTGTACATCACCCAGAGCTACGATGTTGGTTTGTTTTTTGAAAATTTTATTTGGGTTTTCACACAAAAAAAAACATAATACAAATAAAACATCTTTTTTTGAAAATAGCATGGTCCCAGGTTATCACTTCTTCATACAGAGACAAACTCAATTTCATGCTCATGTTTGTGTTCTATTCCATATCTTATCACTGTTTTATATTTTCTACATAGTTTTTCCTCTCTTTTAATTTTCTCAACTTTATTTAGATTGTCTCATCTCAATTCAAATCATTATATTTATACTTTTGTCTGTCCTGTTTCAATTTCATATTATCTTTTCTCATTAAACAAATTTTCCCCTGTAGTTACTAATTGGAGTATGACACCTTTGTATCTTTTAATTTTATCCATTCAACTCTTATTTAAGCTTCAATGTATACCTTTAAGATTATAACATTCAATATAATATATAACTTCCAATCGAATTCTGCTTAGTACATTCTTAAAATACACACTATATTCTTAAAAAAGATTATATATATATATATATATATATATATATATATATATATATATATATATATATATATATATATATATATATATATATATGTTTTCTAAGTTTTCGGTATTGATGTTTGGTTGGTTCGGTATTTTCGTGGGAAAATCCAACCACTACATATATGTATATGTATGTATGTATGTATGTATGTATGTATGTATGTGCGTATATATATATATATATATATATATATATATATATATATATATATATATATATATATATATTAATTTGTTTTCTGAGGTTCTCGGTATTTGTATGTGGATCTTTGGTATCGGGTCCCCGTAAGATTCAGTATCTAGGCACGTTGGCGAGGTCCCACTCGCCATCTTCAGGCTGGTGCTTTGGCTTAGTGCCAGTGCAAGCAGACTGGCACTAAGCTGGTGCTTGCACTGGCACTAAGCCGAAAGCACCAGCCTGAAGATGGCGAGTGGGACTCGCCAAAGCTCTTAATCTTACGAGAAACCGAATAACAAAGATCTATATATATATATATATATATGTATGTATGTATGTATGTATGTATGTAAATAAAGCACTCATTCCATTCCAATTCAATTCTATCATTAATATTCATTAAAATCTTAACATCTTTAACATTTTTCAATTAAATATCATACTTCCTTGGGAACACTTATAAACTTTCCATAATTAATTATCCCCCCCACCCCCGTATTTCTCTTCACTTATATTTTATAAATCATTAATAATAATTAAAATGTTTCCATCCTTTCCTAATTTAATTCTCTCATTCACTTTATTTCATTTATTTATTAACAAACATTCCACTAGATTACGATAAATATTTTATCTATCATTTTAATCATATTTTCTAAAATTATTTCTATTTGTAATATAACAATACTATCTTATGTACCTTTGCAGAATCGCTTTTACAATTAATTTTTCACCCTTTATCTCTAAACAGGCTTATACTTTTAATTCTTATACCTTTTCCCTTGTTTCTCTATATCTTGTTTCTGTCCTTTATAACTTCTTTTCCTTGCCTTCTTCCCCCTCTTCTTCTCCCTCCCCTTTTACCCCCTTGTCTCTCTACTTCTAATTCTCTCTTCTGTAATCCCCTCTTCTGTTGCTTTCTAATATTATACTTATTTTTCAAACTATTCTTCTTTTTTTGGTTGTTTTTTCAAATGTTAAACTTTTCATTCTCTTTCCCCTCTTTCCTTTTTCCCCCCACATAAAATTACTTGATCATTAAAGATGGCTTCTTCTTTGTCCCAATCTTCTTGTTCTGCAAGCGTTTCTTGATGTTTCTCATGGTTCCAGATCTCCATTTCTAAGAGTTGAAATACGAAGCCAAAAGAACCTCTCCCTTCTTGTGCATTTTTTTTTTTGTAATTTTTCAGTTCCATTTTCAGTTCTTCTAAAAGTGGTGCCATTTTAAACAATGTTAAACAACCACCCGATTGATTTTAGTCATTTAAATGCAATAACGAAAAATCCAAAGATCACCAAGTAATCCAAACAATCCAAAGCTGTTTCTTCTTGCTTCTTTTTTCCACTTTCTCTTCCAAAATAATTCTATTATTTTGTTGCCAAGTTTCAGTTAAAATGTATCTTTTAGGAATCTTATTGAGGTTTCACTGTAAATTCCTTTTAGTTCCAGGCAGTCTCCTCCATTTTTCCAGATCCTGCCCTTTTATTCTTTTTCTCTCCTTTCCTGCTTTTAAAAGCTTTTAAGTATCCAGAAATCTTTATTATCCCTTTGACATTTTATTTTCAGCTTAAATGTCTATTGATGTCAAAGTGGATTTTTTTTCAATTTCTTGCTTAAGTCTCTTAGCTGTCAGTATAGGGAAGGGAAGAAAAAAAAAAACCAAATCCTTTCCCTTCCCTCTCTCCTTTGCTGCTTCAAAATCTTCTTTGGGAACAATGTTATTTTTTTATATAGTTTAAATTCCAGGGTACCTTACGTTGTTGCTTTTGCAGTTTAACCCAGTCAACCAAAACTTTCTCTTCTTATCTTCCTCCTGCACATTCTTTTCCGGTTGAGTTCTTCTTTGAGGTGGCCATTTCTGACCACCACTGCAACCACCTTCGGGAAAGGGAGTAATGGCCAGCTGAGGAGGAGAGATGCGGCTCTCCTCAACCCTGCTGGCAGTCTCCCCCCTTTTCACCACCTCTATGGGGTGGCTTAGCCCCGAAACCAGCCAGTTCGGGGTGCTCTGGTGGCGAGCACGGATCAAAACCGCGATCACGGTTTCGGTCTGTCGGCGAAGGAACTCAAACCGGAAGCCCCCACCCAGAGCTATGATGTTGTTAGGCAGTCTACACATTTAATAAATAAACAAATATATAGACCCACTAACCAATCTAGGCAAAATTCTGACAACCCCAATCACTTTTATGCATGCATTGGTGGGACATAGACATACAAATGGTTGGGGACTGAAACGTGATGTTGCAACTGCCTTTTTTGTCTATTTTGAAGCCCCCTCAAATGGGAAGCAATAATTAGAGAAAAGTTGGGTTAAATACTTAAAAGGCATGTGAAGATTTTAATAAATTCACTGTGTTTCATCCTTAAATTTTATTTCTAAATGCAATACATATACCGTTAATGGTATAATGATTAAGAGATTGTATTGCCACAAAATCCTAGGGTGCTAAGAAAAAATATATATACAAAAAGTACATATGCTACAATGCACATAAAATGGTGGTGCATAGCTTTTCCTTCACATCTACCCGTGGTGGTATTCTACTGGTTTGGCCCGGTTCTGCCGAGCCGGTAGCGGCAATGAGCAGTGGACACCAAAACAGTTCTCTCTGCTGCTCTGCTGTTGGGCCCACCCGCCTGCCCGGGCTCCCATATTCACCTTTATCCTGTTTTTGAAGCGCAGCTGCTTTGCACGGCACAAAAGAGTGCCATGCCACAGCTGCTGAAGTGACTGGGAGAGTGCAGGCTTGCGGGAGGTGAGTTGGAACACCTCTGCGCCAGCGCAAAGTGGTGTGCGTTTGGTGCACGCATGCACGCAGAGTGTGAGCATGCGTGCAAAGCGTGCCCACCCAGCCACACCCATCAAATCGGTGGTAAAAAATTTTGAAACCCACCACTGATATCTACATCATAGACCGATGTGGAAATCAGACTGGAAGAAACTTGCAATTCGTATCATGAGGAACTCGCTGAAAATGAAACTGGCAGATTTGTGCATGCCTAGGGTAAAAAGGAATAGAAGTGAAATATATGCTCATGTAAAATAGATTCTGAACTAACACGAAGTAAATCTACGTACACTTGTCACTACTAAAATCAAAAGTAGCTTAAAATTCTTCGCCTTACAATGTGCTTTTTCTTTTTCTTTTACAGGTGAACTCATACAGAACTGTCCAAATCTCTCTCTCTTCCATTTGCAAAACTCACCTTTTTTTAATATGGGAGCTCTTATGAATGCAATGTCTTCCTGCAAGAAGCTTACTGAAATTCTCCTCAATGACTTGAATGTTGGAGATGAAGATCTGTATACCCTTAGTAAGAAAAATTTAATGGAAAACTTTTGCAATATTAATACCAAATAACACTTTTGCTTAGTATCAAACAAGTGACAATTCAAAGGCCACAATGTCCTCAACTTAAAATATATCTCAGAGATTAGAGCCTTCTGTGCTGACCTGAACATACTTGGGAAATGATATGTCTGGTTTGTTTTTCTGCTATTCTTATACACACATTGCTATGAAATAAGAGTGTGGGATGCGCTGAATTGTATTTGTAATCAGAAAGCAACATAAAAGGTTGATTGCAGTGGACAGGAGGAATGACCCTGAGAAAAAGGAGGAAAAACTGATAACCAAGACAATAGTTGAATAAAGAAATATGAGCCAGGGCAGTACTGTAACCTGAGAAAACAAGAGATATTTCTTTTATCTGTTTTGGTAATGGTTCTTTCTCCTATTACTCAAGGTCATTCTTTATTCCAACTTCATTATCACAAATAATCCAATTTCCTTTTCACATAGCAAGAGGTACTATGAACTGGAAGATTCAGAAGTGTCTGTGTCAAAATCTGCAAGATGGTGACTGCGGTATTGTGATCAAAGCCACACTCTCTTGTACATAGGTTGATATTACATTCTTATACAAAAGGATAGACCTTAGATTGCAGCGACAGACCCTTACAGAATTTGGCCATAAAACAACCCAGATAAATGAATTATAAGAAAATTAAAGAGTAATAAAAAGCATTTTATTATTGTAAAAGTATTGGTGATATTTTAATCATATAATCTCCTGATTTGAATTGAAGAGTTATTTGTAGTTGTTCATTTATACTGATATTTATTTGTATATGTTGCAGCTGCTGTTTTGCCAAATTTTACAGCATTAAAGATACTAAATCTCTCAAGATTATTTTTGAAAAACAAGGAAGCATGCACAGCACTGGGTATGTTTTAACTTTTCATTCCTGATGAATATATCCTGAAGTGCTGGTCTAGAAAATTCAGCATTTATGATATTGCATTTTCTTGAACAGGTTATAGTCTTTCTAGACAGTACGGTTTCCTGGGAGACACCCTATCACCACATTTTTTTTTACTTTGCAGCATTAGCTTTACGTTCTCTTATGAATTTGGAAGAACTTGTTCTACCGAACGGAGAAGGAATAAGGCATACAGCTACACTGATTGTTCAACAATGTTTCTATTTTCCAAATCTTCGCAAGTTGGTGTTTAGTCAGTATTTAAGTGCTGAAGGCCTGTTGGAAATAGGTAAGTTCTTAAAACAAATAATCTCTATACAACTTTTCAGCATAGGCCCATACTCTGTTCATCATCCAGTTGATAGATTTGGCCTGGTCTAACTATTTTATCCCTGAAGTAAGTACGGAGCTGACAAACACATTTTAAAAGCCCTTAGAGCAATTTTTGACACACAAAAGCCTGTCATGTAACTGACATAAATTATGTAATGTTTATGTTGGCATGCATATGTTGTAAATCTGTTTCAACTACATGATGTGACTAAGTACATAATTTGCTTCAACTGAAAGACAATGTAATGCAAATGATATATTTTGCTATGGATACTTATGACCTAAAGTGTGCAGTAAAAGCCACAGTGATATCCCATACATTATTGTGTTATTCTGAAAATGTTGAACATTTTGTAATACTTTAATGTAATTAATAATTCTTGCAACTGATGTTAATTCCATAAATTACATTCTTTGCACAATGACAGTCTGATGCTTGTAAAACCCATTTCCCTTCTTGCAATGCTATTGAAGGCAACAGAGCCATTTGTCTGTGATGGTTTCATTTAAATTCCTGCCCTGAAGAGGAATTTGGACATTGCCTAAATGGCCCTTCTAACTTTCTCAGAAGATAGTGAAAACGTTTTTGTAAAAGTGTTTGCTACCCTGGAATAACATTATGTCATGTTGAGGGAAGAGCTAATGCTTTAAAATATTAAAAATCAATATTTTATGTTCAAGTGAATCATATCAAAAGTTTCGTTCCTTTTTATTATAGAGGAAGCTGTGTCTTTTTATGCTAGTTTAGTATTTCTCAACTTTAGCAATGTTAAGATGTGTGGCTTTTAATTCCCAAAATTTCCCAGCCATCATGCTACCTGCACTGTTTCTTTGCAGGCTGTATCCATGACATGAATACCATGTGTCCAATTTATTTTTAAATAATTTCATTTCTCTCATTGTTTTTGTTTCAGCAAAGGTAGCTGTTGCTGGAGGTTTTCAAAAACTTGAATATCTATGCCTGTCAGTCAACCATACAATTACTGAAGAGACTTGGAGGAATTTCTTTCAAACATTGTCCAACATGCCAGACTTACAAACTATGGATTTCGGTCGCCTTGCTACACATCCAATCAAATGCCAAGCAACAACCGTGACGTCTTTCATCCAATGTGTTTCTCGATTGCCCAACCTCAGGGAAATCAGCATGATTGGCTGGTTGTTCGATGAGAAGGATCTCAACATGTTTGAGATTATGAAAAAACAACATCCCCAATCAAAGTACTTACGGTTATTTTGGAACTTTATATTGCCATTTGCACCTGTTATTAATGAATAAAGAAGTGGAATGTAGTTGACTATACCTTATTAACATTAGTTATGCCTTATACATATTCTCATTTGTCGACTTGTTATAAAATTTATTCCAGTGTCATCATCCTATTACTTTCTTTTTTCACAACCAGATTCCCATTTTTCTGAAAGCTCTTCCCCACCAGTATTGGTTAAACCTCTGACATAGCGTAGGTGGCTGAAATAATTTACTCACAGTTCAGCTGTAGCTCAACATCACCAGCAATTCTGTATATCGCTGAAACTTAGGTTTTAGGCCAGTTTTCCCATTGATGGGAAAGCTGAAGTAGTCCAAATTCTGACTTGAAATTCTGACTCGATTATAAATCGATTGCATAGTAACCACCATGTAGTTGGAGACCACCACCCTAAACCTATCTGGGAAGAATTACAACTATTTTAATCTTTTTTGTCGCATCTGTCAGCATTTTTTCCATGTTACAATTTTTTTCCTGATTGAGACCTGTCTACATTAATTCCATATAGTATTTAGCCTGCTTGCGTAACTGTTTTTTCTTTCTCCTTTGTTACACTCAACTGGTAGATCATTTCTGCAGATGTCTTAAGATGTCCATTCTTGTAATAATTTTACAATAATTTTATCTTATGTGTTGTTCTGCTGTTCTTTCAAAATATAATACACTTCAGGGATAAGGTCATGATCTTGTTCAAGATATCTAAAACTCAGTTCACAACTTGGGCATGGTTTACCCCCTTTAGTCTTGTGATCCTGACCAGAAGAGTTATCCCAATGCATATTAGAAAACCCTGTTGATTTTCTGTCTCCGATTATCTATTAAGCAGGGAAACCTAAGTATAACCTTAATAAATGTAATGTAATATATATTATGCATGTCCATGTGATTTATTAGGTATACTGCTAGCCAGTAAGCATAGATTAAAATAGATAAAGCATAGATAAAATATGGTTCATATGTAGTTCTGTAATTGCTAATGTGTGTTCAAAATACAATTATCATATAAACAATAAAAGGAGACATGGTGTGAGACAAAACAGGTTCTTCTGCTGCTATTGTGGCTTCCTTACTGCTTCAAAATTGAATCAGTGGTGATACCATGGGAGATTTTTAAAATCCTAAAGGGAAAGCAGTGTTTTGTAGTGAGCTTAATTCATGCAGTGTGTGCATCGTCTGTGTTCTGTTGTGAGGATATATAGCCATCTGGGTATAATCCACAGAAGACTCCACAAAGGAAACATGACCATCATGTTAAAAATGCTTTTTTCCTATTTTAGATATCAATAAGTTTAATAAAAATGAAAATGAAAAATCAATTTGGAAAAAGTTAATTTTATTGACCAGTATTTCAAATCAGTTGAGTGATAGTAAGCAACCATTCCCTTAACTGACAGGAGAGTTGTTCTAGTGCTGGATAGTCCATGCATGAATACAGTTTTTCACTTAGGTCATTGCTGTTGTCCACAACTATAACATGGACTACATCAAGATAGTGTTGCTGTGGAGCTAGCAGTGAAGATTAGTCTTCGTGTTGTTGACTCTAAGTTGACTCTAAGAATCAGCATGTCAGAATTTATCTGAATGTTATTCAATTTGTCCAGAATAAGCATCTAAAAATGAACACAGGATAACAACAGCAACCGTATCAGTATAAGGCAGTAAAGATAATGTAGACAAATGGGATTAATGACAAATTTTCATCTCTGAGCATTATCTGTTATCCGTGAAATTCCTCTGCTAACAAGGGTAGAAAGGGAACTCATGTGGGAAAGCAAATTCATTTGGGAATCTTTGCCAATACTATTATGATTTATTCCAGATTTGCGATGGTGGCAAATGTCTGTACCTTGGGTATAGGATGAGCATGTGGGGATTTGTTTTCCAAGCTCATGGGTTGATTTCCAAACATTTCATTACCAGGCTAGATAACATCTTCAGAAGAGTTTAGGGGATGTCAATGTTGGTGTTCCTCTATTTATAAGGATTTTGAATTGTTGAGGGCTTTATAAGTGTAGTGTTCCTCTGTTTCACACAAAGCCCTTATAAACAGAGGAACAGTAACACTGATGTTCCCTAAACTTCGCTGAAGATGTTACCTGGCTTGGTAATGAAATGTTCGGAAATGAACCCCCCCAAGCTTGGAGAACAAACCTCTACCCTTACTCCAGATTACTAATAACTGCTATAAATCTGATGCTTAAACACTTATTCTTGGGCATGTAAAATATAAATAATATAAATCGGAAAAATTACTCCCAATGATTTTATCAATCCATACCCACTGCAATTTGGGATTCAGTAATAGTATTCTATGAGTTCTAAATGCTACTAACAATTACAAGACATGCTATTCTGAAGCGATATTTGGTCAGGGACCCCTCTCAATACATTCAAAGGAATATCTTGCACCGCACAATTAATAAAGATAAATACAATACTTACCAGACTTACTTCAAATGAGTGTGTCTTCCCAAGGTAGCTTCCACTCGGCCCTGCTTTAAACCCTATGCAATGTAATATACAGTTTGAAGTTAAAGGTTAATATATTTTGCAGTCCTGCAAGAAATAGGTAACACAAATAAAAATTCAAGCTAAATTAATCTTAAGTTTTTTCATAGGTAAACACCACTTATAAAACCATCCTGCAAAAAGGGAGTAGGAAGGGCTCCCACAATCAAAGGTATTAACATTTTATATGCAATTTCATGAGCTATAAAGCTCCTATATTCCCCTTTTAGCATAAATGATACGCAAATGATTCCAAAAATTTTATTGCTGAAATTCCTGGAGCATCATCAATGGTATTTAGAGTTTTTATATACATATTCTCTCACTTTTCCTCACAAGAAATGTTTTTGCAATAAACTTATTAGAATAAAAAAAAATCATGGTTTCTGACCACAAGATTTTGATGTGATTATCTGTCTTTATCACTGATGTTTTTGACATTTGTGGAAAAAATTAAGTTGAGAGAATTTTGTTGTGATAGAAAATGCATTTGTCTTTAAAAAAAAAAATCTTAAGAACTGCCAGGTTTGTTTCTTTGGGCCATGCACTTTGAAATATGAATGAAGCATATGAAAAAATAGGAACTGAACAGCTCAGGTGATGAAGAGATTACATTATAGAGCTTAGAATAGTCCAACATAGAACGGATCCATGTGGACAATTTAATTAAGAGCCATCAACAATGAAAGTCATATTCCATTCCCTTTTCCTGTAGTCTGGAACTTATGAGCAGGAAGTGTCTTACTACCGTGTTTCTCACATAATAAGGCCGGGCCTTATTTCTTTTTTTGACCCCTGAAAAACTGGCTAGGCCGTCTTTTCGGGGGTGACTTAATTCCCCCCCCTTGCATCCTCGGGTGGGCGGGCGGCGACAGCTTGGATGTTCGGGAGACCTTCCGCCACCGTTGCTTTTCCTTCTCCCTTGCTGCCGTGGCGTTTCAGTAACGCCGCGGCGTTTGGCGCAGCCACGTGCAGCCAATCAGGGCTCCTCCCTGCAACCGGAGCCCTGAGGAGACACTGGCTTCAGGCGCTCCTGTGGCCGCCTTCCCTTTGCCTTCGAAGGTAAGCAATTATTTTAAAAACCTCCGCTCATCCCATCAGGGCCGCGCCGGAGCCGTGCGAGCTGGGCAAAGCCGGGAAGCGAGCCGCGGGTGTTTCCTGGTTCTGCCCAGTCCGCACGGCTCTGCCGCGGCCCTGGTGGGATAAGCGGAGGTTTTAAAATAATTCACTTTATCTTCGAAGGCAAAGGAAGGCGCCGACAGGAGCGCCTGAAGCCAAGTATACCAACAACAAAGGCAAATCCTCAAGGTGGGCTGGAGGGAGGTGGCTACGTGCCCCCCGGGCTGCTTCAATGCAAGGTCCTGACTTGCAGCATCCTGCTTTTCGCCGCCGCCTCCCTCTCCGACTGCGAAACTCGTGTGCTTCGCCAACGCTCCGAGCGAGGCGAGCTCTTTCATACATAGAGAGAGAGAGAGAGAAAGACGCCGGCGTGCTCCGAGAGGCTGGCTCTTTTCTCTAGCCGAGGCTGACAGGAAGTGCCTCCAGGGCCGTGGCAGAGCCGGGAAAGCAAGCCGCGGGTGTTTCCTGGTTCTGCCCAGCCCGCACGGCTCTGCCACGGCCCTGGCGGGATGAGCGGAGGACCCGGCGGGGAGGCACTCGCTGCCTTGGTGACATTTCGGGTGCCTCCGCCGCCTCCTCGCCCATCGCAGGTGGTGGTGGCGGCGGCAAGCAGCGGCGCTTCGCTGAGGGAAAAAGAAGACAGCGCAGCCACCTTGCTTGCTTTCCCACCTGCCCGCCCCAGACGGCCTCAGGAGCGGCGGCAGTGGCAGCAGGCGCACACACTCCTGCCGGCGAAGGGAGGAGAGGCGAGGAAAGAGAAGGGAGTGCGGCAGCAGCGGCTGTCACAATATCGTCTCATAGCGGGGCAAGGCTGGCAAGCTGAGGTGGCCGCACCAGAGAGCATCGCTGCCGACCCCGTCGTGAGGATAAAGGAGCGGGATAGAGATTCAGTCAGATGTCAGCCTCGGCTAGAGAAAAGAGCCAGCCTCTCGGAGCACGCCGGTGTCTTTCCCCCCTTCTCTCTCTATGTATGAAAGAGCTCGCTTTGCTCGGAGCGTTTGGCGAAGCACACGAGTTTAACAGTCGGAGAGGGAGGCGGCGGCGAAAAGCAGGATGCTGCAAGTCAGGACCTTGCATTGAAGCAGCCCGGGGGGCACGTAGCCACCTCCCTCCAGCCCACCTTGAGGATTTGCCTTTTGTTGTTGGTATACTTGGCTTCAGGCGCTCCTGTCGGCGCCTTCCCTTTGCCTTCGAAGGTAAAGTGAATTATTTTAAAAACCTCTGCTCATCCCGCCAGGGCCGCGGCAGAGCCGTGCGGGCTGGGCAGAACCAGGAAACACCCGCGGCTCGCTTTCCCGGCTCTGCCCAGCTCGCACGGCTCCGGCGCGGCCCTGATGGGATGAGCGGAGGTTTTTAAAATAATTCGCTTTACCTTCGAAGGCAAAGGGAAGGCGGCCACAGGAGCGCCTGAAGCCAAGTGTCTCCTCAGGGCTCCGGTTGCAGGGAGGAGCCCTGATTGGCTGCACGTGGCTGCGCCAAACGCCGCGGCGTTGCTGTAACGCCACGGCAGCAAGGGAGAAGGAAAAGCAACGGTGGCGGAAGGTCTCCCGATATGAAGTGCTCCACCAACGCAGGTAGCACCATATCCGGGTCATGCAACAAAGTACTTCCTAACGGCAAGCCCCCCCCCCCGCCATTCCCCCCCCATTTCGCATGTTTAATATGGGCCTTAATTTGGGGGGAGGGGCTTAATTTGATTTTATGCCAATAAATCATGCTGGGGCTTCCTATTGGTGGAGGCCGTATTGTTGGAGAAACACGGTATTATTTTTTAATGAAGTTCTGGGAGTCTTTTGATTGAAGAAAAGAGTAATTATAAATAATCTTGTCCCTATTAGGTAGTAGTACTATATAGTAGTACTAGTACTAACCTAAAATTACTTCTGCATATTTTTAAAGATAAAATGCAGAGAAGCAGATAGCAAGATCTACTTATAAGCACCTATTACTTATTATAATTAAACAGAAATAGAAAACCAAAATACAAATAGAAAATAGAATATAAAAAGAAGGTGACTTATTGCAAGCCTGAGAAATGTGGAACTCTCTCTTTAAACTACATGGTTTAATATTTACAATAAGGTTTTACATCAATCTTTGTATATAGGACATTTCTTTCAAAAAAGCCATATTGTTATATATCACATTTTTATTTATTTTTAGCAGCAATACATCTGATCAGCTGGCAGTTTGCCTTTTAATATGGAAAAAAGATGTCTCACCAGGTAATAGCCAGTGTGGTAGCCACTCATATACCAAGCTATTAACATACTTCCTAAAGCTTCATCATCATCATCAGGTGAATCTGAACTAAGAAGTGGAGGAGGTGGTATCAACTAGAAAAATAATGGACAAATTTATCAGCTAGCTTTAGTTTGCAATAGTGTTTCTCAAGGCTGGCTGGATAAATCTGAGTGTTGAAATCCACATATCTTAAAGTATCTAAGGGAGAGAAGCATTAGTTTGTATGAACAAAAAGGAAAGCGCTCATTTCAGATACAACAGTGACATTTTAACTAGCTAAAACCACAGTACACCCGTTCAGAATCAGTCACTTCAAATTTAATTTATACATTTTTATTACTGCTTATTAAATTCAGACAAATCCTTAATGTAAAATTAACCAAATTAGTGAAATAAAAATTATAGAGGCACATTGTCATTTCATGACAATTCTCAACTAGAAACTCAGTAATGAAGTTTATTTTTCACAACTATGATATGCCTCTTATTGCCTGTCGTTACTCACCGGTGGTCCTGATGGAAATGGTGGAGACCAGCCAGATAAGAAAGGTGGAGGCCCAGGGAATTTCCTACCAGCCTAAAGCAGCAAAGGATCCTTAATTAATTATACTACCATATTCATGTGTGACTCAACAATCCATAAAACAAACCTGGAGAAACATCAATGGGCTTTTGGGCAAACCTGACATAAGCATCAATCAAACTTTATTATGGTCAAACGCCAGCATAAGGAGGATGGAGTACAGTAAAAACAACCATGCCTATTGGGATTCACTGGCAATAAGGGTTGGTATCTTAGCTATATAGTCCAGTTGATGCTCTGTGTCTGCTACACAGTGTTTAATGAATGCTTTGGCCTAATTTGGAGAAAAGCCTGAGGATGAGATTTAGATGTCACTGTCTTTTTCCATGTGGACTGAAAACTATTCCTCAATTCCAAGAAGAAAAAAGGCAATAGTTGAGTATGGTGATTCATATTCTAGCCTCTACTTTCTCGAGACCTGTTTCTAGTCTTATGGTGTCATTAAGTACCATTTGTGGACTTGAATGGTCAATCTTAGAAATTTGGACTGAACAAGTTCTAATGGTGCAAAACTAGAAAATGGGCCCAGCTGGGCAAAAAGAAATTGTGCTATATTGGTTTGGCTTCAAATAATTTGAGTGCTGCAGGAAAGTAGTGGCCACCTTTTGTTTTTGGCGAGTACAAGTTTGTGTTGAGGAGATGGCCCACCATGGAGTTGATATGCAAGCTGGAGTTAATATAACATAAAACGATGCACTCATTCTAGAGCCCGATAGATAGGGTTAGGAGGAATGCATTGTTTCCAGAAGGGCACTTGTGCTGTATGTAGAGCAGGGGTGGGCAAACTTTTTGGCTCGGGGGCCTCATTGACTTTTAAAATTTGACAGACGGGCCACCACCTGGTGTCGAAATGCCTGTCATTACAAGTCAAAATCAAATGAATGCAATCATTCACATCAAACCTTAATTCTGTACCAATCTTCGGCGGGCCGGATTAAAAAGACCAACGGGCCGGATGTGGCCCGCGGGCCGTAGTTTGCCCACCCCTGATGTAGAGGATGTGGTCACTGGGGCATGGGCATCAATGTTTTTCTTAGTGAACAATTCCCCCCACCCCTTCTAACCATGAATCCCATTTTTACCCAGTGATTTTCTGATGGTGGTGTGGCTTTAGCCCAAGTGGGAAAGACTTGCTGATCTGGAAAGTATTTTGTACCTTGCTAGTTTATTTATTTTCTTAACAATGTTCTCTTGGAGTGATTTTATGTTCTCCAAAATCTCTATTTTAAGGCAATGTTTATGGAGTTTAATTGAACCACAAAACTTTAGAAATATTTCTATAACTTTGTTCAAATGGATAGGCTTATTTTCCAAAATCCTCAGAAATGCCTTCTGAGTGGGACATGACATGCTTTCAGAAACCATGAAGTAGGGAGTCAAATTTGTGAGATTTACATAGTGTAGATTTGGTCCAAATCAATCTGTTTAATGAAACATTCTCACAGCTGCCCTAGTCATTCTTTTTAACTGAACTGCATGAAGTAGGGAAACAATTAGGTTTTCCCACTGGTACACTACTTGTTGGATGATTTTGTTTATGCACAAAAAAGTAGATGTTTATTTTTTTCAGATTCTCTTTACACATCAATGCAATTCACACAAAGTTCTGTTCTGATAACCAGAGGTGGTATTCAGCAGGCTCTGACCAGTTCTGGAGAACAGGTAGCAGAAATTTTGAGTAGTTCAGAGAACCGGCAAATCCCACCTCTGACTGGAGATTTTACAGTATCCTTCCCCTGCCATGCCCACTAAGCCACTCTCACAGAACAGGTAGTAAAAAAAATTGAATCCCATCACTGCTGCTAACGTTCAGTATCAAGGATTAAAAATCTGAGAGGGACAAAATACTTTTTCAGACAACTGTGTTTATTCATTTTCTTTAAAATAACCTATTCATTTGCAACAAGGCTCTACAGACTCTGATGGGAATCTTTCCATGCAATATGAACAACCCAAGTATTAAACTGATAGCAAATTTACTTTGAATAGTTTCCAATATGTCCTTCCTCATAAAATTAGTTTCAATACTGCACCTTAAGTTTTAATATAACAAGTATAACTTAATTTTGTGAATACCATTGCCTAGTAAGGTAAAAACTTTCAAACTTGCTTATGAACTTACCCTTTCTGAGCCTTGTGCTGAAGGTGATGGTGGAAGAGGAAAGTGGGAGTTCCACTGTGCTGATTTTGTAGGGTTGTGTTTGCTTTGAGGTGACCGGAAGGAAAAGTCACTTTCATCTGTTGAATATTGAGTCTCATTTTCATTCTAGGAAAAAAAAATTTTTTTTATGAATGGCAGCAGATATTTAAAATTACAAAACATATACTGTACTTTTTGCTTTCATTCTATTCTCTGTAAAATATACTGTTTTAAGTGCTTTAACTGCTAAAATAATCCGTATTTCAAAAAAAACAGTAACTAGTAAAAATGGCGATAATAATAAAATAGCTGGAATAGACTGTGGTCACTAAATGAGGACAGGATGCATTTTTAAAATTATATTCTTCCTATTTGGTATAAGTTGTTACATTGGCCTTACCTCAGCAGCACTTTTCTCTTCATTAGTTCCCTCAGTATCCATCGGTGGTAAAAGATCTGACAACTTCTGTTCTTCCCTATTACCATATCCAGTATAAACTACTACACAAGTTCCTTTCTTCCAGTTAACTGAGGCAATAGTGGCTTGGTATACATTGCCATCTTCAGACCAAACTGCGCTACATGCATCATTAACTCTCCACTGCATTGAAAAGAAAAATGTTATATTAATGGTGCTTCAAATCAATTATTTCCTCGCCTCACTATGTATTTACTCGCTAGCTCCTGTCATAAAGGTGTGGTATTATTTTTATACAGCAAGTATTCTGAACAGTTAGTGACTCCAAATTTACTAATGTATTGATGGAAGGATAAAAAAGCAAATGTCAATAAAGTGGAAGCTGTAGAAGTGGAAGTTTTGTCCTGGTTTGGGATCTGACAGTATACCAGATCAGCTCATATTATACCAGTTTTAAGGAACTATATTGCTTTAAAGATAAATATCAGAGGCAAATATCGCATCCCTTACAAATATACATCCTATAATTTTTTGCTCTGGGATTGCTCCAATTGCTTGCTTGAACTTGTACTATGTAATTATAAAAGAAAAACAGCCTTTTTGTAAAACAATGCTCATGCTATTTCATAAATTCTTAGATTTTTGTATTTATTTTTATTTACTCTGGCACTTAAATAGGTTTATAATGCCCCAACAAAAGATTATTTAATTCGTTGCACATAAGCAGGATAGCAACCTTACTAGTTTTATACATTGTATATTTACGGTCTGGACATCTTGTCACTTCAATTAAGTCACTTTTTAAATTTGCAGCTCATGTTTTAAGACTTTCTGCTTTATTATTCCTACTGAAATAGCTTCAATGGGCTAGAAACAAGATTCAAATAATACAAAATGTAGAAGTTTTCATAAACACACTATTTTATAACAACAGTAAACTATTTTAGCAATTGGAAAACAACTAACCTATAAAAAAAGCTTAAATCTTGGCAAATAGCAGATGTCTCAATTTCTCTACCATCAAATTTAATATGAAACATAATTAGAAAATTGAAACTTTGCCTCCTGTTTCATGGCAGGGAACAATTTTTGTCTTTTTATTTTAGATTTTTAATTCCTTTTTGAAGTTCATTTAAAAATGCTTTTTCCGCAATAAAACAATTAAAAATGGCTCATCTGTTATTAATTTTCAATACAGTGTTCTTCCATATAACCAACAACAACCTGTTTCTGTGTTGCAGCATTATTTTTCTTTCTACTCTTATTCTTTTTATTGTTTTTTCTTTTTGTTCCACCATTTTGCTCAGTTTTATCCAAAGGCTCTGAGCAGTCACCATTCTTTAAGGCATTCTGTGGGAGAAAGTAAAGAAATGAGTAAAATAGACATTTCTTCAAGTTGAACTAGATTGCTGATGGCTACATAGATGTATTTTTATTGGCAACTGGCTTTCCATTGCCTAGTCCAACCTACAGTCTTGGGATTCCTCAAAGACTTTCAGTCAAATGTTAATTAGATCCAACTCCCTTAATTTTCAAGTTCATTGGTTCTGTAACCAGCTGCTTATATATTCAGCATGCACTATAAACCTCATTTTACAACTACCACTCTTTTAATTGTATTGTGATTTTTTAAATACAAGACATATTTTAAACAATTTGAAATAATTATGAAACATACGGAATGTAATAAAACAAAACATGTAAAAAGAACCCTATTGGAATTGTACAAGCAATCCTTCAATGACTAAGATTGGTGATGTGCTTGAGTATCATATAGGCAGATGGATTGGTTGTTTCTCTTTCAAACTGTGGTTTCTAAAATGTAGCTCTTAAGAACTTCTATAAGCTTTCAATGTGACATTGGTTCAACTTTAGTTTGCTTGCTTCTACATAAATACATATGCATAAAGATGCTGCTATATTCGAACAACGGTTTAGTCACAAGACAAAGAACTTGTAATTTTAGCTATTTAAGTAGAATATACAGTATTATTAAATAACAGAAAGTCTATTTAAAAATCTGTATTGATTTTCTTACAAAATTTGTTACAAAAGTAAATTAACCAGAATATGATTGGAGAGCCGAAAAGTAGCCAACCTTGGGGCTCAGTCCTAGCACATGGTTCATTTCCCCCTCAAGATTAATAAATACAATTTTGAAAATAAAATGCCTTTGTAGATATATAAATAAGTTCTTTCTGAAATGTTTTGCATTTTGAGCGCAAGCGCTTTTGTACTTTGAGTACACCTCTGCATTAGGGAAAATTATTTCTTTAGAATTTTCTGTTTGGTTTCTAGCTAGTTTAATGTTTAAGAATCAAGCAATATACGATGTATACATTTCAGGAAAAATAATCCCTCTGCATAGTGAGCACAAAATTCCACCGTGCGTTTTACCTTAAAAGATGCAACTGCTTTGTCGTAGGCTTTTATCAGTGCTGTATCATCCCATATATCAGAATCATCACTCTGTGAAAAGCAGAATTGAAAAAAAAACAAAAAAGTATATATTTATGAAGAAGTTAAAAAAAAACAACACAACAGTCACAACAACGAACCGTGCAATGTGCATAATCTTGGCTTTCCCTATTACTTTGTTTCAGGAATCACTTATTGGCACGCTGAATTCAAAGGTCTGGGTGGTAGTTGCCTTTCTCGCGTGGAAGGGGATAAACGGCAACTGCACACATTTCCCTGCCCTGCAACAGGATAAAACTCTCGTCTCTGAAATTCCGCCAAACTTTCCAGCAGTTTTGCTTTTGTGTGCAGCGCGGCGGCTTCAGCTCCCGAAACTCGGGCGCTGCTGCTTCTCCCTGCTGAAAGGAGCCTCGTGCTTCCCCGCATTTCGGGCAGCCCGGACGCCCCTCAGACCAGCACCACCGCCCCCGACCCCCACGCGTCCCCTTTGAAAGGAAAGGGTTTGTTTCCTTTCCTCCCACGCGGGACGGCTTCAGAGCCACCGGCCAGCCACAGCGACCGTGGTTATCGCAAAGCACCTCGAAGGGACGCCTGATAGCACCGTACCTGCCCGGCCCCCCGTCTGAACAGGACCGCGTCCTCCCCTTCGCGGGAAGCCATGTGAACTTCCGAGCCGGAGGAGAAAAGCGGAAAGCGAGCAGAGGGAAGCGTCTTTTCCGAAGGCCACTTCGCGGCTACAGCTGGCCTCCTTCTCTAAGCATCGCCTGGGAAGAGCTCCGGCCAACGAGGTTTCCACAAGCGTGGGCCGACTGCGCGGCGTAGACGCGGTACCGCCCTCTGCCGGTGGGGAGGCTCCCCGTCTTAGGTCGTCGCTTCGTTGGCAACGGCCGTCCACCGCCACCGGTTGGCTCTTTCTCAGCTGGAGGCTCCAGCGTTTTCCAACAGGGGCCTCTCCGGAAGGGACGCCACGACCTACAAAATTCCCAGCCAACTGTAACAACAGCGAGTGATTTGGGGAGGCATAATCTACAGAAAGCAGCAGGCTGGGAATCAAAATCCCGAAAAGATTTTGAATGATTCTATAGCCACAAGCATTACCCTTTTTCAATCCCTGTCGCTAACGGACTGCCAGTGTTCTTTGGCCCAGCCCATAAATTTAATTAATCTGACAATCTTTTACACACAGTCTGACCCATTTCTTCTTGCTTGGATTTAAGATTTTTTTTAAATCCTGTCTTTTATTACTTTTATAAACAATTCAATGTGGTGAGCGTACCTAATACTCTTTCCTACTCTTCTTTTTCCCAACAACCCGTGAATTAGGTTGGTCTGAGGGAGACTGACTGGTCCAGTCATCCACATTGGTTTTCATGCCTAAGGCATAACTAGACCTTCCTGTCTGCCAATTTCTAACCTGCCTCAAAACTGCTTGCTTAGATCAACACAGCTATGGCATGTTAAGCACACCATATTTAATTTCACCTCTCCACAAAGTGTGTTCGTGTCCATTTGATCACTAATTGGTACAGTACCAAGGAACAGGATGGAGTGTGTGCCAATTACTATTAATGCAATTGATTAGTACACTCCAAAGTATCTTCCTTCCACTGCCACCAAAGACAATGTTTTCTGTTAGCAAACAAGGATATGGTGTTGCAATATTTTTTGACCAAATACAGCAAGGGCTAAATTACACTAAAACTAATGGGCAAAGGCTGAAGAATCTATACTAAGTATTACATAACCAATGGCTGACCAACAGTCATCACCGATTCCCAAGTTGAGGTGGGTAGTAATAGAGCTACAGTATTTGAAATATCTTTACTCTTTACTGTTATCTACTAGTCCTCTGGTTTTTGCATGAAGTTTTAAGGGTAGCCAGATTTGACACAAAATAGAAAATCCTGTATTTTCTACTGCCTCAGATTTGTACCTCACTCTGGCTAACGTCAAGCCAGAAAACAAGTGCTAATCCTCACTGTAATGCTGAACTTGCCATGAATTAAAAGGCCTTCCATTTTTTTACTTAAAATTTTGATACTCAAAAGGAAGGAACCATTCTTCCCAAGTGATTTTATTTCATTCGATGCTGCTGTATTATTTGTTCCTCATATATTGCATTTAAAATGGCAATGCATTTTTCAGGATTCTTCTGTAATCTACCTGTTCCATTGGTTTTGAAAATGAAAAAATATATTTCAAAAATTATTAACATCTATAAGATGGACCTAAAAGTTTGAATTTATAAGAATGATTGAAAGATCTTTGAAAGGTGGATGGCTCTTCGGTAATCTGCTATAGAATGCATTTATGATGAAATAGCCTTTTGGACCAAATACTTCACCCAGTGCTTCTTCGGTATTCTGTCTACATTAACACACAGGTTTCATTTGAATCTTGGTGATATCATTAACAAAGCATTGCAATTTTCTTGACAATACAAAAAATAATTTGCCACTGCCTTATTATGGAAAGTTCGTCAATTTCCTGGCTTGCATTCAACTTTAGGATATTTGAGGTAGTTTTCCTAATTTGACCCTTTTTTTCAACTCAAAAAGTTAGCCATGCACTGCCACCTACAGACAATACACAACACATCCTAGTTCATGCAATAAATTTAATCTCACAATTCGGATGCCTACTTAATTATGAGGATTACACTGTTAAATTTTAGTGAATTAAATATAGTACCCCTAAATTCTTTACACAGAATATTGAATACTGAGCCTGATCAACTTGAATGATTAATGATAAAGACTCAAACAAAGACTAATACAGTAATTATATTGCTTGAAAAAAGAATTTAAGTTGATTTTTGTAAATACTCTTATCATTCCCAGTTCTATTTCCACTGATTACAGTTCAAAGAGCAGAAAAGAGGGCAAACGTATGAGAAATGGGGTTATTACAAAAATCCTGATTTCTAGATGGCAGTAAAGATACCCCATCTCTTTAACTTTTTATCAGCCAACCATTGTCCAAATTTTAGCATCCCAGTAATCCTATTAATGAAGACAAAACACATACTTATCATAGATACAAATTGACTACTGTATAAGTTAAGATGTTAGGAATATGTTGCCATATGTTCTAAAGCATCTTTCTGGAACTGAATCTGAGTAATTATAATCTACAAGTTATTTTTAACCCAGAAGGCCAATTTTTACCTAAAGTTCAAGTCAGTCTTATCTAAAATCCAACTATTTTTAAATCCCACATAACTGAAATTTAATAACATCACAAGAAAGGACACAAGGCCATTTCTACTTTAAGTTTTATACCAACATATCACACTTAAATCACAATTGTATTTGTTTTAAAATTAAATCATGGCTAACAGCCAATTTCAACATACCTACCTGTATTTTTTGCACTATGACACACTCCCCCTCCCCCCAAAAGTGGGTGGAAATGTCTGTGCGTCTTAGAGTGCGAATAATGGCAAAGCCCCACCCACCCGCCAGCCTCCCAGAATACCTCCAATCAGCTGTTCCAGTTTGTGGGGATCGCCACCGCCTGAAACTGGCTGAAATGGGACATGTGGCTGAGGCAGCAATGGACGGAGGTGATCCCAGCAGCCTGGAATAGTTGATCGGCAGTATTCCAGGAGGCGGATCCAACCGCCAATCAGCTGCTTGTGCTAGATCAGGCTGTGCTGAAGCTGACCAGGCGGTTTGCTGCAAGGAGGCAAATTGCTGGGAGGCAGAGGCAGATTTCCCCCCCCCCTTGTTTTCTTCCCTAAAAGCTAGGTGTGTCTTATGGTCTGGAGCGTCTTACAGTCCAAAAAATATGGTTCTTTGTTGCAATAAAAAAATAATTCTATTTATTCCCTGAAACTCTGACCTAAAAGACTCTTAATTATCTGTACCTTTCAAACAATGCAATTCGTTCTTTGTATGCTCTAGCAGTCTTTGACGTGTTCAGAATTCAGTAAAGGTCACCCTGATTACGCTCTTCCAATTGACAAGTATGCTAATAAAATTTCATTGTTCAGAAGAAGTTGCTGTTCTCAGAATATTCTCTTGACCTAATTCTAGGTCAGTCTGGTTGTGTCACAAGCTGAAACACAATTATGCATGTAAAACTAATTGTTCAAATAAGGTTCTTACCAAGTGTCGTGGAAATAATGTTGCACATCAATAAACTTAAGCAACCCATTCAGTGACTGCTGCACTTACAACCGAACCACGTTTTAATAAAAAGATAATATAGTTTATATTTTAATTCAAATTAGATTTTAATTGCAATTTTACGTAAGACAGAATCTTGGTTTGCAATTACTGAAGAATGGTATTAAATACTCAGATTGAAGTTAGAACACATGATGAAAGGCAAGTTATTTGTGCTATAGGCGACAAAGGATTCTCTAAATTATGTTGTATTTCCAGCAATAACTGAAAATCTATTGGAGCTTCTTGAGTACCCAATTCCGACAATATGTCATGCAATATTTTTATTGTAAAAATAATTTATGATTAACTTTACAGCTGACCTTTTATAAAGTGGAAAGCAAGTACAGATACCTATCCTTTTAAAACATCACTTCTGAATTTAAGAGTGCTGCCATATACATTTCCTAGCTTACTTGCATATATAAGTGGTATAATCACACAAGCAATTTATTGAGCAAACATTTTAACAATAAAATACATTCTGGCTATTGCTACTGTGACTAACAGACATGCAAAGGGAAATACAACCTTAAAATCCAATTTTATTGGATCAGATTTTAATAATTCAGTCAAAGCCAAGTCAGCTGCAAATACACTATACTAACCATACATTCTAAAATAAATGCATACTGGACAAGCAAGTAAGTAGAAGATAAACATTAACCATTTAATGGCTGGCTACTTTACAAATATGTCTTTTTAGGCCCTATATTTTGAGATGCTGCAGCATTATTAGGTCCTCTCTGTAGCCACATATTATTTTGCTCCTGCCTGAAGAGTCTTCTTCTCATCTGCTGCTTTTTGCTTCTGCTGCATAATTTCAGAATCTCTGTAAAAAGGGAAAGAATAAGGTCAGTTTGTGATGCCAATTTTTAGAGTCAGAACATCACAAATAAATCTCAAGTATTGGGCTGAACTCATCAATTTAATATCAATAAATTCAAAAGAGCAAAACTTTCAGCTTTTCTGAGCACAGAAAATTTTTTACACAGGACTTCTATGTACAGGTAGTCCTTGACTTAAGACCACAATTGAGCCCAAAATTTCTGTTGCTAAGTGAGACCTTTGTTAAGTGAGCTTTGCCCCATTTTACCTTTCTTGCCAGGTTAAGTGAATCACTGCAGTTATTAAATTAGTAACACGGTCATTAAGATTAATCTGGCTTCCCCATTGACTTTGCTTATCAGAAAGTCCCAAAGGTGCTTTTTCAAGAGGCACCTGGACTTTTTGGTTTTTCTTTGAAGACATTTTGCTTCTCATCCAAGAAGCTTCTTCAGTTCTGACTGGATGGTAGGAAATGGAAGGATTTATACTCCTTGCAGACAGCTGGTCATTTGCATTCTTTTAGACAATCGTTAAGGGCACCTGGAGGTTTATCTATGTCATCAGTGTCACCTGAGTGGTGCAAATGGGTGTGGAGCCTTCCTGAAACTGCTGAAAGGACTGTGTTGTAGACTGGATGATATCATATCCCTCCCTCTGTGTTGGGAGAGTGGTCTTTGTCTTTTAAATGCAGATGGACTGTTGAATCTGGTCCTGATGAATTTGTTCTCCTATGTTGTGCCATGTGTTTATGAAGTGGTGGTTTTGTTTCCCCAATGTACACATTTGCACATGGCTCACTGCATTATACATCATACACCACGTTGCTCAGTTTGTTTCTGAGTGTTTTATCCTTGAGGTGGACAAGCTTCTACCTTTGTGTATTCTTGGGTTTAAGTGTGCACGTATGTTGTGTGGGCTGAAGATCCTCCTGAGATTTTCCAATATTCCTGCAATGTATGGAATGACGACATTGATTCGTTTATTGTTCTCGGTGTTGTCTGTTATAGAGGAGTTCCTGTAGGTGTCAGCTTTAAAATTCAGCTGTCACATTTCATGGAAGGGGGGTGGGGTGGAGGAGTTGAAAAGTTCAAGGTTATTCTGTATGTCGTATTAAGAAATTCCAGTTGCAGTTAATTGGTTCTCGTGATTTATGAAGTGTAGAAGTGGGAGGAGAGAAGAGAAGGTGGATTCTGTGTAACTCCCGAAAATAATTTCACTTTGGGAAATTGCCTTTGACATGCCAGATCTGTTTCTAAATAAATCAATTGGAGAGAAAATGTCTCAGAGTGATTGATATCATGGATACTTTCTGGATGCCTTACAGTAGGATCTTTTTTGAAATTTGATGAAGGCCCCCTTGGGAGCCACACATTCTGAGGGCTTCTTTGATGTGTTTTAGTTCTTTTTCTTTGCCATTTTTACTGGTAGGCAGGCGTTTAGTTCGGTGGTGTAGGATTCTGATGACTCCCGTTTTGATGAGAATCAAAATGTAAATATTGATCTCTGTGTGGGGGTTTTCTGTAAACTTCAATGATAGGGCTTCTGTTCTCTTTAATGTGTACTGCAGAGTCCAGAAAAGCTAGACTAATTTCCTTATCATCTTCCCGTGTGAATTTGATTATCTGTCCAGAGAGTTGAGATGTTTGGTGAATCCTTCCAATTCCTGTGGTCTGATCTTGACCCAAGTATCATCCACATATCTATACCAGTGAGTGGATGGAATTCCTGAGAAGGAGTCTAGACCTTATACCAGCTGTCTGCAAGGAATAGAAATCCTTCCATTTCCCACCATCCAGTCAGAGCTGAAGAAAAACCAGAAAGTCCATCTGCCTCTTGAAAAAGCACCTTTGGGACAACCATGACTTTGATCACATGACCCCAGGACACTGCAACTGTCATAAATATGGGTCAGTTGCCAAGGATCTGAATTTTGATCAAGTGATCAAAATGTGTGGTCATGTGAAAAATCGTCGTAAATCACTTTTTGCAGTGCTGTTGTAACTTCGAACAGTCACTAAAAGAACTATTGTAAGTTAAGGACTACCTGTATTCATATGAAAGGTGTCACAGATTATGCAAATATACCTCTGTTTCCTTTGAGTAGCTGATAAAGCGCCCTCTTTTCTTTTCCCTTTATTCTGTTCTTGAGTTTTCTTCATATTCTTCTGGCGGGAAAGTTCACGCTGGTTCCCACCTGTAAAAGTAACAGTCCAGGTTTTAGGCTAATTACTGGTAATTAAATATTCTATTAAAATATAATCCACAATATCAAATCCAGTTACCAGTGTGGCATTAAAAAGAATATCCTGGGTTCAAGGATGTCTTTTCCATGGCAAGAAACTTCCCTGATTTCCTCAATAGAAGTATATGGGCTAGGGTACAAATCAACATTGGGCAGCACTAATATACTGCTCTTTGAAAATGCTTGCCCAAATTATCTAAAATAAGTTTTGAATATTTAGGAACTGCAAACTCGTAGTTCTTTTAATTAACCTATTATGATTTTTACCCACTGTTTCTTTATAGCAGTCTGAAATGCATTTAAAAGCAAAAGATGTCTTTAAAAATGAAAATCTTGCTCAAATAAGAAAAACAAGAATGAACAAAGTTTGGATATATGCAACCAACTGATAAAATAATGTATGCAAAAGACTATGAAGAACATATAGCAGATAACATTAAAGCAAATATTGTAGACTTAGAATAACTTTACTGTCACTTTAAATGTAACATTTAAATTAAACATATCTGCAGATTTATTTGGAATAGGAACCCAACCAGAGGCTACTGCACTACTAATGATGGGAGTATTAAAGGTATCAGAAAAAAATAAGGAAAAAGCAGGGAAACTAAATGAATTACTTGCTTCTGTCTTCACTACTGAGGGAACAGAACAGATGCCAATTCTGAACTGGCAGAATTAACTCTTACATAAACATGATTAAAAAAAGGATGAAACAACTTAAATTAATGCACGCCCAAATGATATCCACTTCAGAATTTTTAAAAGAAATGGATCTGTTCACAAATCATCTTCTTCATGTCTTTCACAGGACTTAAATAGCTTGAGTGACCTTCTTAAAGGAATGATAAACTGTAGGCCAATTATCCAAACATTTATTGCAGGTAAAGCAGTTGAAATATTTAAAATAAAAATAGCCACCATATAAAAGAATGAGAATAATTGTGTTGTACTCCCTCTTTTTATATATTCCATATAAAAGAAAGGGGCATTTGCTTGAGCCACTTTCCAATGTTACCTTGTTTCTCTGGACTTAAAATATGTTTTAGTCTCTTTTGCCTAAGTAATATTTCTTGTGTATTTCCATCAAGATATTTCCCTTGCTCTCTACACACAATACTAAAATAAACAGCAGCTTTCTGGCAAGGAAGCATATGGAAATTTAGTTTAAAATTGAGGGCAAGGTTTCACATGACTTTCAGCTACAATCCAGCAGGTACATTTTATTTGCCCAATTTGTTTATGGAGTAACTGTTAGACTTTAACCATTTTTAAAGCAGATCACAATGAACCATCATCCTATAGAAACCCACATTAGTTCAGTCATAATTACTATACATTCTACCGCCAACACCTGCTTAAGGAGATAAGCTAAGGGGTTTCTTTAAAATGCCATATGCTAGACCAGTATAATAACACATTGAAAAAATAGTCAGAAAATTTTCTCACGATGTTAAAATTCAAAGTCACCTATTGAAACTAAATAGTGAAATTCTAGAGACTGACAGAAATAACACTTTATTATTAAAAGCATAATATACTTTTGGAATTTGCTGCCCATAGTGAGAATAGGTAGCCTATTTGGATGTTTTAAAAGGAGGCTAGAAAGTTCATGGACTTATTTATCATGCCTATTGCTAGAAAGCAACAGTGGAATGTGGCTATTGAGCTAGGTCAGGCTTGGGAATTTCTCAAATACATCCAGATGGCTACAGTGATGCAGAATGTGAGATTAGATAGGTTTATGATTTGATTCAGCAGGTCTTATGTCTGTAAGCAAAATATAAACATTTTGAAAATGCTGAACACCTGAAAATTATTGTATGGCCTTAACATAAAATATAATGTAATTTTTAAGATTTTATCTGGCATTATAAAATTTAGGAAAACCATATGCATAGTTGCTGAATCTCTTTAGTACAGTTTGGTGATTATGAATTTTAAACTTTAAAATATGTACAATAATTCAATCCTACACATTATGATCTTAGAAGTACATTTTAACTGGGATGTGCTTTTTTATTTTGATCTACTTTTACAATCTATCATATTGTTAGAAATCAGTCTTGAAAATAAGATCTTTTTGAATTCATTTAATTCCAGTTTTGGCCAATGCTCCTTGTAACTCTTAAAATATTTTTAAAGTCTTAGGAAAAAAAAGGGGCGGGGAGGGAGAAAAACAATACTTTCTAGGCATACTTAATTTTAAGCAAACCTAATTCTATCCATTAAATGATTTTCTGAACTTAAAATCAATAAAATACATAAACATACTACCACAAATAAATTTTACATTGTTCTTTCTAAGCTCATTTCATAAAAACACGCTAAAAGACAAAACTAAATTAGTTTCTCTCTTAGCCTAACCTATTTTATAGCACTGGTGCAAGGATAAACAAGTTACATAGGCAACAACCATGCATATAATTTTTAGTTCCTTAAGTGAAGAAGCACTATAATCATAAGGTATATCTGCACCATGTTAAAAAATGTGGGTCCCTGAAAAAAACCCAACCCAAGATGTCAGTTCATTCAGTAAGGACCACGCATTCTGTATTTCCAACCCAGAAGATTTAAATATACAGTATTGCACAGAAACTGCAGGTTTTTCTATGTTAAAAATCAAACAAAACATAAATCAAATTACTGGGTTAGCTGTGATATCCACGAAGCAGTAGAGCTGTCTAGAAGGGTTCATTGAGTTGCAGCCCTTAAACCCATTACTTCTCAGACTTTCAGCTACAATCCAGCAGGTATGTTTTATTTGCCCAATTTGTTTATGGAGTAACTGTTAGACTTTAACCATTTTTAAAGCAGATCACAATGAACCATCATTCTATAGAAACCCACATTAGTTCAGTCATAATTACTATACATTCTACCGCCAACACCTGCTTAAGGAGATAAGCTAAGGGGTTTCTTTAAAATGCCACACGCTAGACCAGGGGTCTCCAACCTTGGCAACTTTTAAGTCTGGCGGACTTCAACTCCCAGAATTCCCCAGCCAGCTGGCTGGGGAATTCTGGGAGTTGAAGTCCGCCAGACTTAAAAGTTGCCAAGGTTGGAGACCCCTCCACTAAGACTACAGGGTGGTGCTCAGTTTCTTAACAAAACAACTATTTCCAAATAGGTCCTGAAGAAAACCGAGCGCAACGCGAACACCGGACAGTTTTTCACAGCTTCCCCTCGAAGCTTTTCAGAGCTAACTTTACTGAGCCACAGGCAGATTTGAGTGTAAATTCGGGTCAGTTCACCTCGCAGACTTAAAGAGGATGGCTTAAAGAGCGGGGAGCTCGCCCCGGAGAGCGGATCAAAAAAAACGCGGAAACGAAGGACCAAAGCTGCCCTTTTCTCCAGACGGCCTCCCCATGTATACAAAAAAAAAAAAAAAAACCAAACCCAAAGATTTGTAACGCCCGCCGGCGACGGTAACAAAATCCATAAACCGGGGACGCTTTGCGACGCACCTCGCTATGGCTTCCACTTTATTAAATAGGTTGCTGACCCCAAGATCGCCGCCCACCACGGAGATGCCACGAACAACAGGCAGAGAGGCGCCTCCCTCTCCGGCCTACGGCCTCCGCAAGGCCCCGTGAACTGTCCCGCTCGGCCTCTAACGGGCACCGACCCAGCGGGAGGGACCGCCTTGCTTTCCTGGTGGTGGGAGAGGGCGGTCGCGTCGAATACTTACGGGCCATGGCAAAACAATAACCCCAGCGATAACAACCGTTACGCTCGCAAGCTCCAACTCCCCACCAACCGCTCCAACTACCAGAACCTTCTCCTTGCCCCGCCCGCCCAAGTTTTTATTAAGTAAGGGACCGCCCCCGTGACGTCACGCCGCACATCTCTCCGTCCCGAACGGAGCTGTTCAGGAACGCCCTGCCGCTTAGTGCGCTTGCGCAAGTCTAGAAAAGCCTCCTTTGTTTGGATGGTGACGTCTGCTTCAGCAGCTGACTCAAGTTATAGTCCTTCGCTTGGGTTGGGTCGGAACTCGTAGTTTCCAAGTTAGCGGTCACCAGTCAGGTTTTTTTTCTTTCTCTCTCTCTCTCTTTTTGTTCTAACAGAATAGCATGATTCAAATAATCCAGGGTTGTTGCCCTAAAAAGAGATATAAATAAATGCATGCTATGGTTGGTTGACCAGCTATTTAACCTGGATTTGGCATTTTTATCCACCGATTCTAGTCCTTCCCATTATTATTCTTTGTTCACCCAATGGGAAGTTACAGCTGTCAGTTCTTTAACTGCTATTGATCTTTATAAGCATTGTGTTTGTCTCAACAACTTAAAACATTATATAAGGGTGTAGTTATGTGTGGATCAAGTATTATGGTCTTTTGCAACTGACAGTTGAATTTTCTAAGTGCTATCTCAAATTTTTAGGTATTGGCACCCAGTGGGTAGATAACCACTGGGAATACAGGAACTGCTTTATGTCATAATCTTTCAATTTTGATTTTTAGACTTGATACTTATGTTTTGTGTGTTATCAGCCAATTTAATCAATCTGTATTCAGAAATCCCCTCATATATTAACCTCCTGCTTTTCCAACTCTGTTCCCACCAATTTTTGCCAGTTCGGTCTAGTGGTTAAAGAATCAAGCTAGAAAGTGAGAGATGTGAGTTCAAGTTCCGCCCTTAGCATGAAAGCCATCTTTGGGCCAGTCCTATTCTCTCAATCGATTCAACACACCTCACAGGATTTTTGTTGTGAATAAAACAGAAGCTGTCATGGATATGCTTGCTGCCTTGTGTTATTTGTGAAAATAATAAAGATGGGATACAAAGAAATAATTTTTCATTACTGGTACATGATAATTTTTATTATATTAATAATTTTTCATTACTGGTACATAATTTTTACAGGTGTTCCAATGAATTATTTTGGTGACTGTTATGTGATTAATTTGGTCTAGAGAAATGTGCTATTGTTCAAAAAGAATAGTGAGAAATTGGAATTGGCTGGTTATAAGATTGTGAGAGGTTTGGAAATCAAGTTCTATGTGTGAAATGATCTATTTAAAGAATCTTGAAGGATTTACAAAAAGTGAAGATTGGTCAAATTAAATGGCTATATCTGTATTTAAAGAATCTGGAAGCATTTAACCTACAAAAAGTGAAGATTGAGATAAAATCTTTACAATCTTTAGCTGAATCACTGTCACATGGAAGAGGGACTGAATTTTATATTAACACATTTGAAGTCACTAGGACATATTTTTGAAAATCCTTGGACTCAAGAGACACATAAATTATGTCACAATTTCTATAATAATAGAGCTTTACAGTTTTTTTTCTAATCTTATGTCTCAGTTAAAATTCTGGAAATTACAGTCCCTCCTTCCCTAATTAATGAAACTGTAAGCTAAGGCATTCTTATTGAAAATTAAAAAAAAGTGATACCGAATTGTGCCAATTGGGGGGCGGGGGAGAACAAGACGTTAAATTGAATCGGAATGAAATACAGAATTATGGCATAGGCTTTACTATATGGACTAGACTAGAAGACCTCCAAGGTCCCTTCCAACTCTGTATGGGATTTAAAATTTATTTGCCACCGATCCCCTATCTATCCAACGATGAATTAACAAACCACTTCCTTCAGTAGGAAATCTGAAACGGAAAACTCGATTTCTGCATTGCAGGCGGTACATTAACCGTTAATAAGAACCAAACCTTCCGGCTTGCTTTGTCGCAGAATGATGACGCGACCAACGCCATCTAGGAGCAGCTGATTGAAGTCCTGTCCCAGAAAGGAAGGGCGGGGAAGTGGACGGAGCCGGGCCGATGACATGAGGCCGCCTCGCCGGCGACGCTGGACTTTAGCCGGTGCCGGACCTTCCGCCTCACGACACCATGTTCCGCCGCGCCAGATTTAGCGTGAAGCCCAATGTCCGGCCGAATGCTGCAGGGAGAGGCGGGAATAGTGGAGGCAGCACGAGCTCAGTTGTCCCGGCGGTCGCCACTGCCGCCGCCACCACAGATGCCGACGGTCAACATGACTCGGCACCGACCACCCGGTCTTCTACGGTCGAGGACAGTTCGATGCCCCATCCCGGTGACGCTGCCGCCTCTGGAGATCTTCACCTGAGCGGGGACAGTAGTAACAATAGTAGCAGGTAACTGAGCTTTGCTTTTACCCTCTCGCTGTGGTGTCTTCTTCTCAGAAACCGTCGGAGCTTCCTTTTTGAGATGACCTGAGAGACACCTTGGAAATTGGATCTGTGACGCTCGTTTAACTACGGTATTTGAGGACCCGGTTTTGACAAAACTTCTCTTAGTAGAGGTTCATAATCATCTTCTGTCAGCAAAACTCCCATCTCAAAGAGATGTGTGAAAGAACTTTAGCTTTGTGTTGTAATAACTGAGCTTTTGGGACTTGAGTCTAGTGACTTGATTCTGTAGTGTGAACATACGGAGTAGTAATTGGCATTAAATGGACTGTAGATATCCTAACAACTTGCTGTTCCAGGATAGATAAATTTTCCAGGTATAGTGATGATGATGCAGAAGCATTGCATTGGCCAAACTCTGATCCAATTATCTAAACTGTGTTATTGGTCACCTGTACAATGAATAATGCTGTCAATACGTTCATAAATTTGAGCTGTGTTAATGTCCCTGCCAATCTTGTAACCCTTTAATATCAGCTCTATATAGCTAATTAGATAACATGTAAAGGTAGTCCTTGACTTAACAACAGTTCATTTAGTGACTGTTCGAAGTTACAACAGCACTGAAAAAAGTGACTTTTGACCATATATATTTAATAAGTAAAATAAACAGAACAACACAGGAAGCTGCCATTAACTGCAGTTTAGGGGTCCTTTGAATTGTTGCAGCCTTGATGTGCATATTATACATAAATTAATAAAGTAATGTCTTTATTTTGAAACTTGATTATTGTGTGAGATCTCCCATAAAATTATATTGTATGAATAAATTACAAATAGGTAGAATTGTTTTTTTGATTTGTTTAAAATGCTTGGTGAACTTTCAAACAGAAGGGCTTGGTCTTTCTACTGCTCCTCTGAGGCTGCAGTTCTACACACACACAGAGAGAGAGAGAGAGGTGAACACTCATATATACATGTGGAGTATATCCCAGTTAATAAGTTTTATCCTTGTCTTCAAGCTCAATTTGAGATTCATTATTTAGCCCTATTTAATTTTTGATTAGTATTGGGATTTCTGCAGTTAATGCTCCAAGACATACATAGCAAGTATTGGGTTACAGATCTAACTCTGAACCCTTTATCTCATTACTTTATGGGATAATCCCATTTTAAAAATGTCTAAATCAGTTGAGGGAGGGGGTAAATTGGATATTACAATATTATTACTTTGGATCAACTCATGTCTGAGGAAGCAATTATTTTTTTAAATTCAAAATTAAATCCAACATTTAATATGTATGTGTGCGTTGGTTTTTGGGGGAGTTAAAACAATTTGATTTACATCAAGGATTTTTTTGGCAGAATATTCAATTAACACTTAGGTTATTTAATCCAAATACAACTGCTGCTTCTGAACTTCCCCAGAAGTTAGAGGTTGTGGCTGTTAAGTCAGTAACTCTTTTAGCAAGTTGATGAAATGTATTTTAGTTACTTATGTAACTATTAGCATGATGAGCTTGAATGCTGTACTTTGATAATCATTGAAAGGTTGAATTAAACAATGATAATTTTGTTTCCTGTGATTGTAAATTGAAATTACTGTGATTTAATATTTTACTTTGCATTTATTGAATTTTCAGTTAATGTTAATGTTTGATTACAATCACCCTGCCATTAGATATGTAATTCAAGAATTGGCACATTAATCCATATGGTCGGGTCATTTCCTATGATTGTTGGATTTGGGGCTGACATCAACAGGATTGTTAAATTCTAGATCAATTTCTGAATGTTAAAGATGTATTTGTTCTTGGCTATATCCCCAGTATTTGAAATTCACAAGATACCAAGAAATATGTTTTTTTCAAGCAAAGGATTGACTCAGTAACATTAAAAGGAGAAATCAAACTAGCTGCAAGATTTTTGATGTGTTGCTTGTAACCTAATTTATCAGTTTTCAGTACACATTTAAAGATATGATCAAAATTATTGAAATTCTGTTTATTAACAGATTGAAGAAACCCAAAACATTTGCAGGACAATTTATGACATAACTAGCCTTCTGAATTCATGACCTTGCATTGTAACATTGTAGTATTTTGTTCTGTTTATTGTGTAACTTTTCTACTAGTCATGGCATAAATATACCAAATAAATATTTGTTGATAATACAAGCCCCAAATTTCTGTTGCTAAGTAAGATGAGTGAGTTGAGTGATTTTGTCACATTTCTTGCCACAGTTGTTAAGTGAATCACTGCAGTTGTTAAGTGAATCTGGCTTCCCCATTGACTTTGCTTGTCAAAAGGTTAGAAAAGGTGAGCACATGATGCCAGGATACTGCAACCATCATAAATATGAGTCAGTTGCCAAGCATCTGAATTTTGATCATGTAACTGTGAGGATGCAATGGTCATAAGTCTGAAAAATGGTAATCAATTTTTTCAATGCTGTTGTAACTTTGATCGCTAAATAAACTGTTGTAAGTTGAGAATTACCTGTAAACTTGTGTTTCTGGGAAATTGATTTATTGATCTATATTCATTTAGCTATAGCGTCTTAATATATTTGTTTAGGTCTCAAGTTTAAGAATACCAGTATTTTCCATAAGAATTAATTATAATATAGTATAATTATTTGTATAAAGTATGGCATACCCGTATTTTCCCGAAAATAAGACCGGATCTTGTATTAATTTTTGCTCCAAAAGATGCACTCGGGCTTATTTTCTGGTTAGGTCTTAGTTTTTGGAGAAAAACAGTAAATGTATTTGTCTGGCTGACAATCTTAACTGGGCTTATTTGGGGGATAGGGTTTATATTATAAGTGTTCAGAAAAATCATGCTAGGGATTATTTTCCAATTAGGTTTTATTTTCAGGGAAACATGGTAATTACTGTACTACCTTTCAAAAAAAAATCTGTCATTATGTTATTCTATTCTATTAGTTAATATTTCACTTAATTTTCCAGAAATGAAAAGACCAGTGATAAAAGTGGAGATGGAGACTGCAGGAAAAATGTTGAAGGATTTCCACAGAGAAGAAAACGGATATCCACTATGCCTAACCTTATAAAACCAAAAATTGTACCTCCGCCTCCTCCCACTGTTGATTTATCATCAAAATGCTCTCAAAAACAAGGACCTCACTCTCCTGCTTTTAGTAACCTTCTGTTTCAAAAAGAAACATCTTTACCTGAAAAGATAAATTTGGAAAGTTCTCCCAAGTCTTCCATATTGCCTGAAAAGAAAACTTCTGCTCCTCAAGTGCCACAGTTCTCTCCATTTAAAAAATCTGCTAGTAAAGAACCCAGCCCATGTATACCAGCTCAAAGAAATGATGAAGTCCTTCCGAAGAACACAAGCTCACCCCTCAAAGAAAGACCCACCCAGGAAACACTGATGGAAGAGGAAACAACACAGACAAAATCTGCTTCAGTAGATAAGAAAAAGATTTGTTCAGATCGTGTGAAAATTATCAAAACTCAGAAGCTAAGGAAGATGCTTAAAGAAGAATTGAATAAAGAGAAAGTACAGTATTTTTGTAATTTTAATCTGAAGTATCAAGGAAAGAAATTCTAGCTTGTTTTTTGGGATGAAGTATCCTATAGTGAATCAGATCATTGATTTTCCCAGCCTGATATCCCGAGCTTCCTTTTTTTCCCTCTTTTTTTTTTTTTTTTTTTTTTTTTTTTTCTCCTTCTCTCTTTCTTTTTTTTTTTCCCCTCCCCCCCCCCCCCCCCCCCCCCCCCCCCCCCCCCCCCCCCCTCCCCCCCCCCCCCCCCCCCCCCCCCCCTTTTTTCAGTGCTAAATGGCATCATTTCTTAATTTCGGAGAGTGTTTCGGCACCAAGTTGTTTTTGACTCCTAGTGACCATATGGGTAGTAGATCTTCTTCATGATGATCTGTAACCAGGTCTTACAGAGAGAAGATTTTTTTAATCATTATCTGGAAATAATAGATTTCATCTTGTGACCTCTTGCATGTAGATCTTGGACCCTACTGTTGAACTAAGGCAGTCTTCACTTGTGAGAAGTGAAGAATCTCTTGTTATAATATGGAAGTATTACAGAAAGTATCACTATAATCTAGCGAGATCTTTGGCAGCTTGCACTATACCAAGCTATTCTAGGTAGACACTTAGTTTGGGACTTCAATTACTACTATGAGCTCTGGCTGCCATGGTCAGCAGCAAAAACTAATTCTAATTCTAAACATCTGAAATATATTAAACTGCCAGCTAAACTCTCCAGTGCTTAATATCTGTCTGATGCTTCTGGTAAATAATGGGGATTTAAGTCAATGTGTGATCAATAGGCTGTGACCAGTTGGTCGATCTCACCCATTTTAATTCTGTCTTCCATCTAAATTAGGTGTGGGGGTGCAGAAGGTGAATTGGTGTCTGAATATGGTAGCGTAAATTGTATGATAAATTTTCATTTAGTGATAATTAGTTATGGTCTCATTATACATGCAAATACATTTTTAAAATTTAAACATATTGTGTTTTTCTGCTTCTATCAACATAAAGTATTAAAATAATTTATTAAAATAATTTAATAAAGTTAACACTAACAAAAAATGAAAATAAAACAAAACAAGCTAGCAACTGAATATGGCAAGTGGAAAACTCTTAAATATATACAAATGAAATTTGAAACAAGATTTAAATAAAAATCTATGGAATGATAAAAATATATTAATTTATCTTTCTAGAAACAACGGAAATTTAAATATCCTATAATTGAGAAAAGTATGCCGGAAGATCGCTCCAAAATGACTATGAGAGATTTTATTTATTATTTGCCTGAAAATAATCCTATGAAGTAAGTGCATATATTCTTTTGTCATGTTGGTACAAATTGTTTTTATTAATTCATTGGATCTGTACGCTCTGTATCCTCTAAAAATTTTAGGGTGCCTTACATGGTTTCTCATTCTTTTTTCTTTACAACAGTTTTGTTAACTTGGGCTCATAGGAACATAGCATCTAAACATCTGAGACATTCAATCTAGTGGTCTTTTACTTATGAAATATTGGCTTCTAGATGTTTTTCTACAGTATAAATTACTAATATATATACAATATGTTGATTTCTATAAAAGTGCATCTGTATTCTAGCCAAATGAGTAGAAATATAATCAAATGTGGCTAGGAACTTTATCAAATTAATACAGGGCAAGATTTATTGAAACCAATGACACATTTTTAGTTTTGGTATGTATAAAACATTTGCATATTTTTTTATTCTTTGTAGAAAATTTGACATTCCTAAGTAAGTGGATTTAAATCAGCTTGTTATCTGTTGTTTTCAGGAAATTATTGTTATATTGTGAAATCTGATTAGAGTTGTGCTTTATTATCTTGATTCACTATTTGAGAAACGATGTAGGTTTATCTTATGTTACTGAACTTTATATGAATAAATTAAATTAAATTTTTGTGTGCAAAAATGCATACTGTAGCATGCTAGCAATTAGCACAATTAAATATACAATTTAATTGCATTTGGACTATGCACTATGAAATTTAGAAGTTTGCTGGATTAAATGAATCATTAAGTATGCGCTTTTCAATATTTAATAGGTCTTCATTCATTGAAGAGAAGAAAACAGAAAAGACTTCTACAATGACCCAAGCAAAAGAGTAATTTGTTTCTTTTTTGAAATAGTATTCATGAAATGTACGATCAGTAATACATTTGTAAAAAATAAAAATCGTGTTTGCTTAATATTGCTGAATTTAAATTATTGGTTTAAAACATAATCCTAATCTGTTCATTAATTATGTTGGCCTTTTGATGAAATCCTGATTTTATTAATTATAATTAAAAATCGGTCATGTAGCATGAATGGATGCTCAGCTGTATACTCTCCTTTTGCTTCTTTCTTTCTTTCTTTCTTTCTTTCTTTCTTTCTTTCTTTCTTTCTTTCTTTCTTTCTTTCTTTCTCTCTTTCTCTCTTTCTCTCTCTCTTTCTCTCTCTTTCTTTCTTTCTTTCTTTCTTTCTTTCTTTCTTTCTTTCTTTCTTTCTTTCTTTCTTTCTTTCTTTTTCTTTCTTTCTTTCTTTCCTCCCTCCCTCCCTCCCTCCCTCCCTCCCTGTTTCTCTTTCCTTCCACTGCCTCTCTATCTTTCTTTGCCTTTATTACTTTATATTAAGATGGCAAGTATACATAAAATTGCATCCTCCTCTTATTATTTTGCTACTTTAAGCATGTAACCATTATTTTAAGCAAGTTTAATTTAATTCTGAGGTAGCATTCCTAACCCAACTTTTGAGTGCTGTGTTAGAAGTACCTGAGTATTAATGCATAAATAATTCCATACTATGTTTAATGGAGGAAAGAAACATTTGCAATCAAGAGGAGGTCAATTAAAGAATGAAAGGTATTGCCCATTCTATTATCCAGTGCCCAGGACATAATTTAGAACTGGTGGTATTAAGTTTATATTGATATAAATATGCAATTATTAAGTAAGGTTCTGATGCAATCTTTTATGTGTAGGTTTCTTAGGGTAAGGAATAGGAACATATACCCTGAGGAAAGTTATACTCCAACAAAAAAAATGTGATGGATGTAATGATTCTTGTACTGATGCTTTTTTAAAAAAAAGGAAATATGAAAAGAGCTTAGTGCTATTTGAACTGTTATTTCCTCAAATTTCAGGCCTGAAGAAAGAATAGTTGCTGATCATGAAGATGAAAATGAAGATGATGATGATGATGAAGAAGAACAGGGAGGAGGAGGAGGGGAAAATGATGGCTCTCTTTTAGTCCCTCGGGTGAAAGTTGCAGAAGATGGCTCAATTATTCTGGATGAAGAAAGGTTAGGTTTTGCAGTCAATTTGCATTATAAAATTGGTGTCCATTTATAGAAGTGCTTAATATTGGTCAATATATTTTGGTACTTGAGGTAAGACTTCATTAGGATTGACAGTTTATAAATAAAACCAGCTATTAATTCCTGCCTTCAATTTATCCACTTATTCTGCTTTTTAAGATTTATATCCTGTGACTTATATTGCAAATTCCATTGGAGCTTCTGGTACTTAATTTGGAAAGATCTTCAACTGGACAATTATGTATTTCCTCCCCCCAAAATATTTCTTATACATGTAATCATTGTCCTGTGTCTGGAGGGAGAGATTCATAATCATCTAATTTATTTGTCATGGAAAGATAATGTAAAGTAAAACTAAATATTAAAGAGCTGCTTTAGCAATACTGAGGGCAAAAAAAATATTTCATCAATTTCTCGGTCTTTCTTGGACATTTATATATTTTGCTGTACAGGTGGTCATTGGCTTACAACCACAATTGAGCTCAACATTTATGTTGTTAAGTGAAAAATGTATTGAGCGAGTTTTGCCCCATTTTACAACTTAGTTAAGTGAATCTGGGTTCCTCATTGACTTTGCTTGTCAGGAGGTCGCAAAACGGGATCACAAGACCCCAGGACACCGCAGCCATCATAAATATGAAGCAGCATCCAAATGTAAATCACATGGGGATGGCTGCATTGGTCATAAGTGTGAAAAATGGCCTTAAGTCACTTTTCTCAGTGCCATTGTAACTTTGAACAGTCATTAAATGATCTGTTGTAAGCTGAGGACCACCTGTATTTCAACACAGGTTGCAAATCTTCTCCATTATTAGCAAGACAATTGTTCCTAAGATGACTTTGCTTCTTATGGCATTTCTTATATAATTATTTTCTTTTTGTTGTTCCTATTTAGTTTAACTGTAGAGGTTTTCAGGACAAAAGGACAGTGTGTAGTGGAAGAAAATGATCCCATTTTTGAGCGTGGTTCCACAACAACATATTCAAGCTTTAGGAAAAGCTATTATACTAGACCATGGTCAGAAAAAGGTGTGTATAATTTAGTGCTGTAGGCATAGAAGCATATTAGGGTGTATAATATGCACCTTACAGTATGTGTCAGTGAAGGATATATGCAGTTTAATAGATACTTACAGATTGCAAGAATATACATGAATTATATTTCCTGCCCCAAAATCAGATATCAATAGAAAAATATATATGTAGGTAAGATTTGAATTTTGGACTTGGTGCTCTCTGAGCTTTGGTTGCTATTCTGAAAACATTTCATTACCCGAGTAGGTAACATCATCAGTTCTATTTGCTGAATATAAACAGGGAGTAAACCCCACACTCAAGCAAAGCACAGGAAGTAGACAACCAAGCTCAGAAAGGACTAGAGACTCTTCAATATCTCAGACTGCCAATTTCCTGAACCTTTAATGAATTATATGGAATAAGAAATAATGCTTGTTGAAATAATTCATCAGGTGATTTACACTTGGTAAACAATCAGGCAATTTTTCATAAATAAATATTAGGATTAGTGTGTGATTTCCAGCTCTAGCTTGTGAATTTGGTGGGATATAGTTCATTTGCAAAGATGTGGAATGAATAACTTAAAAAGTCCTTTGTGTTTGGGATATTTTGAAAGTTCAGTTATTCTTCAATTAACTGAAACCTTGGGGAATGACCAAAGGGCCTCTTCAACTCTTACTGAAATGTACAATTCATGTAACACATATGGTTGGTGCTGATGTGACTTAAAAATAGGAGATAATTCAACAGTACATTATTTACTTTGTATGCAAAAAGGCTCAGATGCCTGGATATTCCATCTTTTCTGCAGTACTTAAAAGTGACAACCAGATTCTGAATGAAGTTCTAAGTAAGGCAGGTCATGTAGTTTTCCTCTGTGAAACACAGAGCATTTTTGATGATTATGAAAAGAATGATACTTTGAGGTTTAGATTAATCTATAATCTGTTTATAGTGATATAGTGATCTGTTTATAGTGATATATGATCGACACTGATATGTTGAAATGACAATTGCTTTAACCATATTTTATCTTTTTTTAAATTACAGAAACAGACATGTTTTTCTTAGCAATAAGTATGGTAGGAACTGACTTCTCAATGATTAGTCAGCTTTTTCCTCACAGAGCAAGAACAGAAATCAAGGTAAATATTTTCAAGAAAAAAATTAAAAGGCACAAGAAGATATTCTTTAGCTTGTGTATTTAATATTTTATGGTAACTTACTATAAATTACTTTACCTCATTTCAATTTAATCTGCCTCTGGCGATATCAGAGAATATACCAGGCAGTCTTTTGATGTAGATTAACTGTTTTTAGGCTTCTTATTACTTATCATACTGTTGTCATTTTTATTACTATGACTATTATTTCTAATAGAACTAATGTCTATTTATCAGTATTGTTAAGCCTGAATTCCCCAACAAGTGTTAAGGAAAACAAACTAAACAGAATGTGTAGTGTAGTCAGATAGGCAGACAGGTAAATGTGTGAGATAAGTTTGTATTTTAGTTAACACGCAGTAAAAAAATACAGATACGCTTGTGCTATCAAAAATATAGTTTATTCCATTAGGAATTATAGCATAGTCAGAATAAACGGTCTATTAGTCATGTATCATTTCAGTCAGTCCAGTCGGGGATACTTAATTTGCAAAGTCCGTGTTGAATAGCCAATGTCAGTTCACTTACAATAAATCAGTCCGTATTATCTCTTCTCTCAGTTGACTCCTTTCTCTCCTCCGTTCCAGTAAGGAACAACGCAGTCATCAATCCATCCAGTAATTAGGGATCATTAAGCCAGAGAGAGCTGCAATTGACTTGCTTCTTTTATGGTGCTTTTACAACCACACCCTTAATTACATTCTTGTAGTTAAAGTTACACACACTTTGACCAACAAACCATGATAACTTATTTATTATTTTTTACCCAAACCAGTTAGGGTAAACAATGTTATCCCTAACAAGTATATTTCATTGGATTGCAGTTTTAATCATAAAGAGTTTTTTTCTGATATGAATTCAAAGCATTAACTTTGTTTTTGTTCAAGTAAACTTACTTTATGGATGCTAAAAATTCTGTCTCTATTATCTAGAAAACATACCGGAGAATAAAGATACACAAGCCACTCCTTTCATTCTCTCAGTAAGATTAAATATGGATTTAAACTAATATCATTTCTCAATAAAGTAATTATCATGTTACAACTTTCTGTTTTCAGAATAAATTTAAGCGGGAAGAAAAAGTCAATGGATGGAGAATAGATAAAGCATTTAGTAAGTATTGGTATATGATATTTTTTGACTTTGAAAACATTTTATATATGTATTAGTAAAAATTCATTGGACTGCATCTTCACAGTATGAATCTCATAGTGAAGGGCTTATTTCAGTTCTTGAAATTAATTAATATAGTGTGGGTAGAACTCTGATAATTGAGGAGAAAATTTTTTCTTCTTGTTGCAATTTTTCATGTTCTGGCAAAATCAGACCCTTGACCTTGTAGTATGAGGAATCCAGGCTGAAAATAAGACCATTTTTTCTAGTCTATCAGTAGGAATGGCCTCCAACATACCATTGGATTTAACCCGTAACATTTTTCAAACACAGTACTATAGTCTTCCTTATCTGTAATATCTGTAATATCTACAAAATATTTTAAATTGTTCAAATCTTTTCTAAATCCTGACATATTAAAAGTCACACATTCACTGTTACATGTTTTTTTAAACAAGCAAAGACTTATTTTAATAAACAAATAAAGTTAATGGTATAGCTACTTCACGTATTCCATTTAATAAAGTATAATTTATGTTCAATAACTTATCACATCATTTCATTTTTTGACAGAAGAAAAAAGGCCTTTTGACTTCAGTTTTTTTACAAAACTCCTTGAGAAGGTCCTGGAAAATGAGAGGAAGAAGAAAGATAAAGATGCTGCATGTCAGCAACAAAAAGAAAAAAATTCCAATAAGAGAAATACACCGAGATCTCAGAAAAAGCGAAAAGGTAATTTTAATAATACTGAAAATGCTTGGCGAAGTCATGAATAACTTCTCTTTGCTATGTCGCATTCTGTCCTTTCTAAGCAAGGACAGTAGTTGTAGGACACTTGAACTAGAAGATACACTGATTTTTGTGTGTCCGTGTGCCTTTGAGTCGGTCTTCATTCTTGGCAATTGCCTAGATAAGTCCTTGCATTTTTATTGATAAAAGCAGAATACTTTGATTCTACTTCAGTGATCCAAATAATTTTTGATGAAATATTTTGTATATAATATCAGACGACCTGTGCCTTGGATTATCATTTCAGAAATTTTCTCTTACCTAAACAGAAAAACATGGATAGGCAAAATTATCAGCGGGAGTGGGAATGACTTGATTTCCTATTGGCTTCTCCATTAAGTTTCCTTGGGTGAAGTTGGCAGCCAGTGTCAAAAACCAACTAACCTCCCTCCCTTCCTCCCTCCCTCCCTCCCTTTTTTCCTCCTCCCCTCCCTCTCCCTCCCTCCCCCTCCCTCCTTTTTCCTTTCTCTTCCTTTCCCAGTAGGCAGGTAATTAGCTGCTGTCTGGTGGAAAAGGAAGTAAATGAGGGATTGGCATGATATAAGTGCAGCAGGACTGGATGATTTCTTCATTGTCTTTCTTCCTGCAATTTCCCCACAGGCAAAACTTTTGCTAATAGGGAGATGGCAGGGAGCGTAGGGGTATCAGCAATCATATGAGTTCCTCCCTCATATGAGACAGTTTGTGGGAAACTGTCAGGTTATTGTTGAAAACGAGGATCACCTGACTGCTACTGACTGTGGCAGCATGGTAGTAGTGTTGAAGTGGCAAAAAAATAATAATCCACAAATTTAATTTCCTCCAGAGTGAGGGTTCTGGCATTTAGTATGTCAATTTGGGGGATCTTTGTTGACAAAGTTTTGCTTTATGATGCAACATTATACCCAATTAAAGATTGCAAAGTATCAAACACACACAAAGCGTTTTATACTACATAGATATATAATCTTGAGAAAAATAAAGGAAATTTCTATATAACTAAAAACAATTAGCACTTCTGTAACTGACATTAGGAGAGCAGAAGATGCTGTGAGTTTATAAGGAGCAGAAAATGGAATGTCTCCATATTGTTCATGATGTTTGAACAAGTTTATTTTTCATTATTAGGAATACCTTTGTTTAATCTTGTATACTTTGATAGATAAAGTTGTAAATGGACAGTCTAACCATGGTCCGGATGAACATCAGGATGGTAGAAGTTCTGACATGGAAATAGAAGTAGATGCTGAAACAGCTGAAAAGGAGAATGAAGAATCTCCTGGCATTTTGGAACAGGCAAAAGAGCAAACAGTTATTGAATCAACAGTGACAAAAAAGAAAAGGAAAAGAAAGAAAAAAGATTCTGAACAGGAGACAGACAATCTTCTTGAAGAAAGAAATATTCCAACAGAAATGATGGAAGAAAAAAGGACTAGAAAGAAAAGTAAGCTTTTGAAATGCTATTGTTATACCACTGAGATATTATGTCTTGATTTTGCTAATTTCTGAACTTTAATTCAATTTACAATCTGTTCTTAGGGAAAAATATATCGGCTAATGATGAGATAAGTTGCATTGGGGAAGTTGGTGATGAACTGGAAGTCCCTAATAGAACAATCCCTGATGAAACTCTTATCATGGATAAAGAAAAACTACAATGCTTTATCAGATTAAATGAAGAAGCGGAAAAAGACCATAGGTATAAATTATATGTATTATACTGTATCAAAGCAATCTTGTAAAGCACAGCACATTTTTATAACTTTATAAGATTTTCTCCTATGTGGCTTAATTTTAAATGTTTTTGTGTAATTTAAGAAACAACAATATATTCAGATTTAGTTCAGTAAATTATGCTGTTTTCAACATGTTGTTGATGAAGTTGTATATGAATTTCAGTCTTGCTAGAATTTAGGGATGTTGAAAACTACTTTTTATTTGGGTGAGGAGAAATCTGCCGTGCCTCTAATAAACAATGAATTGACTATTGTGCATTATGAACAAGTTTTTCTCTGTTAACTTTTTCTCTAGCTATGACAGTCTGGTTATTTTAGATGAAGCTTTTTTTCCCTGTGAGTTTGATTTTTCATTACTATGAAAAGTGATGATTTTCTTTTTTGATTGTTACTATGAGAATATATTGAACTGGTTTATATATTAGTAAGGACATAAAAATGTGAAATAGCTCACCGAACAAATATAGAGCCACTCTGCTTGCTTGTATAATTTTTTAGGATTAGTCTGTTTCATAGCTTACACATTATATGAAGAGAGAAATGCCACTAGTTCTTCACAGGTTAGAGAAAAAAAAGGAAAAATATAGATTTTCTATATATTATATTATTTTCAGTATTCAAAAAAATAAACCAGAACAAGAGGATGTTTCATCAGTTACATCTGAGCACAATGTTGAGCAGCATTCAGTGTCTCAAATAACTCCAAAAGAAAATATAGAAGATTTTGAAAAATCCACTGAAGCCCAGGTAAAATATTTATTAATTTTTCTGTGTTAAAGCTTGCTAATTCTCCTTATTTGAGGAGTATCTATATTAAATCTATATTACAAACACATCACTTTAAAGACTTGTGCTCCATTCCAGCAAAGTCAGTGACCCCAAATATTTGAATATTGATATTGGTTCTGACAAGGGCTCTTTATTTTTGGAGACAGAAAGTGAGAAAGCTCTGGGCTTGCATGTACTTATAGGTATATAGCCAAATTCTTGGTATTATTGGCTGTAATATGATTGGACTAGGATTGATTAAAAACGTCCCATCGCTAATTTGATAGGACATCCTCCAGTTATTTCTGGCATCATTTCACTTTCTTTCAATCTTTTATTTATCTTTTTACTCTTTTTTTCATACATAGACCTGGTTCATACATTGCATCATAATTGTTCATTTGTTATTTAGTGTATGTTAGTGTATGAGTCTAACCGTTGTGGTTGATGAATCAAAGTTGATGAAAGTTAAATGCAAGATATAAATAAATTGTTGTGAATTTCATAATGAGATCATGCTATTTTGGTTGCTTTGCAGAATGAAGTAGTTGTAAGAGATAAACTGGATAAAAATCAGAACGTGGTAAAGAAACAAATATGTGGTGAAGAAATCATGTGAGTAAAAGTTGTTCTTCCTCCCAGAACCAACTGAAAACATTCCCCCAACATGAAGTGGGATAGAATGGCTTCCAAACAAGTTCAAAGTGCTTTGTTTTCTATATGACAGTTTAAGAATTAAGGCAATTTGTGATATAGCAAAGGGTGGGATCAGTTATTTGAAGAAAAATGCATACGTAGGGACTTTCCTTTTTTATCCTGGTTAAGTTTTCAGAGGCTGTGTTTTACGTGCAAAATGGATATTTCCAATTTATTTGCAGGGAAACAGATAGGGCAATTCCTGAAAAGCCCACACAGGAGGTGCAGCTGCAGAACTTTGAATCAGACTTAACAAGAGCATCTGAAAAAATAGAACCTCTAGCATCTAACCCATTAATTGTTAAAGTTTCTTCTGAGTCACTTGTAGAAAATAAAGCTGCTTCCATTTCTGGATTTACTACAGAGGAAACATGCAATGCAAGCAGTGATGTCATAAGAGTAACAGAGTAAGTAATTTATTAGGGTTTGTCACACAGTCAGCAAATTAGCATGTAGATTAGATTTGGCATTTTTATCTGTCTATTGAGTCCTTACCAAGGACTTGGAATAGACAGATGTTTGATGTAGTAAAGTTATTGTTGCAGGATGTAAGCTATTCTAAGTAATGCTGCCTTTTGAAATTGATTGATGGTGATTTATCTGAATGTTCCATTTCATCTAAATCACTCTACTGCAGGTTTCAAACCAGGTTTTTTTTTTTACTGTTTTTTTCTGTAGAGAGAGTCAAAAAGCTTTTGTGGGAAAGATGGAAGTGAGAGGTCGATGGACAAGACCTAAACCTAATATTGGTAACGTGTCTGGAAGAAGAGAAGCATCTGTTCAAGGCGAGCTCAAGAAGTCTGGATCTGATGGTGCAGGCGGGGAGGTATTCATTAGTTTGGATTTATATGTGTTGCCTGAGGAACTGAAAGCTTTCAATTATCTCTCTTGCATAAAACTATTTTATAACCCACTGTATCAGTTAAAATTGAATCAGTATAGAGTATGGCGATCAACAGTTTTTGAATGTATATGAATGCTGAGTTAGGGTCCTGCAGGGTGTGTCACTAAAGCAGAAATAATTATTGCAATTATTATTTTCTCTGGACTGATGTACAATATAGTAACAGGACTAAAAAGGGGCACATCATGTTTTCGAAATTGTTTTTCAGAGGTTTTGTAAAATTCTTTATTTCTTTAAAAGAGAAAAATATATTTTACATAATCTTGCTTCTACAAACTGGTTGATTAAAAAAACAGAAACTAATAAATAACTAGTGTCTAGATAAGGTCTGGAACGTATTTTCAATTTGTTTTGGGAAGGAAAAATGTATAATAATCAAAATACATTGGTTAATATTTATACTTTTTGTACATTTTAAGTTCTCCTTGCCATTTAATATACTTCTTTGTTTGGCAAGAATAGTAATAAAACATGAGGAATAGCAAGTTATGGAATGTATTTAAAGGTCTCATCTGCCAGTTTGATGTTTGTTTGCTTTGTGAATGCTCACTAGTAATTTTTCCCAAATGTATGACATGTATTTGAGATGAGTGAAAATTAATATTCTTAAGATGCCAGCTAATTAGAATATAGACTTGAAAGCTGGTAAAATAAAGTGTTTCTAAATTTTATTGATTAGAGTGATTTGTTTTGAAAAGGTACAGCATTCATTCTTTAATTATTTAATTCTCAGGAAATTGAGCAGAATGATACACCTGGCATCAACCCAGCTGAGATTACTAAAACACATTGCCAGGGCTTGGATGCAGAATCTGTGTAAGTATGGGGAGAAGAACTCAGAATTTGGGCAAGGATTTTCTTCCTTATTCACTAATAATAATAGTAGAATTGATTGCCATCTTTAGGAATTACTTCATTTTATTATTGCCTTTTCACGGTTGATCTTTTAGGAATAAGAACCAATCTACCTCACAAGAAAGTAGCAAGCAAACTGTTCTCAAACCTGCACTATTAGCAAGGGGACGATTTCAGAGACCAAAACTGAATTTAGGAAGGGTTGCTAGAAGGCAAGAATTACCTGGAAGAAGCACTGAGACAGTAAAAAAACCAAGCGAAGCAGGCACTGAATTAGCAAGTGAAGCAGTAATCACTGAAAAGACTGTGATGCAGACTGAATGTAATGATTGTCAACTTCTAAATAATACCACTGTAAGTATGCTGTATGTAAAACAATAACTGTCAAAGACTGAATAAATTAGGTATCAACCTATAAAAAATTCCTTCTATGGAATATGTATTGTTTAAGATGCCTTCACTGAATTAATTTGAATTTTTTCTTAAACCATGGTACAGTTTCTCTGTATTTAAGGCATGTGCTATACAATGGTAGTTTAGTCTATTCTAATAAGTCAGTTTGTTCTGCTTATGTACCCATTACAGGTAGTCCTTGACTTATGACCACAATTGAACCAAAATTTTCCATTGTTAAGAAAGGTAGTTGTTAAATGAGTTTTGCCCCATTTTATAACCTTTTTGCCATAGTTGTTAAGTGAATCAGTACTGGTGTTAGGTGAATCATACAGTCATTAAGCAAATCTGGGTTCCCTCATTGACTGCTTATCGGAAGCCAGGTAGGAAGGTTACAAATGGTTATCACAATTATCCTAGGACTGTGCAAATGTCATAAATAGATGCCAGTTGCAAGTGCTCCAATTTTGGTCATGTGACCATGGAGATACTGCAAGGCTTTAGACAATTCGCCACAGCCAACACGTCATGGCCAATTTGCCGTGGCCAACTCACCATGGCCAACTCACTGTGGCCAACTCACTGTGGGACAATCGTGGCAGGACAATTCAACACTGTATTAATCATTTTATTCAATTACTTTTATTGACAATCACATATTCATCAAAATTATTGTAACGCTTGTATTTCTGGATTGATTTCTTTATTTTGTTATTATTGGCCATGATTCCATTGAAATTAATTTAACTTTTGTGTTTGTTTGATTCTCCTGTGGCAAATTGTCATGTATCATGCTGTTCTGTGGCAAGTGGGTCTCAGTGAGTTTGCTATGGTGAATTGAGCATCCCATTCTGGCAGCAATGTTCATAAATGTGAAAAACACTTGTAAATCACTTTTTTTCAGTGCCATTGTGACTTCAAATGGTCACTAAATGAATGGTTATAAGTTGAGGACTACCTGTTTGTGAAGCATATATTGATATACTAGAAGCAACTCCTATAGATTGACCCAACTCTTGATTACTACGACTGGAACTTAGAATCCCGGAGAACAGGTTCAACTGAATAGAAGATGGCCTTTATGTATGCTGACAATCATACTCTCTACCTTTGCAGTCAATATAAAAACTTCATTCATATATGTTGGATTTCTTTCTCTTAGATCAGCATTACTATGGTTGTGCTATATGTTTTTGAACTGCATTAAGTTCATAGTAGAAGAATTCCTTACCACCAGCAGTTCAGTACAGCGATTTGGGAATCCGAACACCTCTGATAAGAGTTTTTCTTTTGTTGCTGTTTCATTGTCCTTTAAAAAAAATACAGGACTTGTATTATCTAATATGTGAATTAATGACTTTTAAAAACTTTGCATTCTCTGTAAACCATTTTTTTCTGTAAACCCTTATACCTCAGAAATTTAATCTTTTTCTAGGATGCAACAGCTCATGAAGCTGACACACCACAATGTGCGGCATTAGAAAAAAGAACAGTTGTCAGCAATGAGAAAGTAGGTGGAGCATATTCAAACCAATCTCCTGTGAAGAAGCCAATAGAGTCTGAAAGTTACACACTACAAAATGCCTCTTTGTCACTTGATATTACAAAGGATGTGGTAATTCCTGCCAGCAAGTAGGTGTATTTTATTTTAAAAATGGAAAACAAACACCTAAAACCCTTTTTTCACAGGGAAATGCGTAATATCTATCTTTATGACATAGCCCATATAGAGCACAGGGCTGGGAACTCAGGGCTCAGCTGTGTCAGCTTCACACTGAGGCTCAGGCCTCTATACCCATAAATCTTTTTTCCGTCTTTGGCTTAATTTTGTGGAAGAGTACATGACTCAGCTAGCTACATGTTTCATTGCCTCAAAAATTAACCCAATAGTGGGTCATCTATGGCAGTGCAGAAATTGTAGGCATCTTTTGTAGCTAGCACAGAGAAATCTGCAGCAGGGTGGTCAAAACAGTTAATGATCAGGGCAATCAAGTAATCAAAACCCTGCCCCTTTTTAATGTGTACAGTATTGCCTACTTATAAAAGAGTCCTGGATTCTAACATGCATCTGCACTTGCCACCTTGATTGTACCACCGATTCTGCTGCAGTTTAATTTCTCAGTATTTTCTTTATTTTAATGGATACATGGCTGGCCTCTTAATGGCATGAGGACACAGCTGTTATACAATTACATAATACTTCTTTCTAGAGCAGGACCTGCTGGTTCCCACTTGTGATTCTCAGTTCTTAACACTCTCAATGTTGTATTTCAGCTCCCATCAACCTCACATAATGGTAAATGGGAATTGCAACCCAACAAAAAAGGAGGCCTGCCCTTGTTATAATGCATGAATTATTTATCCATGTTGGGTATATAGTGTCTAATGATGAGTTTAAATAATGGAAATGCTCTACATAATATTTCAGGTACCAAAAGATTCAGATTGGATAAAATATATTACTAACAATCCCCTTTTCCTGCAACAAAGGGAGTTTAGGGTCTCTCTTATACCAATTCAAATCCAATTATATTTCTAAGCTAGGGTAAATGTTATTCTAAGTAGCAGAAGCTCCAAGTCAGGAGTCACTCTAGACTTACCTGAAGAGCATATCATTTTTTGTAATCTGAAGGCTACAGTTAACTTTGGGTAGGTTATTGAAAAAGACACTCAAAAAGTATTCCAGAAGTCCAGTATTAAGTAGTGGAATCTGTCAGAATGAAAACTACATTTGATTTATATTATTAAGAAATTTGTTCATTCTCCAATTAAAAATATAACAATTACTCATTTTTGTTGCATTCAAAAGTACAGTTTGATGCAATTTTGAATCAAGAGCTCAACCACAGAGCTTATGAGAATGACATACCTTTTTAAGCTTCGAGTTGGATATTTTTTTAACCAAATATGCTTTAGTAGAATTGGCTTCCAGAGTCTTCTCAATATTAGTTACAAGCTACATGGAACCATTTTGTAGATTTATTAGGCTCTTAACAAATTAATTGCAACTTTTGTCTGTCTGAAAATTATCGTAATTCTTTTTAATAAATTAGATATTTCTATAGTGGGATATTGCTATCTAAATGTTAATTTCTATAATTTTTTTTATATGTCAAAGTCTGAAATCTTCATGAACACAAAAATTGTGTTTTTCTAAATTTTCTAGTCATAGGTTAATTTTTTCCCCCTTCGTTAATCAGAGATTCCAGTCTTCAGGAAGAAAAAAAAGATAATACTGTTGAAATAGAGCATTCATTGGAGAATTCACAATCAAGATGTAAAAAGAACTTAGAGAATGCATCAGACAGAGAGGAATTGTTAAACACAGTACAACCCCAACTGGATTCTGCAGAAAAGAGTGAAAGTGAATATAGTGAGACCTCTAATCTAAGCGTAAGATTATTTTAACTTTGTATTTTCTTGTTTGTAATTAATGTGACTTTGTTTTATTTATTTTTTAAAATTTATAAGCCATCCAATTGGAACAATTTAAGGTTTTTTTAAGACCATTTAAATTTATGGATTTGTAATTGTGTGTATGTATGTACGTATGTACTGTACGTATGTGTCTATGTATGTATGTGTATTTGTGTACATTTCACAAAATACTCTGGCTCAGGGCTTATCAAAAGACCAGGATTTTTAAAGCTTTCTTAAAAGACAGCAGATTGGGATTATGTAAACTTCAGAATGCATATCTCAAAGATCAGAACCAATAACAGAAGACACATGGTTCTGAGGACCCAGAGCATATATTGCTTAGTTGATTGGACATAGAGCATGCCAACCCTGTCAGTAGGAAAATCAGAAATGATCAGAGAGAGGCAGTTCTGTTAGTAACTAGGCCCTAATTCATTAAGGGCTTTATAGATGACAAACAGTCTCTTGAAGTGCAGCTGGAAGCTAATTTGTAACGAGAACATTTTGTAAAATGGTGATGATCTATGAGCAAATTGGTGTACAACATGGATCTGTGAAAAGTCACACCTACCTATGACTTTGGTGTCAGCCAAGTTTCTTTATGTCAAGTGATAAATATGTCAGGGTCTTAAGAAGTGAAAATTGTTTTCTAATTGCTCTTCCTGAGACTCGTTCCTTGTATGTTGCACTATATTGTAATTTAGAAATAAAAGTGCTTGCATCATGCATTAATTCTTGAATATTTTGATATATTTTAGGAAGCAGCAAAATCTAAAACCTTACCATTTTTAGAAGAATGTCCTACCAATGCTAAAGAGGAGGTTGCAACAAATGAAACCCATCTGTCTCTTCAGAATCTTCCAGGATTTAAGAATGATGCATCAAATGAGAAGATTTCACTGGAACCTGATACCCAGAAAAAAGAATTAGTTGGGTAAGGATATTGTGGTTTTTAAGACTCTTGATATGAATTTATTTTGTAGACAATTTAGACTTACAATTTACTTGCAGCCAGGTCTGTAAAGGGGGTGGTCAGAACATCATTAGAAAGGGCAAGGCGTAACCCTAATGCTAATCTTTTTTTGGAAGGTTAATGAAATTGATAAGATTAAAAGAGAAGATGTAAGCCATTAGATAACCCCACACATACTTTTTTTTGTGTTTCTGAGTGGTTGATCCAATTGATCCAAGAGCCTTACATCCTCTTAAAAAAACAGCTAAAATATTTGGGTTGACCACAGGGGGGGAGGGGGGGGGAGAAACATGCTGGGAGCTGCCAAAATATTTTTTTTTCTGCTGTTGGAAACTAGTAGGCAGCATAGCAATAACACAATGATGTTGTTAAAAAGTATTTTCAACATCTCTTTATTTGGATATGTGTAATGTTTATAAAATTTAAAATAAGTGGGCGAGACAATCATAGATAGAAAGTGACCTATCCTTTTTGGCTTTTTGCCTCAAAAGTTTCAAAAATTTAACTATGGCTACACTCAAGTTGCCACAAAAAAGGAGATGTAGAGACAAAAGCACACTGTGCTATATGTTATGCCCCTTTGATATTTATATGGGATGTCTATGATATTCATACAAAAGGAAGATGTTACTTTCATTGTTTACTGTCCTTCCCCCTGCTTCTAAGTAGTTAATTCATTAAAACCAATATGTCTCATAATGCATGAAGAATGCATAATGCATAATCTCATAATGCATGAAGAACTTTATGGTTAAAGTTTGGCTTCTGTAAGTGCCAGAGCCCGGTTTTCCTTAATTTCTGGTTGAAATTCATTTTTTCAGACATTTTATAAATCAACCTAACAAAAACTAATAGCAAGCTCTATTCCTTTGGACTTTCTTTGGAAAGTCTTTTAGGACTTTAGGACTTGAAAATGCCAAGAAATAACAACATACCTGAGATATTGATTTTCAGATGGGTTTAAGCCTACTATCCAACCCTACAGCATATAGATTCTTCTCAAATGGGCATGTGCCATCATTATATCTCTCTTCAATTCTAATTTTGAAAGTTTGTGGACTTTTACCTTGGCCAAGTTGGATGTACTAACTTCTACAGTTCTGTGGGAGCAATATAAAAACATCTGTTTTCAGCGGTATTACATAAATAAAACACAAGATAGCGATGGCTCTATGGAATCTCTAAGCCGAATGTTCCTTTGTTGCTTTCTTGGGAAGCAAGGAAGATACACATTTATCCCATTTTAAAGAATTTCCCTGGTAGAGAATACATTGTCTATCTGTTGCTGTTTTTATCTGATGCATCTTTCCGGGTTGCCTGATTTTGTCCCATGACTCATATCTGTCCTATCTACAATGGACGTTTAGTACAAAATTTGGTGATTGCCACTGTTATTTGTACTCCTATTATTACAATAACACATTTTATGTAATTTTATTACATTTATTAATAATTACAGGTCTGTGCATATTTACTGTTGGTTTGATCTGAATATACCGTATTTTTTGCTCCATAAGACGCACTTCATTGTCCCTGAAAAGTGGCTGGAAATGTCTCAGCGTCTTATGGAATATATATTGCCAAAGCCTGGCCCACCTGCCAGCCCTCATCCTTTGGCTGTTTTCAGTCTCTGCGCACCCCATTTTTTGCCTCCACATGCCCCATTTTTGGCCTCTCAGGATGCTTGGAGGCCCAAAACGGGACATGTGGAGGCTGAAAATGGAATGCGTGGAGTCCAAAAACAGAATCCATGGAGGCCAAAAATGGACTGCAAGGAGGCCAAAAATGGGACGTGCGGTGACCAAAAATGGTGCGCACGGAGGCCAAAAATAGGATGCGTGGAGGCCAAAACCAGAATGCGTGGAAGCCAAAAATGGTGCACACGGAGGCCAAAAACAGGATGCGTGGAGACTGAAAATGGGGCACACAGAGGCCAAAAATGGGGCTCATGGAAGCCGAAAATAGAGACCAAAAACAGGAGTGCATCTTATGGTCAGGTACATCTTATGGGGCAAAACATACGGTAATTCTTACAAGAATAGCATGTTTTTAGAGTTGCACCAAATCTGAACAGTCAGATTGCTTACTGAATCTAATGAGATACTGTGCTTCCACAAATTCGAAAATATTTTTTCTTTTTTTCTTTTTTTTGTAAAAAAATTATTTGGGTTTTCACAAAACATAATACAAGTAAAATTTCTTTGTTTGAGAATAGCATGGTCCCGGGTTATCACTTCTCCATACAGACACAAACTCAATTTCATATTCATCTTTGTGTTCTATTCCATATCTTACTATTTTAACATTTTCTCAATAATTTTTCCCTTCCCTTAGTTTTCTCAACCTTGCTTTTAATTATCTCATTCCTTTCTAAATTCAATTATATATATCTTTTTCTAAGTTTCAATATATTTCTAATCATTATATTTGTACTTTTGTCTGTCCTGTTTCAATTTCATATTTTCTTTTCTCATTAAACAATATTTTCCCCTGTAGTTACTGATTGGAGTATGACACCTTTGTATCTTTTAATTTTTGTTCCATTCAACTCTTATTTAAACTTCAATTTATGCCTTTACAATTATAACATTTAATATAACACATAACTTCCAGTCGAATTCTGCTTGGTACATTCTTAAAATACACACTAGGTTCTTAAAGAGAAAGTATATATATAACAATAATAAATAAAATACTTATTCTATTCCAATTCAGCTCTATCATTAATGTTAGTTATAATCTTTCAATGGGATATTATACTTCCTTAGGAACACTTATAATATTTCCATAATTTTTCCATATTTCTTTCATATTCCTCTTCACTTAAATTTTTATAACTCATTAATAATAATTAAAATGTTCTCATCCTTTCCTAATTTCATTCTGTCATTGTCTTTATTTCATTTATTTATTAACAAACATTCCATTATATTACAATGAGTATTTTATCTATCATTTTAATCACACTTGTTTCATATTTTCTAAGTTCATTTCTATTTCTAATATAACAATACTATCTTATGTACCCTTGCAGAATCCCTCTTTCAATTAAATTTTCACCCATTATCTCTGTGTCTTCTAAATAGGCTTATACCTTTAATCCTTACACGTTTTCCCTATTTCTCTATATCCCATTTCTGTTCTTTATAACTTCTTTTCCTTTCCCTCTTCCCCCTCTTCTTCTCCCTTCCCTTTTTGACCCCTTGTCTCTCTAATTCTAATTCTCTTCTGTAATCCTCTTTTCTGTTTCTTCCTAATGTTGTAATTACTTTTCAAACTATTCTTTTTTTTGGTTATTTTTTCAGATCTTAAATTTTTCACTCTCTTTCCCCCCTTTCCTTTTCTTTCCTCACATAGAATTACTTGGTCATTGAAGATGGTTTCTTCTTTGTCCTGCCCTTCTTGTTCTACAGGCATTTCTTGTTGTTTCTCATAATTCAGGATCTCCATTTCTAAAAATTGAAATACAAAGCCAAAAAAAACCTCTTCCTTCTTGAGCATCTTCTTTCTGTTTTTTAAGTTCCATTTTCAGTTCTTCCAAGAGTGATACCATTTTAAAAACTTTTAAACAACCACCCAATTGATTTTAGTCCTTTAGAGCCAATAACCAAAAATCCAAAAATTACCAAGTAATCCAAATAATCCAAAGCTGTTTCTTCTTTCTTCTTTTTTCCACTTTCTTTTCCTGGGGTTCTATTATCTTGTTACAAAGTTTCAGTTGGAATGTATCTTTTATGAATCTTGTTAAAGTTTCACTGTTAATTCCTTTTACTTCCAGGTGGTCCCCTCCATTTTTCCAGATCCCACCCTTTTGTTTTTTCCTTTTCTCTCCTTCTTTCAAAGGTTTTTGAAAATCCAGAAGTCTTTATTATCCCTTTGACATTTTATTTTCAGCTTAAATGCCTGTTAATGTCAAAGTGGATTTTTATCAGTTTTTTACTTAAATCTCTTAGTTGTCAATATGGGGAAGGAAAGAAAAAGAAAACAAATCCTTTCCCTTCCCTCTCTCATTCGCCGCTTCAAAATCTTCTTTGGGAGAAATGATATTCTTTATAGTTCCAATTCCAGGATACCTTATGTTGTTGCTTTTTCTGTTCGACCCGGTCAGCCAAAACGTTGTCTTCTTACCTTCCTCCTGCCCATTCTTTTCCAGTCAAGTTCTTCTTTGAGGTGGCCATTTCTGACCACCGCTGCAACTGCCTTTGAGAAAGGGAGTAATGGCCAGCTGGGGAGGAGAAATGCAGCTCTCCTCGACCCTGCTGGTGGTCTCCCCCTTCTTCACCACCTCTACGGGGTGGCTTAGCCTCCAAACCAGCCAGCTCGGGGCAGTCCAGCGGCGAGCACGCATCGAAACTGCACACGATCACAGATTTCGGTCCGTCGCCGAAGAAGCTCAAGCCGGAAGTTGAAAATATTTTTTCTAAAGCATTTTCAAAGTATCAGCCTTACTACATGTGCTTTGTTTAAATCCAAACTGAAGATTAGGTGAGAATTCCAATAACAACTAAAAAATAAATAAAATTTACTGTTCTATTAGATATCAGCGTGCCAATTAAAAATCAATACAAAAATGGACATATGTTTCCTTACATTTCCTTACCGTGTTTAGTGATCATATGTATATTATCTGTTAGAAATTCTGTCAATAATACTTTAATTGCCATGACTGTTCATTTTGATTTTCCTCTAGCAAACAGAGGTCACAGGAAGAAAGCAAGCATAGCGATACTCGATCAACACCATTTCTCAGAGGCAGATTCCAGAGACCCAAACCTAACATAGGAGGGATAATTGGAAGGAAAGAAAAGAGATCTCTGGAAGGAAATGGATTAACAACCACTGGAAATCTGGAACTACAAAAATCTGAACCTACCAAAACTCCATCAATGGTATTAAGTCAAAGAAAATTTGGTTTGGATTGTTTTTATTTTACATAGAAATCTTGAATGTTTGGAATTCAATATAAATGGGGTTTCTGTATTGCCACAATTATTCCTTGATATTCAGCATATCACTGCTAAGACTATTTCTCAGTTTAAGATTGAAACTTTTAACTTTCAGACTCAGATCAACGATAAAATTTTACCTGATGAAAACTTGGAGAGTAGCCTAGAAGACGCCGAGAAAGTAATTCAGAAAGATTCTCTAGTGTCTAGTACTGGTCAGAATAGCTCCAATCTACATCTCAGGTATGTACTCAAATGTGACTTTTGCTTTATGATCTATGCTAGTAAATCTAAACAAATAATTAAAATAATTAGATGTTGCTTTTATGAACTTACACTTTGTAAAAATATGGCACTCCTCCCCTTGCTTCCCAATCATGTGGTGTTTTCATATGCAAATTTTTTTTCTTTCCTTTTCTGACCTTCATGAACAATTTACAGGAGCACTGAGGTAGAATAGAAAGTGATAGAAACCCTTTAGTGATTAGAAACAAGTACATGGAGAAGGAAAACAGAAAAAGGGGCATATTTTAGGAGATGAGGCTGTGTACATATGTACACAGTGTACATACATACATATGAATCATATACCAGATCGATAAAGTTTTAGGATTTGTTAATTTCTTACATTTTTTACACATATGCTAATTTGGAAATTTAAAATTTGCCTTTCAATTTTGGATTTAATTTGTTGGATTAGCTATTCTCTTTCTCTTTGAGAAAGGCAAGCAGGGAATAGTTGTATTTTATTTGGTGGGCTATCTTATTGAATCTTCCCCAGGATAATAGCTGAAGAGAAAACATTTCATTATTTCAGAATAAAATACTGAAGGCAAGTGTTCATAATTAATTGTTCCTCAACAATAAAAACTCACCTTGTTTTAGTACCTAACGTGATCATAACCTGCATTTACATAGCATGCTGTAAAGTAATGATTTATTTATCAAGCTGTTATCCTGTTACAAGTATAGTATTCTTGGTAGCTCACACAATAAGAATATACAATAAAATATAACAAATAGTGAATGGCATTGGGTCCCAAAGTCCCATAGAAAAGCAGAAATGCAGCTCATCTTCCGTTATTTTGAAGGAGAGTTTCTAATTAACATTTGACAAGCAGGCAAGCAGAAGAAAGAATTCTTAAGAATTAATTTCATATCAACATACAAATGCGTGTTTTAAAGATCTGTTAACTCAATTTGGTACTTTCCATCTTTGGTTGATAGAGAGAAATCCAATTTCCAAGGAGATAAGTCATCTACAATCAAGCCTGCTCAGTTGGTAAGAGGGCGATTCCAGAGAGCCAAATTTAATGTTGGAAGGACTAATTACAAAAACGAAGTACCTGTGTCAGAAGATATTAGTGTTCCAATTGTGGAAGAAGTAAAAGAGATGGACATTAGCAAGAAAGATGATCTATATCTAATTTCAGAGGTTAGCTATCTACTCAATTTATTGAAACTTTTTCAGTACTATTTAACAAATATTTCTTTATATCATATCCTATGTTTTCATTTTTCCATCTTATCTGATGAAGAAGCAGGTATATTGAAAAGGCAGCTGCTAGAGTTTTAATTGTGTGTGTGTGTGTGTTTTTTTTTTTAATGTATGTATGTATGTAATAAATAAAAATGATATACTTCTTTAATCTTTATTAAATATTTTATATATTTAAGATATATTTATAAAATAAAATATAAAGCATGGATTAAAGTGGTACATTTGAAATTAACTATAGTAAAGGTTTGAAAATCTTCCCTCATTCAGCCAATAGTGCTAAATGGAGTTCCTAAATGTAGTGAGATTGAAAGCTTTTGTGCTCCTCGTTGCTATGGGATAGTGGAATTGTGAGCCTGTATGGAGGCCACAGTTATTTAAGTCTCGCTAAACCATAAATTATTGTGATCCCCAGATGCATCCATAGCTGTCTCACATCTTATAAAAAGAAATCATGCAGTTAATATTTGAGTTTCAATTAAAGTATTCTTAGATTTTTAGTAAACTAAAAATTATAAATATCATTAGGTACATCACCGTTGTAACAACTTCTTACCAATTTACATGGGATATAAACTACAAATCTGGAGAAATTATGCCAACTATCAAAACAGGAAATGTCAATATTCTTAATTCTGAATTTAATGTGAAAGTGTTTTAGCTATACTCTGATAAGTAATTGGCATACACAAATTTTCTTCAACATCAAGGATGACGTCATTGTCCAGGCATCCCCAGATTATTTAGATAGAAAAGAAGGATCAGAATCTATTGAAAGCTCATCAAAAAGATGGATTGATCAGAAGAAACATCCTTCTGAGAAATCATTGGAATGTGGTCTTCTGAAAAACCAAGATGATGTTAAAAGAAAAAAAATGGATGCTCTTGGAAGGTAAAAGAGTTTTCAATAAATAAATGAAAATTTTCCTGAGATCCTAGTATAATCTTTATTTTCTATATAATGTGGCATAATACTTTCATTAATTTTCCACTCCAAATTTTTCTTGCTTTTTCCTTGTCTTTTTTGAATCAACTGAGTGAATTTGACTGGTTTTAGTTTTCTTTTTTTAAAGTATGATTTATACAACATATAGTTACAAATATGTTTTCAGTTCCAAAACCTGTATGATCTCAATAGTTTTGGTTACTTTTGTTTTTAGTGATACTTTTGACCCTCAAGAAATAAATCATTCAGAAAACAAAAATACAGCTCTGCTCGTGATAGGTCATCTGCAAAAGGTAAAGCCAAATATGGCACAAGTTCCTAAAAACACAGAATCCTCTTTAGAAAGAGAAAATAGCAAAGGAGATACAGGAAGAGATGCAGAATGTGATACTTTGTATGGCAGCAAATGTGGAAAAACAGCTCAGTTAAGGGTAAGCATAGATTAATCATCCTAAATCATCACTTGATTAATGTTTTTTATGAGAATTTGCCAATACAAAATACTTGTTGAATCTTTTTTATTTCTTAGAAACTTATGAGCAGATTTCATACAAGAAATATTATAAAAATGTATTTAAATAGCATACATATGTATATGTGCATGGAGTGTATTTAAGTAAAATATATATTGGATTATCCTGATTTTCTGGTGTTAGTGGAAAGCACTTCTATTTTTCTGATTTCCTTTTACAAATAACTCTCCCTTGTATACAGATGCAGCCTTCCTTTACTGCAATTGATTTTTAGGGCTGCAAACTTGCATAGGAAGGCAGCAGAAGAAAATATGCTGTGCGATGCAGCCCACTGAAAGATTCAAATGATGCTCCTTAAAAATATTTGGAAAAATAAATATGTACAGGGAATCCTAGACTTACAACCATAATTGAGTCCAAAATTTATGTTGCTGAATGAGACATTTGTTAAGTGAGTTTTGCCCCATTTTACAACTTTTCTTGCCACAGTTTTTTGGTGAATCATTGCATTTGTTAAGTTAATAACCTGGTTGTTATTAAGTGAATCTGGCTTCCCCATTTGACTTTGCTTGTCAGAAGGTCACAAAAGGTGTTCACATGATCAGGGGTCACTGCATCTGTCATAAATATGAAGCAATTGCCAAGCATCCAAATCTTGGTCACATGACCATGAGGATGCTGCAATAGTCGTAAGTTTGAAAAATGGTCATAAGTCATTTTTTCAGTGCTGATGCAACTTTGAACAGTCACTAAATGAACTGTTATGAGTCGAGGACTACCTGTATTGAATTTATAGGTGTTCACAAGGTCAAATAATGGTATACGCATGAGGACATCCCACATTATTTATATGCTTGTCTCCAATCTTAGGACATCATGGTTTAATTATATCATTTCTGCAATGACATCATGATAAACATGTCATATTTTGACAGCTTTGTATAAGTGCCCTGATTAATATGGCATGTGTTTCTACTCTTTCCAGGGCAGCCCGGTACATTTGGTGGAATCTGCATCAACTTCTGAATCAAGGAAAGAAAAAAAATGTACAGAAAACATCGAATTAGTATCCTCAACAAGAAGTAGGCACTTTGGGAAACATGGTTCATCAGACCAGCCTTCGGAGAATGAAACACAAATTAAAAAAGAAATCCCTAAGCTGCTTTCTGTCCAAGAGAAAGAAGTGGAAAACTTAAAAGGGTAAAAGTACACCTTGAGTAGTAGTATGTCTTGTGTGGGGATTAGAGGGCTTTAAAGCATTCAGGATCAGATTCTAAGGAAAGTGTCTTATAGTCAGAAAGATTGTAAGAAGAACAATAGAAAATTCAAAACAAGTCCTATGAAAACTGAAAGAGAGCAAAACTCGACCCAGGGAATATAGACACACGTGAGAGGAGTTAGGTTTCACAACACAAATACAAATGGCAAACACTTCTTTCAAGCCCAAATACCTCTGAGAGTTTTATATTGCAGTTGTAATTCATTGGCTCTTACTCAGCTGATTCTTATCAAACCAGATCAAAGCAAGTCTAGGTATAGCAAGAGCTTAATTCAGTTATTACTCATTGTGGTTATTCATCAAATGCTTGCAAACAAACACCTGAATATATCTCCACCTTAAGAACATAACATTAGCTCTTCTGGATCAAAAGCCCATCTTACTCCAAGTATCTGAATACAAGTATCTGTATTCATTGTATTCATTGAATTTGATTTTGGTGTCTACTGACTTCAAAATGACCACAGATGCTTCTGTTCAGGATGACTGTGGATGGTTCTGTGGTACTTGCAAGCTAAAGATGGAGGCATACTTCTCTCCTGCTATTACTTTTCTGCAACTGGTGTGTATAGACATTTTGCCCACAACCCAAAAATTGAAATTGAGACATTGAAATTTCAAGGCAAATAGTACTTGATACCCTTGTCCTCCATCAATGTATCAAATATCTTTTAAAATCACCCAAATTAGTGGCCATCACCATGACCTATCGTAACAAATGTTACAGGTCAATTATGGTCAATTATGAGTTTAAAAAATAGCCTGCTCAAAATATTCTCCTTATCCATTTCGTCTGTGCCAGATATTTTAATACGTTTTGATTATGTCCCACATCCTTCTAGTCACCTTTTCTTTGAGCTAAGCAGTTCCATATATTTTAGTTCCCCCCCAAAGGTTGGCGCTTGAACCCCCAAGTCTTTTGGTTGTTTTCTTCTATAGTTTTTTTCAGATCTATTGCATTGCTTTTCAAATGTGATGGCCAGAACTGGCCTAGTATTCCAACAGCTGGAGTAACTTATAGGACATACTACATTAGTAGTTTCTTAACAATCCTTATGCCCTTTTCAGAGTTGCTACTCACTGAGCATCTTCATCTAGCTTAAAGATAGGGACCGCATTATGTTTGCCATAGTTGGATTCAGAGAGCTCAGACTATTAAAGTATGTGTGAAGTTAGAGATTTTTGCTACCTTCAAATATTTAACCCTGTGCCTGTTCATGTCCATTGGGTGGCTGCATATGTCAGTCTAGATCAGAGTTTTTAGGCAATCCCAGACCAATTAATTCATTTTTTTAAAATCATAGGCCTTGTTTCAGATTTGCTCAGCAAGTGCATAAGACTTTGTAGAATGGTTTGAGTGTATTCTTCCTCTGAAAAGTTATTCTTAGGTGGAGGACAGCCTACAATATTTCTTTTAATTTGAAATACCACAATATAAACACATTTATACATAAGAATTCTTAAAAATCTACTTTAGTAACTCAAATGCCTAAAACCTAGATACCTATTATCTTGTATTTTTGATGTTTTAAAAATTACTTTAGAACTATTTGCTTTTGTTCCTTTTTTTGTGAGTCGTACTAATTAAAATATCTCTTTATGATCTAGGAAGCAACCAGGAAGAACATTAAAGCAGAGGAACAAAAACTATGATTCAAAAACATCTTCCACTTCTGAATGTGAAAATGACTATGGTAGAAAAATGAAGCCCCAACAAAAAGTTAAACAACATGTCTTCAAAGGCAGAAATTTAAAACCAGCCCCTTGTAAAAAACCAAGAAACGGAAATTCTAAAGTTAATTTGGTAACCCTTAGAGCTTCTTCACAAGAGGAGGAGGATGATGAGGATGAGGATGAACCTGAATCAGAATATGAAGCTGAATTTTTTTCACCGGAAGAAGTAAATAAAGCCCCTGTGTTTGTTCCTAAAGGGCTTCGATCTCCAAATCCTGTTCCTATGCACATTGAAGAAACAATGGAAGAGGTATATCAGAAATGCCAACCCAAAAATATTTCCTTTTAGAGTCAGGTGAAATCTGATAAGACCTTTCTCAGCTAAATTTTAGTTAAAAGTTGGTGAAGAAAAATTGAGCCCGCAATTTTGGTTGTTAAGCAAGACTTCCACCCAACTGCCTCAGTCACCAACAACAATCTCAAGTCTTTGTGACCATTAAGCGACCATGCAGGAATGCTTTGTGGAGGAAGTTTTCCACTCAGCACCCACACACATGCAAAAACTTGCTGTGGGTTGTAAGACAGCATGTGGGCCTCCTCTATTCCTCCTCCCCCTTCCCACCCATGCCCAAAAGACCCACCAGTGTGCAGGCCTCTTCCCTCTCTTCCCATTTCCAAGAGGCCTAGCCTTCTTCCTGCCTCACCACACTTGGGTGCACTTAACTTTTCCTTTCTCTGCAGCTGCTGATAGGCATGCCCAGCTGATATGAAATTCAGCTAGAAAGTTAGGAAGACCATCTTCCTCAAGGCTAGAGAGCCAGACTTTCTTAAGACTGACTTCCTACCAATGATCCCTTTAAAAACAAGATTTTTAGAGCTACTTAAAGTACATGAAAGATGTAAATGTGTTTGTGAACACTAGTGGTTTAGTCATTATCACTAGAACATTAATAACTACGTATATCTATGCACTTCTTTCCCCAGTTCATTATTTGTGTCATCATGTGGGCATACAGAAATGTTAAAAATGTCTTTTAAACAGAGTGTTCGATTTTTTTTTTGAAAACAATTTTATTGGTTTTTAAAGACAAACAAAAACAAAACATAAAAACATCCAGCTTTCTTTCATAAATGTACAAGCAGTGTGTCGGTTGGTTTACAAATTTTTTGTGCATCCGTTTCATAGTCTCAATTACTGTTACATTGCATACTAACTCATATTATCAATCAAAAATTGAATACCCTAGTATCACCATTAATCAATCATTTGACTATAATTTTGTTCATTCATACTTTGTGAGATAACTATAATTTACTTAGTTTATTTTATAACAATTCATATAACCCTCCCAAATCTATCCTAAAAACATTTTATAGAGTATAACATTAGATAGAGTGTTCAATTTTATATACTCCGATAGAGACATGTGCCTTTTCAAACTGAGACAATAGAATAATATGTAGAGGCAAGGCAATTTCCCAAATGATAATTTTGTGTATTCCAGTATAAGTAAATACAATAATGGGGACAAAAAAGATCATAGAAACATCTATGTATAAACTCTCCACATGCATAGTTTATATATTTATTATTTATCAAATTTATTTGCTGTCATCTCATGATTCAAGGCAACTTTGCCTTTAGAATGAGTGAACAAATCAGATACAGAATGGAGGAGAGTTAATGAACAGAACTGAGTTTTTCCCTAAGAAAAGAGAATGATGCATGAAGGAACGTCACATTTTGAAGAATTGGCTTTCTCTCCCAGACTATTGGTTAAACAAATTATCTCTTTTAAGAACATAGGTGAACAAAAGGAAAATAAAACTTGTGCAAATGATTAAAGGATAATTGTTGTCTTGTAAAATTGTTATAATTGCAAATGCATTTTAATGTGGAAACAGCCTTAACATTAATAATTAAGCTGGGAAATGTAATTGTCAGCGTAAGTGTATTTTGAGTAAACTTGGATTTTATAGCTTGCACTTCTATTTCAGTGTATAACATTATAACATATAAAAAGAGAATCAACTAGATTCTTTTGGACAATTAAAATAATAGTTGTGTTTTTCTCCATGACAGTTGGAGATATATGAGAATGTTGCAGATGAGCCATGTATCTCTCATGATCTAAATCTGTCTATTCAGTCTGTGATGCAAGATGATAGCAAATTGTATATCCCAGCAGTTGTAAGTATGCAAATTTTTCTTTTAAGATGAAACATAAATATGTCTAAGGCAGAATGAGCTTTACTGTTGTCCTTGCTTACTGACAACTCATTCAGCAACTGTTAGAAGTTGCAGTGGCACTGAACGAGTAATATTTATGATTGGTCCTCAAAGTTCTGGCCATACCAGTGCCCTCATGATCATGTGGTTGTGATTTGGGCAGTTGGCAACACCTTGAGCTTATGATTATTGCAATCTCCTTCAGTCGCATGATTATCATTTGTTGACCTTACCTGCCAGCTTCCCACAAGCAAAATCAGTGGGAAAACTGTAAGGGAAGGTTGCAGGTTGTTCTTAAAATTTTTCCTGGCCTTCCTGTACTCATGCCACAGGACCCACACCCCCAACTTCACATAGACCAGGAGTCTCCAGCTTTTCTGGCTTTGTCAACCAGTGGAGTGGGAGAGGGGATATGTGCACAGCTCCATTTACAGAAGCAGCGAGTGTGCGTGCTCACCACTCATGCAAATAGAGCTACGTGCACTCACATGCTTGCCCATCACTTGCATGGGCCAGTTCCAAAGGGGCTGTGGCCTAGTACCAGGCCATGACCTGGGGGTTGGAGTCCCCTGACATAGACTGTGTTTGATCTCCCAAGGCCTCCCCCAGCCTCCCCATCTCCCTTAGACACTTCCCTCACTCCCTTATGGCACCCTTGAGTTCTTTACTGACGCTTCTGACACTTTCCACTTAACAGCCTGCACCTCTTTGGGTTACAATTGCAACCAATCCCAATTGCCATTGTAAACGGAGGACTACCCACAAAAGAGTTAATCTTTGTAACAGTTTATTATCGTAAGCAAGTTGTCTAGTTTCCTGTTTCTCATCTTGCAATTGCTGCTGGCCTTTGCTTGCTGTGATTGATTGATTGATCGATTTAACAAGGTTCAGCTACACAGAAAGCAGAACTTTCATTCATTTCCTAACTTTAATTATAATGTACTTAAAAGAAAACAGGGAATTGTGGTTCGCTACTACTATTATTAAAGAGGTGCTAGGATTGTATTGGATTCATTCAAAGTCTCCCATTCTAGGTAAACCTTGATTTGGTTATAGCATTATTTTTTGAGTTGGTTCATTTAATTTATTTTCAAACCTTATCCAGAAGCGTAGTAGTTTATTTCTTTTTTTTTCTCTCTTTCAAAAGGATATTACACAAGAAGAACAAACAAAAGAAACAGGTACATTGTCCAAAATATGCAATGAACCACTGAATGGAGATTTGTGAAATTAAAAATATATTTTTTACTTTACATGGTGTGTGTGTGCACATGCCTCTGTGTGTGTGTGTGTGTGTGTGTGTGTGTGTGTGTATGCATAGAGAAAGGAGATTCCTAAATCCTTCTTCCAGTGAATCAAGCATTAATGACTAAGGTTGTAATTCTATATATACTTATCTAAGAGTAAATTTCATTGAAAATATAATGATATTTTCAATCATATAATATAAAGAAATGTGATGCGTTTGTTGATTTGTAAGCCTACTTATTTGGAAACTTTTTTAGGAATTAATGATGGAAGTGCTGAAGCAGCCATGACTTTACTTGCTATGAGAGAGCCAGTGTTTCAGTTACATACTGATATCCAAGGTATGGTCAATATTATCACATAAAATGAGAGTGGATAGCCTATAATAGCATTAGCACTTAGACTTATATACCACTTCGTAGTGCTTTTATACCCTCTCTGAGTGGCTTACAGAGTCAGCATATTACCCCCAACAATCTGAGTCCTCATTTTACCAACTTCTGAAGGATGGAAGACTTTTTTCTCTCCAGAGTCTACTGAATCACAGCAAAGTTTCTTGCTATTTTGACACTGGAGACAAAATAATTATGCAAAGTCTAAAATATTATTAACATCTTTCAAAAGCCAGAAAAACGTTATGCTTTTTTCCTGCTGTGTCTCTTATTTCTTCCTGCTGCTATGCAAGCAGAACTATGCTTTTGATTAGTCAAGTAACATTTTAATGATTTCATTTGATTTGCTTTAAATGCAAGAATGTCTCAATAAAGATAAACTGAATCTATCTGCTCTTTTTATATTCAGGAAATGAAGTACAAATGGCAGTCTCTTCAGCAAATGAACCAATTCATTCAAATAATACAAATAATACAGAAGGTAACAGCAGTAAACCATCATATTCTGAAGAATGCTTGGAAGAAAAGACAGTTGTGTTACTTCCAGACTCTTCAAAAACTCTACTGGTTTCACCACACAAGACAAATAAAACTACCACAGATTTGGAAAAATCTTCACAGGAAACTAGAGTCTGCAGGTTTGTTTTGCTATATTACCCCGAGCATTTTTAAAATTAGGAATCCTACCTATTTTTTAATTCGTAAATATTATTTTGATAACATGCTTAATTGTGTAAAACGAATTTCCCCATCCCAAATTAATTTTTTTTTGCTATATTGTCTCATCTTTGGTGCATGTACAAGAAAATGCAGAAGTCTACATTATGAATATTTTTATGTTGAATCTGAAAACTTTAAAGGTTTTTATAAGTTATGCTTCTATTAAAATGTGACTGTAAGACAATAGTAAGGTATTTGGGGAACTTAATCCAAATAATCAGCATAGCGAACTGCCAACAAACTGGGATTGCCACACAAAACATTTGGAAGATAGTAATCTGCTTTAATTATTAATATTATTAGGATAATTAAATTCTAATGTTAATTTTCATGTGTTATATTCAGAATGATAAACAGCTAAGAATGCAACTTTTGTCCAGTTCATATTCAAAGCTATCATGATATGCTTACGTTAATATTTGATATGGAGTGTGAAAACAATTCCTGAGTGTCTTTCCTAAATTCCTCCTTTAGTGTTCAATCCAGATTACAACTAGATGGCAATAAAGGGATATATTAAATTCTTTACTCTGGGATTCGGTAGCACAGATTTAGTAGTTCTAAAGTTCTTTGCTGTCTCTTCTACCTAATAATATATTAAGAACTGAGAACACTGAGTGATCCTTTTAATGACTTTTACTTTTGTCTGCAGTACTGTATCTTTGTGTAAAAGAAATAAAACACCCAGGCCAGCAAGATGCAGACTCCCAAAACCTAAACCAAATCTTAACAGTGGCTCGGTATCTACTAGGAATGTTTCTCAAAAACCTCTAAATCTAAGTTCAGATATGGAAGAATATAAAGAAATCCAAAAAGGTAGTTTTTTGAAGTTTATACTGTAGACATTTCTGAAATAAAGCCTTTTTGTTTGTGTGGATCAAGTGTTTATCAGCAGAATGGAGGCAGGGGTTATTTTTTTTAATCTATGGGCTATGCATAGTTCATTAATTTTGGTATTGTTGAACTATTTGAAAATTTATTTTATTTTTTAGGGAATTTATATTGCCGCCTATTCGCACATAGCGATTCAAAGCGGCTTAAAGAATATAAAGCCTCATATAAAAACAAAAAAACAATAAAATAAGAGTCATATAATAAATTAATATACTCAATTCACCCACCCACCCCACCCCGGCAACAGCACCTCAAAAGCCATCCATAGGCTCCATCCCGCTCTGGGTTTATTTGTTCCTTGACTGCTAATAGATTAATGATGAAGTCTAAGTGCTTATAAAATTCCAGATCAGTCTATATTTTAGATAACAAAGACATCTCACAACTAAGCAAAATGTATTTTTGTCCACCTCATCTATGTATTTGTTCACTTCCAATACAAAATATATTTTTCCACCTATATCTAAATAGTAACAATAGCTTACACACTTTTCCTGTGTATTCTAATATTTAAAGTAACAGATGACAAAATGTCAGAAAAATCTAGAGAAGAGCAGAAAGTTGAAATGAATCTCCAAATGGATGAGCAGCTTGCTAAAATCAGCACTATGGAAAAGTATGATTTACATTCTGAAAGTGCTGGCCCCGCCATGCAGGAAAATAATATGGAAAGGTATACAACCTCACTACAGTTGTATATTTGTTATTTCTCAAAATGTTTGGAGCGATGTTTTGTAATATGTAGTAAATTGTTTGGCAAAACAGATGTGTACATGGTGAAGTTCTCCAAAATTACTGGGAATATAGTAATGGGAATAAATGATGTTTTGTGTTTTCTAAAAAAAGTAGTCTTCAGTTTTAATATTTAAATATAAATGCTCTTAATTTTCTTCAAATAACTTCAGATGCATGAGAGTAATAAAATATTTTCTTAAAAGAGAATTGGAATTCATTTCTCTTTATAAAGCACCATGTTCTTTACTATTTACATTTCTTAAATTGTGTAGTGCCATTTTTATACAGAATGATTGTAAACCTCATGCCATTAATTTTAAGTTGGTATGGTATAAAAAGGTTCTGGAACAATTTATTGATAAATAGCGTCTAGATTAAAACTATTTTCATTCTTTTGCAAAAGTGGAAACCTGATACAAGAGATTAGTGAAATTGCATCTGAATTAACATCTCCAAAATGTTCTCAAGAAGCAGTGGCTTGTTTATCTGAATCACCAGATAATTTCAACATAAAGAGTAACATTCACGCTTTTGAGTCTGCTGAACACCAGTTTTCTACAGCTGAAGTTGCACAAGTAAGACATGTTAATTAACGGATATAGCTACATTTTGGATTGTAGTAGAAAAGGAAAATTGTTGCTAAATAACTGTATGTAAGTTTACAACATTCACCATAATTTGGTTAACTATATTCTAAATTCACCATAGTATATTCTGGTTAATCTTGTTGAGAGATTTTTATGCGTGTTTGTATAAATTGGATGGGTTGCTAATATTAAACTTTGAATTGTACACTTTTACTGCTTTTTCTTTTTATGCTTCCTTTCCAATAAACTATGCCTTTTTAGTAACCATTACTTTATCACTGATTTAAGATTGTAGTTACATTTGCTTTGAAAAGGCATAACACTGTTCTTCCAAAAAGTGGTTTGACTTTCCATTAATGAACCAAGTGTTAGAGGAAAAAAGACATTTGGGTTTAGATGAAGCTACTGTAATTACAACTATTGAAGGAATATTGTTTTTAAATTGTTGCATATTATTTTTCTGAGCTCTGTGCTATAGTTGTTTCTAAATATTGTAAATGAAAGGCAAATATGCTGTATTCCATTCTTGATTAATAGTATTGTATGTATTTTCATTTACAAATTATTTCTGTTGTGTTCTGACACTTGCTATTTTTTGAGTTTGTTCATAGTTTTATTTATAAAGGATTTTACCCTGCTTTCCAGTTTCTTTCCCTTGAAATCTTGGGACAAGAAGACCTTTATGTGATTTCTGACAGCACGGATAAACATATGCAATAGTTTTAGAGTTACATATTCTGGGCACTAGAATTATTTGACATGCTGGATATACTCATTGTGATATTTTTATTCTTAGTCTGAAGGAAACAAGAATACCAGCATTTCAGCAATGACAGAGAGGAGTGCAGGTATGATCTAATATTTAATTTTTTATCTGAACACAACCTTTATTTACAAATTTTTTTTTTTAGACGACATTTCTGGGATTTAAAATAAAGTATCCTTGCTTTTACCCCATTTGCACATTTCCTTAACACTACCATTATCTGATAGAAGGGGCAAAGAATAATTATTGGGAGGAAGGAATAAAGTGAGACTTAAGTACAAGAAATAGAATAATGAGAATGATCAGGGGACTTGAATTGCAAGAGAGAGAGAAAAGCAGAGAGACACAGAACGTTTTAAGCAGGTTAATATCTACAGGAGTGGTAACCATATTTGCTTACCAGAATAACTTGGGTTATCTGGCTAAACGTGCCTACTTTTCCTTACTGTATTTGCATTGCTCAGAAATGCAAACACATGATTTAGAAGTAAATAAGAAGTAAATAAGAAAAATTGAATGTTTATGTTCTCAAAGGTTTACTTTTTCTGCTGTTTTTTATTGATACTCTTGATAGTAAGAGGAGACATTACAGATTTCGTAGATACAGAGGAAGAGCCAGAGTTCATTCTAACACTGGTGGAAATCTCGCCTGATTCTGTGGAATGTAATAACATCCCTGCTGCGCTTGCACATGGTCCTGGGGAATTGCTTTCTCCACCGATACTTTTCACCTCAGATAATATGGACTCATTGGAATTGACAAGAGATGAAAGGTAAATATTAAATATTAATATATCTTTAGCATTCAGGTGCTAACTTTTGGAACTTCTTAAGATTAAAGATTGAATTTTGAGCCTAAAACCTCTCTTGATACTGCTTGCCTGGCCTAAAATTCTACTTGTTTCTTGAAGATTAATAATCCTTGGTTTTCTTGATCTGTCAAGTGACTTTTGATACCATTAATCATGGTATCTTTCTCAGGGAAGCACTGTGTTATGCTGGTTCTCCTTTTCTCAGAAACTGGTTGCAGTCGGTGTTTCTATCTGTCCAATCTAGTCCAGCAAGATAAGCATGCTTTGGCTTAGGAAGTGCTAATTGTCGGGGCCTAGAAGATATGCTTTTTTTGCTCTAAACACCTATGCTCTGATATTCTCCCCCCAGTGATTAGGATGACCCTGACTCTGCTAGCCTTTCACAAGATACTAAAGACCTGCTTCTTTGCCCTGGCCTGGGGCCCTGAGGGTGGAAGGGTCCCATCTCCTGATTGTGTTAAAAGCCATTAACAGTGATATGTATTATTTTTTTCTATGTCTGATGAGAATTTGTTTTTAATTTATTTTAAGATTGGTTGTCACCCAAAGTCACTTTCTGAAATGGGCAACCATGTAAATGGAATAAATAAGAAAGTCCGTATTTCAAGGTCAATCCAATAAAGAGTTCTTTGTTTGCATATGAGAGCCCCTTAACCTTGGGAAGCAAACATGAAACATTTTTTAGTTCATCATGTTGCTAAGCCCAAGGCCTGATTCCAATTTAATCTTGGTCGGTATTTTTCTGGGGACAAATCAAAAATAGAGAGGGGACCTTGCCTCTAAGCCATATGCAAGTGTTAAGCTTAATAGTCTTTCTCTTGAAAAGAGATGTAACAATGTACAGATGGTCCTTGACTTACAAGCACAATTGACCCCAACATTTTCATTGCTAAGCAAGATAGTTGTTAAATGAATCACTGCAGTTGTAAGTCAGTAACATGGTTGTTAAATGAATCTGGCTTCCCCATTGACTTTGCTTGTCCCAAATGTCCCAAAATATGATCACATGACCCCAAGATACTGCAGCCATCATAATTACATACCAATTGCCAAGTGTCCTAATTTTGATCACACAACCAAGAGGATGTTGCAAAGGCTGTGTGGAAAATGGCCATAAGCTACTCTTTTTCAGCACTATTGTAACTTCAAACAGTCACTAAATGAAGTCGAGAACTACCCGTGCTTCAGTATATTCTGAATCAGTGTTTTTCAAACTTGATAACTTTTAAGATCTCTGAACTTCAACTCCCAGAATTCTCCAGGCAATGTGCTAGCTGGAAAATTCTGGGAATTAAAAGTCCACACATCCTAAAATTTGCCAAATTTGAAAAACACCATTCAGAATAAATGAGTACATGCATGTTTAAAAGTTTTAAAGAGATATTTTGAGAAAGAGCTGGCTTGTGTGACTTTTGAAAATATTGGGGGATATTTTTTGTAGAAACGAATGCAGAATTACATATCATTATGCTGGGCACGTGGGGGCGTTTTTTTTTTTTTTTTTTTTTTTTTTTTTTTTTTTTTTTCTGTGGGTTTCAGGGCCCAAGAAAAGCGCCGGTTGTTTTTTGTTTTTGGGTTTTTTTTTGTTGTGTGGTGGGGGGTGTCCTGGCAGGGGGCCTTGCCTTTGCTTTTGCCTCCCGCGGCCTTTCCCTCCTGCTCCTCGCGCCGATTTTTTTCTTTTTTGCGTTCTTTTTTTTGTTAAAAGGCATGCTCTGCCCTTCGTTTTTTTTTCTGTGGACGTTTCCTTTCTTCTCCCCCCCCCAAATTTTCCTAGCAAAACTCTCTACCCATTTTCTCTCTATCGGCGAACCTCCCCATACTTCTATTTGAGGCCATGCAAGCTCGAGGCAGGCAAGTTAGCAAAATACATTAGAACTGTCAATTATTAATTAGAAAAAATGTTTATTTGGAAAATTTATATGGCTGCCTAATCACTCACAGCAACTCTAGCGGCTTACATACAGTAAAAACACAGTATAGAAAATAAAAATAAAATAAAAACAATGACTCCCCCCCCCCCAATCCCTTATGAACATGTTATAAGATTTACTGCAAAAAGGATCAAAATAACTTTCTGCACCTTGGAGAAGCAGTGCCCATCATCAATGTGTTTGTGATTACTTTTTATGATCCCTGCCTAGTTTCCTATCTTTAAGGGTTTTTTTTTTTTTAGATTACTTTCTTGGAATAAAACAATAATAACCTGCAGTGCTGAAAAATACCAGTATTTACAGTCTTTATTTCTAAGAATGCCTTTCTGTGTATCTGCTATGCATAGATATTCTTGGGAAATGGATATCTGCAGTTTCATGCTTTGTTTCAGAGAGTCCCAACTAGCCTATAAAATGAAAAGATATTGTAGAGACCATTCTGAGAGTGTAAGAGTGCAGTAGGTAGTAATCTTGTAGGTAGTAACTCATTTAGTTCTGCATAAATGGGCATTTTATTATCATACCTGCTATAGTAGCTATTTTGTGAAAGCATCCGCAAGATGGTAATAACATTCGGTATCTGCCTGTGGTCTCCAAAGATTGCTTATTGCTCTAAACTCATAACAAAGAAAGCGATTCAAACAGCCATATCTTAGAATAAAATCCCATTGGTGTCAGTGGAATTACTTCTGAAGTTAATATTTTATTATTAATAAAACTTTGAATGTAAAGTAAGCTTTAAATCTCAGTAATATCTGAGATTCATATATATGGTATATATACCCATACAGTGTTGGATCCACCCAAGCTTCAGTTGAAGAAAGTGTTGCTTCTGTGACGGACCCTACAGAAAGAGAATTGCATCCATCTTCATCAGAACAATTAGTAGATTTGGGTTTGACCCCTAGGAAGAATTGGAAGAGGTCTTCAATATCTATAGAAGGAAGTAGTGCCTCTGAGAAGATAAGGCATACTGTTCCTATAGAAGAACACCTGGAAAGCTCTGATAAGGTTAGATTCAAGGATTCACAAAATATTTATTTCAGAATCCATTATATGTTAGTTACAACTGGATCCAGAAAATTTTGAATACCACATGAGAAAAGTGTGGGAAGATTCTGTACGGTTCTAGTCTTGCATTCTATTGATAACTGCAGATACAAAGTGTCTATGGAGATTTCTCAAATCATCCAGGTTATTGCTGTCCCAAAGGTGATTTTTTAATAGGCAACTGGGCTTTTTGTTTTTCCTTGAAGACTTTTAGCTTCTCATTCAAGAAGCTTCTTAGATGAGAAGTGAAATGTCTTCAAGGAATAGTTTGCATGCTTGGTTTTCTGGGAAGTTGATAGACAGTTAATTTAAGCTATGCAAATAATCAGCCATGTCATTTCCTGATTCTAAAATAACAAATGTATTTTAAAAATATCCTCTACCCTCCAGCTGCAGCTATGTGGGCATATATTTCTTGATTATAATGTTTGCTGTTTATGTTGTACGTTGCCAGAATTGTTATGGAACGGGGGGTAGGGGGCGACTATATTCATTTGAAAAGCAAATGAACTGAGTTAGCTGTTCAGTACTGAACTCTCTGTCAACTTTAGTTAGTGGAAAAAACTTGCCATGTGGCAGATGTGGTTGTTGCTCAATTACATATGAAAATCAGGTAGGTTTTAATGTATTAGAAACTGGTGGATTCTGCTGAAGGGATGGGCTCAGGAGTGTCAAACTCAAGGCCTGCGGGCCAGATTCGACCTGCAGGGTGCTTAAATCCAGCCACAGGGCTGGCCTACAAATATCAAGGGACTAGCCCGCAATGCCGCTGGCAGCTAAAATGACCAATATGTGGCCCTACCGTGCCTCATTTTCACCCTCCATGGCCTCCTGCAGCACTCCGTCAGCCAAAACTGGGCCTAAATCGGGCCTAAACCTGGATGAAAAATGGACATGAAACAGGCCGAAAAATGGGCCAAAAGCGGGCCCAAAACAGGCCAAAAATGGCCACAAAATGGGCTGAAAAAATGGGGCCAAGATGGGCTGAGAAACAGGCCCAAAACAGCCGAAAAACCAGCCTGAAAATGGGCCATGAGGCAGAGTGCTGTAGGAGCCCATGGAGGGTGAAAACGAGGCACAGGGTGGCCATGTGCAGACCCCCCACAGCCCATTTTGGCTGGCAGGGTGCTGCAGGAGGCATCATTAGGCAGCTTAAACTCTAAACCATCATTTCACAAACTGAAGCATATTAAAATACCTTACTGTATTGAGCTTTTTAGTCATGTGACTAAAAGGGAAATTGTTTACCAATATTCATTTTTTTTTAATGCAGGGGACCTCTCTTAAATTACAGTATATATCAAGAAAAGATGCTGGTAGGTGAAGTTCCTTTTGTTTTCACATGCAGAATCATTACACATGTGCGTGTTTATATAGACACTTAGGCAATTGCTTATATCAGTCATGTTATATATGGACGTGATGGTGCTCATTCAAAGAACAGGGCCTTTTGAAACACACCTTTTATTCCATCCCTTTCAGGCAGTTTTAACTTGGCACGGATTGGTGAGAATGGTGTTTGAAAAATATATGAAAAGCCACCTTTGGCATCATAGAACTAGTGGAACTTGGGGCATTGATGAATGCTAATGATTACATAATTTGAAAAATATCTATATATGAACAAAAGAGACATAGCTTGCTTGCAAATAGTAAAATGAAGTTAATTTTCAAGAGCTTCCAAATTAATCTGCATTTCTTTGTGTGTGCGCATATGTGTGTGTATGTGTGTGTGTAAAAATTAAAAAAATGGAGATCTCTTCCAAATTTACTTTACTATTTTACTTTACTATTTGCAAGCAAGCCTTGTCTCTTTTATATTATATCAGAAAAATGTAATTTTTCAAAGGAAATAATGTCACTTACAGAGCTACAAGTGGAGGAAAAAGAGCAGCTCCAGTCTTCCCTGAATGTAGGGACTGCATTGCTTGGTGAAACAGATAGTGAAGCTGAACTCGTGTCAAGAATGCCAGGTGCAGGAAAAGCAGAAACAAAGAAGGAACAAAGACTCTGTGTAGCTTACAGTTCTGAACAATCAGAGCAAATTAGAAATACAGAAGCCCTTCCAAAAACATCATTACCCAGGTATGATTCAAGCTTCATTTTTACTTCGTTATATCATTTCCTGATCCTATAATCTTTTATTTAATATTTGTAATGAAGAGAGAAATCTAGAACTATTAAATTATAACTGCTCAGCCTAAATTAACCACTGTTCTATTTAAAGGAACACTCTCTTATCAGTTACAACATTTCCTATTTTGGCAGCCAAATTTGTTAATTAAAACTGTTTCACTAAGACGTTTGCTTTCTTACTGTTGCTCCATCAAAGCAATAATACTACATACACTCATTTACTTATACATAATGTCTATTTATGTTGCTAAAGAACCTCTAAATTTGTTATATCCCTACTAATCAACATAAGTAATAGTTCCAAGCCTATGGAAAATAAATTTATTTATTAAATAATCTATTTCAGGGGATCTCAAATCAATAAATTCAGGGGATTTCTGGGGATACTTTGATAATTTTATTAATTTACATTTTGTTACATTAATTTTAATTGTTTTTAATATCATATCAAAGGTCACTTGGATTTCTACCTTTAATCTGTAAAATTAATACTGATGAAGAGATAGCTGATAAAGAGAACAACAAACCTCCTCAGAAAACCTGTACGCTGATTTTTGAAAATACCCCCGAATGTCCAGCTTCAACTTCCAAAGACAGCAACACAGAGATTCAGGAATACAGTTTATTACCAACAACCATGCTGTCACCTTCAAAATATGAGAGTGGAAGCTGTTCCTCTGTTCAGGTATAGATGAATATCTCTATAAGAAACATGATCTGTTAATAGTACAAGAATGTTGGGAACCAATCCTTGCCTATTTTCTCTTGCTATCTTATTATCTGCATCAGATTCTCCAGAAGACTTTAGAGTAGACAGAATGCTTTCAGAATGCTTTCAGCCCTCAGAATTAAACCTTTGATTAATTTCATAAGATAGATATTGCAGGCAGGGATGGGATCCGACTGGTATAACTACTGGTTCTGTCTATTAGCGTCATGCGTGCATGCGCAAGTCGCGCAAGTGCAATTTACAACCTGCTGAGCTGCCCAGACAGCTGAGCAGCACTGCATGCAAGTGCGCAGCGGTTGGAAAATCCCTTTTTCCTGCTTTTTCAACTGTAGCTGTGTCGCGCAAAGCAGCTGCAGTTGAAAAAGCAAGAAATAAAGGTCAGGTAAGAGCCCAGGCGGCCATGTGGGCCATAACAGCAGCAGACATAGAACTGGTTCTATGTCTGCTGCTCTTTGGAGCAACCGGTTCTACAGAGGTAGACAGAACCGGTAGAAACCCACCCGATTGCAGGGTGATTTGTACAGAAAATCATATTGTAAAACACAAACAGAATTGCCTGTACCTCTACATGACTAATTCAAACACCCTGCATATGATGCTTTTACATAATTATTAAACAGGCATCAGATTGTAAAATGTTTATTCTTTTTTTTAGGTTTTACCTGAGGAAGAGGGTTCTGCTAAGGAACAAGAAAAAGAAGAGCAAATAAGGATTTCAGAATATTTCTTTCGTGATATTTTTATGGAGGTGGATGATTCAGAATAACCGTAAAGATTATGGGATGCTTGGTTTCTAATAATCCTAGAAGCAATGTAATATCCTAATTAAACAAATGATTTATGTTTAATATATTTATATTAATATATTAATAGGAACTTGCTGAATGCAAAAAATATTTTCTTTTATTCTGAGCAGTGTGATATTTTTGAAACTGATGAAAAAATGTTAAATATTAAGATGTACATGATCAGAAAAGCTGTGTTTTTGTTTGAATTATGGTACATTTTTCTAAACATGCATATTTAGATTTAGAAATGCAATGAGGAATAGCAGAATGATCATATGCCACTTCAACACAGTACTTATGTAAATAATATTTGCTTCTTTTTATGAAGTAAACCTTTATAGAAAGAATATTATCATTGTAAAATAAACAAAGTCTGGAATTTTCAACGTAATTAGTACGTTGTAGGTTACAATATCTGAAGTCAACTTATTTTTATGTATTTTTATAATGAATATATGTGAATTGTTTCAAAAATAATGTTTAATGTCTTTAAATGTACAGACATAAATGTGAAAAAATATTTAAGTTCAATGTACAGAAAGATTATTGTGTTGTTTATCCTGAAGATACATAACCTCGCTATTATTATACATAACCTCGCTATTATTTAGTGCTAAAGTGCTAAATTTTATATGAAACGATACGCTGCCATTTAAAAACCCAATTATACCAGTGAAGAGGAGAAATTAAAATTGAATGTATGAGGAAGTAAGAGTTGCCCCAACATCATAAATATGGTTCTTTTCTGCTTTATGTAATTTATTTTTTTGTTTTGTTTTTTTCTTATTGCTGTGAGTTACTAGTTTAATAACTCAAGTTATAAACATATTCCATTTCTCATTGGGTTTTGATTTTTTTTTCTTTTTGATCTGTAGTATAATTTGGAGTGAAAAAAGGAACCCCGCTATTGGATCTTAAATTTAGGTGTCTTTTTCATTGCAATTAATGATTGGAGAGGATTTTTTTCCTCTAGATATTTCTTAATCTATGCAATATCTATGAAAATAATTGTCTGCATCTGCAATTGTTAATGTATACCATTTAAACTAATTAAGAAGCTACTTTTATTTTCTAGATTTATTCTGTGCAAATATTACTATAGGCAGACATTCCATTATTATTGGATTTGATATGAAAGGTATTAGCATTTTTAAAAATTCAGACATAGACAATTGGTTGGAAACAGACTTTAAAAAAAATTACATTAAACCCATTTAATTAATATTTGTCATGACCAAAGATCAGTTTATTTCAGTGCCTCTTCTCTAAAGATATCCAAGTCAGTATTGTAGTTATTAGTAACAAAGCCAGTACTCTATGAGACTTAACAATTCTTTATTGATTTGACTGATTTGAATTTCAAGTTTCCTGTTTTAATTTTGCAGTGTTGTAAGGAAATTAAATAAAACAAGAATCTTATTTATAAAATATACATATAGATAAAACGGATCCAAATAAACATTTCAAATATTGTTTGTAAACAATTAACCCAAATAGTTCCACCATAGAGCAGTGTGTGTTCATATTAATACATAGAAGAATATATCCTTAAAAATCCACCATAATCTGCTGTAATAATTTTAAATTTCAATGAAAAAAAGTATAGCACAAACATCTTATTAAAGAAACCAAGCTATAAGGTGCCTTACCTTTCCTTACTAAGTGGAAAGGATGAGAAGATCCTGTTAATTTTTATTATAAACTATAGTATGTTTTCTTGACAATGTTTACAAAATTCTTTAAAATATACAGGTTCCTTTATAGCAAAATCAATATTACGGATGACAGAAAAACAAAAACCTTGGTTAATTGACAGAATATCTCATTTTAATTAATATGCAAAAAAAATTGTGAAAAGTTTGATACATATTTTCAGTGGTATGTAATGTTCATATGAAAGCTTTCTGTTTCAAAGAAAGCAGGCATATTATGTATGTAAATTATGTGAATAAAATTTTATATGGATTATTTGTCAAAGTTTATCTTTAACATTTGATGGAACATACAAAATTCAACAAAATTATATGTATTTCATTGTTATACTATTCCATTCTTAAATATTTAAGTTTATCGGTGAGAAACAGATTGGAAATTAACTATTTATAAATTATTATATACTGTATAGTTCAACTTACAGGTTCATTATTATATATGAAACTATTTCATCTTTACTTCTTACATTATTTATAGAATCAGAATTGGCACTTATAAATGTGTACTAATTTAAAATAAGGACTCTTTAGGCTGTGAATACTTTTGAAAAAGAAAGTCTGATCTGTTCATTCACATTTAAGTGGTGTTTGGTACTGCTCTGATCAGCAGAGTTGAGTCACAGGATCTTTTGAATTCAGAAGCAGTGAGTACACAATATCAGTACTTATGGCTTTATTCCAAAGTAGCAAACATAAGACAATAGTAACAAATATTCATGAGTACTAAAGAATATAACTAAGATAGCAACTACTGTATATGCAGAAATGAAGGAATATTCCAGAATGTTGAAGAATACAAGAAGACAAAGAAAGACCTTCCATCCCTTGTGCCAGTGAGAGAATCCCAAAGAGATTGTTGTAGGCAGATCACTTCAAAGCCAGTAAGCATACATGAACCATCATCCCATGGATCTGCCTTTCATGCTTTTTGACTAGACTATACTGAAATTGCATCCCATGCAGTTTCCAGAATCACCAGAATTTCCACCCATTTCAGATAGCCTCATTTCACTGGAGTTTATAGAAGACAAGTTTAATCTCTTGCACTTTAGACTGCTTTATCTACTTCTTCAAAACTAAGACCATCAAGGTTAAAAAGAATTTGTTTATATCTTGTGGTGGTGAGACCATTTGAAACTTAAGTATCTCTCAGGCTTGTTGGATTGATGAGAAATCATTGTTGATCATCCCAATTTACACATATGTCCCATTAAGGACAAAACAAAACACAGTTGATTTTCATTATTTGTGGTAGCTATGTTCTACAAAAATGCTATGAATACTGAATTAGTGAATATCGAACTATTGCTTAGGGGAAATGCATGGCACATGTTTATAGTAGAAGAACAGAAACAGCATTGCCTTGTTTGACCTTAGCTAGGAAATTGAGTGTTGGGTACGGTAATTCAAATTTTTGCTGCTCGTCATGTGTCTGCAAATACCTGCAAAAGCAACACAAGTATTGATTATGGAGCTACAAATGTTAGAAAGCAACACATACTGAATCTATGAATGATAAATTGTACAATCCAAATATAACACATTAGTGATTAAAACTAATGCTTATTTCTATATTACATATTCAACCATTACACAGAAATATAGTTTCATGTAACATGCAGTAATGGAAGTGGTACATACCACTATTCAATTCCTCATTGCCAATCTTCCACTTAACATTTCATTTGATCCATATTTATCAAGTATTTTATCAAGTACTTTAACAAGTAAACATTTATTGAAACTACTAGGTGGATACAGAAGCTAAGAATTTCATTAACTTACTGTTACATTCTGCACAGACTCATTCAAATATCTTTATGGTAGGAGCTTACATTTTTCTTGAGAAAATGTTTTAAATAAGACAGCAGTAACTCCATAGCATTGCCAAAAGACTATAGAGCAAGACTTCAAGGCATTTTCTCTATATGAGTTGGGACTAAATAGTGTATATTGTTATAGAAATCCCAGGCTTTATTGCACCTATACATTTTATTAATAATTTATCAGGTACTACTGGTTTTGTAATAGAACAGCACAATTCACCTGAAACAATAATCTTGTGCAGGATTACCACAGCTTGCTTATAAAGAAGCAATGAGAGGGAATGGAATAATCATAAATTGAGGATTTCAAGTAGTTTGATTAACCATAATTTATCATGGTAAGAAGTGATGGTAGTTAATTTAGATTAAAGCTATTTGAAAGGAGCAGGGTAATGTTGAATAAATATATAGAAAATTCTGCCATTTGCTGGTCACCCTGATTTTACAGCCCAGATACAATAGTCCTAGTTTAGATAGCAGGTGTCAATCAAACTGTAATTTACTTTCCCATTCAATCACTCAATCAGTTTTATTACAGCCTTAGACCAGAACAAATCAAAATGCTCAATAAATATACAATTAAAAATTCTAGTGTAAAATAGTATTTCCCCATTCCTTTTCATCACCAGGGGTCTTCAAACTTAACAGCTTTAAGACTTGTGGACTTCAACTTCCAGAATTGCTCTTCCAGTCATGTTAGCTCAGGAATTCTGGGAGTCCACAAGTCTTAAACTTGCCAAGTTTGAAGACCCTTAGTGTACGTTTTCTTAAAACCAAACCTCTTTCCATTCTGCCAGTGAGCGTTTCTCGAACAGGCCGGGAGACTAATCCGGCAGCTCATAGTTCCCTCTTAACGTTAACTTTTTAAACCTTACCCCGCCGTCTCAGGAGGAAGGGAGCTTCCAGGGTTCCCTCGGCTGGCCCTTTAATAAGGCTGAGATAGGAAAAGGAACCAGCGTTTCGCCGCCTCTTTCCATTGGCTCCGGCGTGGGAGGGGCCGCATGCTTACTTCCAGCCCCGGGAAGTCGTGCCTTTGGCGCCGTAGGCGCCCCCAAGCAGCGATGTTACCGGGCCTAAGATGCCGTCTCTTTGGCTGTCCGCGGGCGGCTGCAGCGGCTCTCGGCCGTGCTTATCACGGCGACAAAGTGGCCACTGTGGGCTCTCAGCCCGATGTCGCTTCCTCACTCTATCAGGTAGGCCAAGGAAGAGGAGCGTGGTGAAGACTTCCAGCGCGTAGATGCTTAGAGATCATCCATTGCTGGCTTCTAGCCTTCTATTTATTTATTTTGTAAGACCTCTGTATTTCATGTGGGGCCGGTGCATAGTAGTCATAATTCCACAGAAGGACGGGTTTCTCGATAAAAGTGAAATCTGAATGAAAGTTTGGCAGCTGTTCTTTGGGCAACCGTGTACCCTTCAGAAAGGCAGTGGCAATTGTAAAGATCACTAACTTGTTGATCTAGTCCAATGGTCTTCAAACTGGGCAAATTTAAGACTTGTGGATTTCAATTCCCAGAATTTTATTTATTTGTTTGATTTGTCAATCGCTTACAAGATAATAGATATAAGTATAAACATGAGTAAGAATACAGGAAATAGGTACAAATAAATGGGGACAATAGGACAGGGGTGGTAGGCATGATAGTGCACTTATGCATGCCCCTTACAGACCTCTTAGGAATGGGGTGAGGTCAATAGTGGATAGTTTGAGGTTAAAGGAGTGGAGGTTAGGGGATGTAACAACAGAGTCAGGTAGTGTATTCGAGGCATTGACCACTCTGTTGCTGAAGTCATACTTTCTGCAATCAAGTTTGAAGCTGTTTACATTTATTCCTGAGCTAACAGGACTGGAGGAGGATATCTGGGAGTTGAAGTCCACAAATCTTAAAGCTATCAAGTTTTGAAGATCCCTGATCTAGTCTTAAAGCACTTGGTCCCCTACCTGCCCCACTGCTTTGTCAATTTCCTCCTTCTTGCCTTGGAGTGAAGGCTGGACCTGATTTCTTCTGAGTTCTTTTCTGTGATTTATGTTGATATCATAATTCACTTACAAAAAGTTCCTTGAAAGAGTAGAGCAGTTGTATTTCTCAGTAATTTGTTCTTCTCATTTAAGGTTCCCTTGGCTCCAGAAATATCTCCAGACCTCAACCTTGGTTAGGTTTCCCCCATCTCCCCTAGTCTCTTTTTCTCCTTGAGTGTGGCCAAAGGCAGACAACTGACAACCAAGCCAAAAAGGAAACTGTAGGCTACTGTTGCTAGATGATGGTGATGCTGCATTTGCTTTTGGGAAAAAAAGGCCAGGTTTATAATTCAATTTTGACTTCAGTAAACAATCCACTTTATCGGGAGCAAAATAGATTTTTTGCCTCCAAAAGCACCCACTTTACTGTGAGTCTTGACTACTCAACAAACTGTACTATGTTGCCTAAATGGAACCAGTTACAACCCAAATTCTGCTATATAGCACAAGGATCTTATACCTTATACAAGTGGGCTTAAAACTCCGGTTTTAACTCAGGATTTTTGTGTGAGGGGGAGTGTGTTCAAGTCTGTTTTTTCCACTCCTACTGACTACCTGAACAAGTCCCTGCAGGGTTTTTTGGGCAAGGTTTTTCAGAAATGATTCAGACCATTGCCTGCTTCCTAGAGCTGATAGAAAGGGGCTGACTCAAATTCACCCAGCAATTCTGGAGAACCGGTAGCGGAAATTTTGAGTAGTTCGGAGAACTGGGAAATACCACCTCTGACTGGAGATTTTACAGTATCCTTCCCCTGCCACGTCACCAAGCCATGCCCACAGAACCGGTAGTGAAAAAATTTGAATCCCAAAAATTTGAATCCCAAATCCCAGCTGGCTTTGTGCCTGAGAAAAATCTAGGACCAGTATTCTTCTGATTTCTAGCCTGATGTCTTAACTGCCATAGCAAACTGATTTTCCAGGTGCTCCTTTCTCCTCCTATTTACCCACAGCAACAACTCTGTGAGATGAGCTGGGCTGAGAAAAAGTGACTGGCCCAAGGTCACCCAGTTGGTTTCATGCCTAAGGTGGGACTAGAACTCACGGTCTTCTGGTTTGCTTATAGGTAATCTGTCTGTCTTGGGGTCAATCCAACTTTTATTAAGTTTTAGAATTTATTCAAATTGTCCTACTTTTGAGCATGTATGCTTAAGTTTGTGTGTCTTGTTCCCAGAACAGAACCTGCAGGCAAATGACTAAAGATCACCTCTAGCCTTCTGAGCAGCACATGGTTGTCAAATTAAAGATAGGGGTGGTGCATAGAGAGCTTTGTGGTTGTGGCAATTAGATTGCTTGGAAGGCTGTGTTAGAGAATGGGAAGGCTGTGAAAATAGTTTGTGGCTTGAATTTTGTAGGATCTAATGGCAGATGTGGTCTGGGTATATAGTCTTTAAAATGGTTAGGAAGAAGATTTGGGGAAGAGATCAAATGGAACGATTTGTTTAAGAATCAATCTACATGACTTCATTGGTACATCATTCAGGAAAAAAGATGATCTTGTTTCTAAACTGTTGCACATTTACAACAGTTTAGAAGAATGGGCCAACATGAAAATTCTCTGGTCAGAGCAACTATAACACAAAGTATGGTGCAAAGTTGAAGAAGATGCAGAGGAAAAAAGATGATGTTTGCCCTTTGTTGTTTGTCCTCCTCTACAAATTAAAAGACTGTGAAAAAGAAACCTCTGAGATAGAATAGACATAAATGTAATTTGGTGGGATAGTAAGTGTGTATTTAATTTCTAAAATCCTAAGACGCATTGAATACACAGAACTTGCATCAGACTTCTAGCATATGTTCTTTGTGTGATTAATAATTAAATTGTTAGCACTCAGTTTCTATTGTCAAACCGAAATAGAAGCAGTTATGTTTGCTGTGACTATGTGACATTAAAAGAAATATTTAAGAATCCAATTACTTCATATGATTCACCTAAATTTCAAGATCTAGTTTATATAGACTGCACATTCATGCTTTGCACAAATGAACTTGAATTTATTCAAATTTTCTCGATGTTTAGTTTTGGGTTGATCATTGTATAGTGTTGCATCCAAATTGGCATGCCGGTTTGCTTCAGACTATGATTTCAGTTCTGATTTGTAATTTACCAAGTTGAAAAGTAGCCTATTGTGCTTTGTTGATAAAGGAGTTGAACATGTGAAGAAAGGTCCAGAATTTGTGTAACTGAAATTTACTTGTACAATCTTGTATCAAGGAAGTCTTGTATCTCTACACCTGTGTATCTTCCAAGCAGACATCTTTAACTTTGCTGTAAATAGAAATTTATGTTTGAGATTGTTGGGGATTTTTTTTAAATGCTAAAAACCAGAGGCCTCCAAACTTGGCAACTTTAAGACTTGTGGACTTCAACTCTCAGAATTCCTCAGCCAGCTGAGGAATTCTGAGAGTTGAAGTCCACAAGTCTTAAAGTTGCCAAGTTTGGAGACCCTTACTAAAAACTCTCAAATATTTTTGCTTGTTCAAGGATTTTAATAAAGAATAGTCCTTTGAATCCTGAATATAATGCATAAGCCTTCAATAGCCATTTTTTAAAATTTGCCTGGATAAAGTTATTATTTTTATTTGGTTGTACAAAGTATAGTCTTAAGCTCATTATGCCATATGTTATTTTATATAGTATTTAATTCCTCATCCTGATCTTGGTTTAACCATGAACAAAAGTTTTGTTTATATAGATATAATAACTGGTAATAAGTTACAAGTTTTAACTGGTACAGAATGCAACGGCATGGGCAATATGTGTTCTCCCAGAACAGCACATGTCATACCTCTACTCTGAGAGATGCATTGGTTTGTTTCCAGGTCAAATTCAAGGTACTAGTTTTTTACATCAGTGCCATCAACTTCAAGAAATTTGCTGGATGAGGAATTCTGGGAGTTGAAGTCCACAAGTCTTAAAGTTGTCATGGTTGGAGACCCTTGCTCTATGTGATATATGCCACATATGCTGCAATGCCCCTCTGGATTCTAAATAGGACAAACAGACCAAACTTTGTGCAGAAAAATTAATTGACATAAGTTTGACATCAGAACTCGAAACAAGTAATTTCGGAGCATTTTATCTTTCCAGGATACGCTGTTATAGATCTCAAAGTAGCCATCTTGGAATGAATACATTTAAGCTGCATAATTGAGCAAGCTATTGCTGAATTTACATACATCAAAAAGTTTCAGATTACTTCCAAAGGTTTTGACAAACACAACACATTTTTAAAACCATTACAATTGTTAAAAGGCTTGAATCTTCATTTGTGGCCATTAGGTTTTCCTAGAGGCAAATTTAATTTACTTGGAAGTAAATTAGGATTCTCAGCCTAGGAAAATGTATAAAATGGAAAAGAATGATATATTATTTTATATCCAGTTGTAATTATTTAGTAATTATGTTTAAAGAGTGTGTTTTGAAAATGTGGTTTATAAAGCTTAAATAATACATATAGGACAGGAGAAAAAAAGTATACCTTTAATTAAATATTTTTCTAACTAACTCACCTGTGATTATTTTTCAACAGGAAAATTATGAACGAATGAAAGCTTTAGTAACAGAGCTGAAAAGACAGTCTGAAAAAATTAGATTAGGTATGTATGAATGCATTCTTTTTCTTGTTAAAGTATCTCATATTAGAGTCTGATTGGTTGGTTCTCAAACTTACAGTGTTTAAGACAGTCTTTCCCAGATTGTTGTCTCTGACTATATTGAATTACAACTCCCATATTTCCCAATCAGCAGTCCAGTCCAACACATCTTTAGAGTAGCACAGAAAGCCTTAAAATACTACTAGCGTAATTTAATGATTTAAGGTTTGTTCCTATCTCTGGGCCATTAGACTTTAATAAACATTGAGGGGAAAGAGAGAGTTAAAGTGAATGTGCAAGGTTGATTTGAGAAACCTCTAATGGTAGTGCTAGTATAAGCATAAGGATCAGTTAGCAGAGTTCAGGAAGATCTTACTAAAGGAAAAGAGAAATGAGAAGTATATTTAAAAAGATTGAGTTCAGGAGCTGCAACAATATTCTTACCAATAGTTATGTTCTGTAGCCACTGAGTATTCTTGGTTGTTCATCCCATTGTAGAATTTCCTCCTCCATTTTTGGTCTTTCTTTTAATTTTGTGGTTTCTGGGTATAAAAGACATTTAATATTCCAATCTATGATACCTTCATTGTTTGCTATTGTATATTTCAATTTCCGCTACAGAGATCTAAAATTAATTCCGAACAAGAAGGTGATCTGTCCATAAATATGCTGGCTATTTCTATAGAGTTTTTTCTAAATTGTTCCAAAATAATAGAAATAACAAAAATATAAGAATAAGGAAAGCTATTTTTTTACTCAAAATTTTCCAGGTCAAAGGCACACTGTAATATCAGTAGGGCAGAGGCTGTATATACCTCTGGGACAGCATGTACTGGGGCTGCTATAGAAGACGTCTTTGTAAATCTATATATGTTTAGATACTTGATTCTTTTTCTCTCCAACTTCTTTGCTAGAGTTTCTTTCTGCTGTTCAAGTCTGACAACTGAGATATTTGGTGTTCTTTGTTGTATTTTGCCAAAAGTCTTCTCGTGTGAGAAGAGTGATGATATTGATTGCATTTGCACAAGAACAAGAAAGATTGCATTGGTATTAGAAGAAGTAAAATTAAGCATTAATGAAACCATTAGAGAATAATATAACATGGATATTGTTTATGTATGTTGCTTGGTAAATGTATACATATATGGAAAACATTGAAATGATCAAAGACTTTGCCTGATAGGTGGTGGAGAGAAGTCACGGAACCTGCATACATCAAGAGGCAAATTGTTACCTAGAGAAAGAGTTGACAGACTTATAGATCCTGGGTAGGTATTTGCTGATTTATTATAACTGTTTTAACATAAGATGCACACATTTCCAGTTTTACTATTTTACTGTTAGATGATTTCAAATTACCAGAGATGCTTATAATTTTGGAATCAGTTAAAATCATCATTTACATGTACTGTGCATTTTTAGTAATTGTGTAGTAGTCACTATGACTACTCCCTGGTCAGAATTAGAAAGGTGGGTTAAATTTTCAAAATAAGTCAATGTTCTTTAGGAATTAGGTTATTGTACTACAAACTTAAACAGTATATACCTGCCAATATTAATCAGGTAAGAATGTTTCATGTGGCTAGTTTACAAAATGTTCTTCTTTTTCTCATAGATCTCCATTCCTAGAGTTTTCCCAGTTTGCAGGTTATCAGCTGTATGGTAATGAAGAAGTGCCAGCAGGAGGTATCATTACAGGCATTGGGCGAGTATCAGGGTGAGGACAGCTACTGCTATATTGTTGGTTTCATTTATGCTTTTTACTGTGGTATTTTTTTTAAAAAAAACAAGTTTTATTAATTTTAAAAACAAACACAAATACATATAACATAAGACATAACATAAAGAAAATAAAAATCATCTTTTCTGAAGGTTGCTCAATCCCGGTCAAAACTCTTTATACCGACACAACTTCAAATTCATATTAATTTTATATATCATTCATATTTTATTACCATCTTCACTTTTATATATAGTTTCTTTTCTCTCTTAAATTCTCTTAATTTTATTTTATTCATCTCATCTCAGTTCAAATCATAATATTTATTATTCTTTGTCTGTTTATTTCCAGCTATCCATTTGCTTTCTTCCTTAAAATAAAATAAAAAAACTTCTCCTGTCCACTAATTGGAGTATAACGCCTTTACCTCTTTCCTCTACATTTATAATATTTAATATAAAACACCTAACTTACATTGGGATCCTGCTTGGTACATTCAAAAATTATACAATATTATCACTACCAGAACTAATCTATTCATTAATATTCATATTCTTTTATAACATAAAAACTTAGCACATTGCTTTTCAATTAATTAACATACTTTTGTGGGAGGACCTACTTTCCAATTATTCTCCCCCACATCACATATTTTAAATCATTATTTCATTAAGGTAATCCTCCTTCTCCTCTCCCCAACATTCTTTTATACCTTAACTATTTTATCCATTCAATTTAATATCATATCTTTTTAATAATAGTTATATTTTCCACAGTTATTCCACCCCCACATCATATCTCCAATCTTTATTTCATAAAATGTTCCCCTTTCCTTAACACCAATTTCACTAAGTTATATTAAATATTTTACCACATTTTAAATTACACTTTATTTCCAACCTTCTAAAAGTTATTTCTAAGTACAAATATAAAAACAATCTTGTGTACCTTTTACTGTGGTATTTTAATTTCCTTTGCTTTCTAGTATGAGTCATTGATATTCAGAAGTATTGTTATGACCATTGTATATTGGCAGTTTTTCTGAGCAGTTTGTATTGTTGGGACATTATCAAGCCTTTATTGAATTTCGTGGTTAAGTAGGCCACTCCTACCTTGTCCTTGCTGTCTATGGAAAGCCAGAAAACTTCATCCCTACATTAAGGCATCACTCCATATCAAACAAGAAGAAATGATTCAAATGAGGCTGGTTTTATTAATAGATCTGAAGAAGTTGTAATTTCATATGTAGATGATTGTGCCTCATCGGATATTTTTGTAAGCTACAAGTTCTAGTAGCCCAGCCAGGGTTATACCAGGCAACAGGATGACCAAAGGTGAAGGATGCTAGGAGTAGTAGTCCAGTAACTGTAAGAATGCCTCAAAATATCTGTTGTGGCTGTAATGTGTCGGCATAAAATAGTGACAGATAATTTTGTTGCTGTTAGAACAAGCCAGGTGTTAACATAATGATTTAATTAATTGTTTTATTGTACATTGCCCAGAGTCCCTCTCTCTGGGAGATGGGTAGCTCAAAAATGTGAAAAATAATTAATAAATAAATAACATGGGTAGGATTATAGTATTTAGAAGGGTAGCGATAGTTTTCATTCAGCGTTTTAGCTTTACAATATTCTTAACCTTTTTCTGTGTCTGGAATTGTCAGTTGCTCTGCTAGCTGGAAATGCTTCTCACTTATTTCATATGAGTTATACATTGACTGTTATCTTTTATATTTAAATGTTACAGTATGTATAATATGGATGATTCATAAAGATTCTTCTAAGGAGAAGAAAAATCCTCTGTTTGTTACAATAGCAGCATGGTGAAGACCTGTTTAAGAGTTATAATATATAATAATAGAATCTCTTATTAAATATGTTTAGAACTGCCAATGTAAGCTCATATTTTAAAGAAAGTTTTATTAATTTTAATTACACAATTAATATTCAATGTGCTCAATTAACTAATAAAACTGAATTTCAGAGTGGAGTGTTTGATTATTGCCAATGATGCTACTGTCAAAGGTGGAACCTATTATCCAATTACTGTAAAGAAGCATCTGCGTGCTCAAGAAATTGCCATGCAAAATCATCTTCCTTGTGTATACTTAGGTAAGTATTAAGTTTTGAGGCAGGTTTTATTTTGTAAGAGACTATTGTTATGACACACAGTGTCTACTGTACCCAGCAATTGGCTGTAAATCCACAATACTTTCTAATTCAGTGGCAGAATATATAATACACGTAATTAACAGCCTTATCTTTGATTTGGCAAAAACTTGATTTATAATTGAGTGGAAACCAATACAGGAAATTGGGTTGAACAGATTTTGAAAATCTAGAGTTGCAGAGGTAATGGTTATAATGTCTGACTACTCTGTTAATTTACTTATAATGGAAAACTGTAATCAGCCAAGAGCCCGATGTGTTAAGGGTGGTGGGAATGATTTTTAAAGCCAAGTGCTTGGTATTTTTTGTAAAACAGAACAATAATAATGAATAAATAATATAATCATAATAGCTATGTCAGGGTTCCAGAAAACACACCCAACAGAATCAAAACTCTGAGGCAGGCATATTCCTCAAAGCATAGATTTATTAGGCATGTCATATTGGCACATCTGGGAAAAACCCGACTCTAAAGGACCTGAGGTTTTCCCCACCCAAATCAAAACCCCAAAGTTCTTTCCCCCAAGCTACAAGTCCATCACGTGATCCAACCAGGTTGCAACCACCATCCCGGCTGGCTTTGCTCCATGCTTCAACACCTGCTAGAACATCCTTGGCTCCCTCGGGAAAGAATGTTATTTCGACTACACATCCCCAGCTATCTCTATCTCCCCCCTCCTGTTCCCACAGCTCCAGCCAGCCTTGTTGTGGCAGCCCTGAAGATGCTCCCAAAATGGCTTCAGGGATGACCAGCTATAAATTATAGAGTGTACATAGAATATACATCAATCTTTCTTAACCTTGGCAACTTTAAGATATGTGGACTTCATATGCTGGCCTGTGAATTCTAGGAATTTAATTTAATGTGTCTTAAATTTGCCAAGATTAAGAAACTGTGATGTAGGTTGTTGGATAAGCACCTGTAAACATTGACATATTTCCTGGAGCTGAGTTAGAATCAGCACTTCTGGTTTAAACTTTAAACAATGTTGTTGAGCAATGAACAAGGTTTGCTGTCACTCATTATTTAGCATAATACCTAAAATATTTATCATAACTTCCAAAAAATAACATGGGTAGAATAAAGATATAGAAGTTGGACTTAGTATACATTGTGCTATAGTTTGTGAAACAGTATAGTATTAAATCTCCAGTGTAATAGTATATTTTAACTGTGTTTCAATATTTTCTTTCACTGTTCAATTAAAAATGGCAGTCCCATCTAATGGACAGCTGAAAGGAATGAAAAGGAATCGCCTTAAGCAATCTATGATTGCACTGAAACTGGCTAGCTGTTCCATCTTCCACCTGGGGTTCTTCTCTTTTTATCTTTGTAGGTTTGGAGGTGGTTTAGATAAAGGATTATGGTTTGGTGGTGAGGGGATTCCTTCATCCAAGAAACTGCTCACCAACAGCTCCTGTTTGCATTGTAGCAATGACAATGGCAGATTATTAACGTTGGGCAGAGAAACAAGTCTGCTTTTTAATTTCCTCTTCCAGACCTGTCTATAGTATTGCTTCCTCTGTCTAAGGATTACTTTTAAATAAGATTTAACCGAAATGCCAATTATTAATGCTCATTTTTCTATTTGATCTTAGTTGATTCAGGAGGTGCCAACTTGCCTCGCCAGGCAGAAGTGTTTCCTGATCGTGATCACTTTGGTAGGATTTTCTATAATCAAGCACTCATGTCCTCCCAAAGAATTCCACAGGTAATTTTGTTTAAGAACAAAACCAGAAAAGTATTGGTGTCAAATATGAAGTTTATGAATACTACTGGAGGGCATGTAGATCATTTGGAACCGAGAACTGTGTAGATGGGTTCCAATGGTCATCTGTGTTGTGAGACTACAAAGTTATGACTTCTAATGTCTTCAAAGCAAATATTTGTCAAGAATTCTTGATTCTTTGAACTTTCTTTTGCAATTGATACAGATGGTCTTCATTTAGCAGCCACAACTGAGACCAGCAATTGCTCATTAAGTGAAATTGCAACTGTGCTTATGATCTTATTTCAGCTGTCCTTTGCAAAGGTCTAAATGTAAATTAAATAAAGTAGTTGCTAAACAACGACTTTCTGTAACTTATGTCACTTTGGCATCGTCCATCCCATTGTGTCCATCCCATCTAGTGCCAATGATCCTCACGTACAGTGGTGGGTGATATCTGGGAATGCACCTTGGCAATGGATAGGTACAGAGACTGAGACTGAATACATTCTATTGTCAGAACTGAATTTTCAATATGTGGCCAAATTAGAACCCAAAAAAATTAATTGAGACATTTATTTTGGAAAAAATATTCATGATATGGATTATATGACTATATGAATAGTGCTGAGTATGTGGTAGACGTAATAGATAAAGATACAGTTGTAGTTCTAAATAAGACATGAAATAGCAGGTTTCTCTGTGTGAAAAGTAAACAGATTTATTAACTTTTAAAAAGATGAATGAATGAAGGGGGAAAACAGATAAGATAAAAACAAGATGGGGTCTGCAATTGCATAATTGAAGTCTGTCCCTTTTTTAAAACCTGCATCGCAGCCTATAAAAAGGGGAAATTATAGTTGTCATCTTGCTTTTTTTAACACTCTCCCAACAGAATAATATATTGATTATAAATTATTTCCCAGTCTTATTTGGGAAGAATCAGATTAGGAAAAACTAAACTAATGGAAAAAGCAGCCACAGCTAATGAAGGAACATAGATCTAAGTGTGGATCATTATTTTAAATTCTATTAGGAACTGCCGAATATTGTAGGAAGAGATAATTTTTATCTCTTGAATCTCTATTTTGTCAGTTTAATAGAAATAGTGAGGCAGAGGCTTAAATCATAGTAGAAAGAAAGACCTGACGGTCACTTTGATGTTAAAACACAAATGAAGAAAAATAAAATAAAATTCCATATATTATAAAGGTCAGAGGAATAGACATGCTCTTTCCATTTATGTAGGAGAGAAAAAATAGAGAAAGTTCAGGTAGAAAAATGTCACTGGGTGTTTTAACTAGGCATTGTTTTGAAGTAATGACTAACTTACAGTCAGTAGCAAACAAATTACTGAGGTCAAGAAGAATGACATTTTTCAAAGAGAGATCAGTAGCAAGCAATCTCAGCTCCCTTGCTGAAACTGTCCGTCTGGTAGGCTGGAGATGGATTTTATATGTTTGTTTGTGTTCATTTATATCCCACCTTTATTATTTTTATAAACAAGGCTACAAATATATCCCATACACCTTCCTCTTATTTTCCCTACAACAACCTTGTGAAGTGAGTTGGGCTGAGAGAGTGTGACTGGCTCAATGTCACCCAACTGGCTTTCATGGCTAAGGTGGGACTTGAACTCATGGTCTGTTGCTTTCTAACCTTAGATTAGTTGAAACAGAGGCATCCTTATTGTGACAACCCATGGTGTACTTGTGAAAGATTGTGCAGGTGGACCTGTATGTTTGGGCAGGACGTTTGTGGTCTGTGCTCTGGAAAACCATTGCTGTTCAACGTGGTAACTTTAAGATGTGTGGCCTTCAAATCCCAGAATTCTTCTCCACTAATTAGAGAATTCTGAGACTTGAAACCCACATATCTCTTAAAGTTGCCAGGTTGAAAAATACTGGCCTAAATGATCCCTTTCAGCTTTATGATTTTGTGACACAAAACAATGAAACATAACCCACTAATTATGAACTAAATATTATGAACTAAATATGAAATAATTAAATCAGAGCTTAAAGATGCATTTTTGTTACATATTTCGCCATTCGTTTTTCCCTTTACTGATGTGGTGAATTCTGTTATATAGCAGATACACAATAAGAATGGAAAACTCATTAAGAAGAAAAGTGATTAGGATCAGCACATCTAAAAGAGTTGATTGATTAAGTAATTCAAGTGTGTAGGTAGGTGGTATTGATAACATGGTTAAAGGTACACGAAAAGAACAAAAAAATCTGATCAAAAAAGAAGTGACTGAAGTAAAAGAATTCACAAGGTAGAGAGAGGTAGAATAATTCATAGAATAAGAAATATAAAAGAAACAATAATAATTTAGATTTCAACTGTGACTGGATTCTAAAATAGCTTAAATGTAAAGGTAAATGTTTCCCCTATTCAGTAGTGTTTGACTCTGGGACTGGTGTTCATCTCCATTTCTTAGCCCAGGGAGCCAGAGTTATCCAAATAGTGAAACGCTGTTACCTTCATGCTTTTGAACTGCTAGGTGGGCAGGAGTTGGCGCAAAAAAACGGGAGCTGGCCCTGTTATGTGGCACTCGTGTCTCAAACCGTGTTGTTAGCCTTCTAGCTGACAAGCTCAGCTTCTTAACTACTGAGTCATTCACCCCCTTTTAAAGTTGCTTAGAAGTCAATTTCATTGCAACAATATGATCTAAGATGTGATGCCTGTGATGTAGAGAAACATAGTTCGTACTCCACTGTGCTGATTTCCTGAAGTTAAAGATGACTTTCCAAAGAAACTTGGTGCCTAAAGGAATGTTGAAAAGTTAATTATTAACTTTTAAAAATGATCTTGGATTGGGAATCTGAGATCTCCACAGGCATTTTAGCTGCTGATGGTTGCTGGTACTTGGTTCTGAAACAGAGATTCCATAGTCTTGTTCTTACTGAAGGTTGAAGCTAACCCACTTATACAATGGAATTACATCAGGATAAATGTTGTTTTCCAGAGTAGCCAATAACTTTGGTTTGTATATACAAGGGAAGAATTAGGTTTATTATGCATTAGATTCTTAGACTGAAAACACAAGTTGATACATGGATCTGATTTCTTATAAATCATGTTTGTTTTTTTTTTTGCAGATTGCAGTAGTTATGGGCTCATGTACAGCTGGAGGGGCGTATGTCCCAGCAATGGCTGATGAAAGTATAATCGTTGGAAAGCAAGGAACAATATTTTTGGGTGGACCTCCATTGGTGAGTGAAGTATTTTCAAAGGATTAGCAAAGGCTTCCTTCATAAAAACAGATAAATAACTGTATTGTAGGTTTCAGTATAACAACTAGGTATTGCAAAAATGGATATTTTGTTAAAATACCAAAATATTTTATATACTGTGGTTGCTTAGCATCCGGCTAGTTCAGTAAAACACATCAAATAAAACTCACCAAGGTCAGACTAAGTTACTGCTTAGACAGGAGACATTCAAGAAATGTCAGGACTGAAAACTAGGCTGAGAAATAAAAATTTAAAAAAATAAAAATTCCTAGAAGGAGACAGCAACAAATCACTTCCCAATTGCTTTGTGAAAAATTTATGGAGGTGTCCATAGAGTCACTAGGAATTAAACATAATTTGAAGGCATCATAAATTTTACTTGTATTTTCTACCTACTTCAACAGCAGAGCTGGGCTGATTTTAAAAACTCCACATTTTTTTTTGTCAGCTATTATGGATTCAGATGTCTTCCGCATTTCTTGTAAATAGGGAAAATCCTGGTGTTTTTTATATTAGGGAAAAAATGATGTAAACATCTTGTAGTATCCAAGGTATCATAGACAAGCTGCATTTTAACAACATAAACTTGTCATTTAAGTGGTCTGCATGAAATACTGCTTTAATTTTATTTATAGAATGTCATTTTTACTTAAAGACATGAAATAACAAATAGGGGAAAAATCTCAGCATGAGGCCCCTCAGAGCTGACAGTACTAGCCCATATAAATCACAGATCAGTAATTATTTTTGTCCTTCTTATTGGTTTGATCAATTAATATTTTTTGCCATATTGCAATGATTTGCTAACTTTTTTTTGTCAGAAAATACAGTTAAGTACTTTCTAATAATTAGTTATTTTATTTTAAATATAAACATTATTTCTAGATTTTGGGGAAGGAAACTCTATTGAAATATATTTGAATGACTGTCAGGCTACAGAACTTTTCCCATTCACTCAACTAGAATGAACTTCTGAAAACATATCCAAACTTATCACAAAGGAATTCTTTATTGAGATGAGACAATTCCTGTAGGAGTTCAAAGCAGCGTCTGAGGTCTCTCAGGCATACAGGGATACGTAAGGGAGTTTAGAACCCCTCCCCTTATCTCGATGTGTATTTAGTGAAACAAAAGCCAGTATGTTAATTCCTCCCCACCCCTCTTCTTAGAACGAACTATTCAAGAGATTCCCAAAGTACAATCTCACTGTGGAATTTTTATGACTTTCTCATCTCCTGGTTGTGCCTCTCAGAGGTGATAGTTCTGGCCACCTGGCTTCTCTCCCTCCATCGTATCATGTGTGGGTTATACAAATTCGATATAAGATTAAATATATTCAGGTTACATCAAGAAAGGATTTCTTTATCAGCCCCCACCCTCCCCACTTTTCTTCTTCCACTGAAGAAATGACAGATACACAGATCTGACAATGACATTTTTGGCTAAAATATATTGTCAGGGAAGGTAAAACATGTATTTTGCATTGCTTGTCTTGCAAAAATAGTTGCTTGATGTGGAAAGACATAGTTTTCCTCTGCAAAGTAATCAGCAAAAGCAGACAGAAAATCAATACCAATTATTGGATAACGAAAGGCCTATAATTTAGCACTTAATTAATCTGCTTTTTAATCTCCTGTTGAATTTTTAAGCACTAATTATGTCAGTTTAGAAAAATGGGAAAGAACCAGAGTTACTGATTAATTCTCAGCATTTTTTTCAGAATCAAGGACTTTACATGTGGGGAATATTATCAACTTGAACAATAATGGAAAATAAGGGCAAGCAGCTAATAACAATAATTGCATTTATATCTTCTTACAGATAGACAGATAGCAATAGAAGAAAATAGGTGTAGCTCAGGATTGAAGTATTAAGTCCTTAGTGCTTTCTAAGCTTGGTTATTTGCTTACAGACATTTCATTACCTGACTAGGTAATATCAATGCTAGAAGGGAGTTTGGTTTATTCCTTATTTATATACAGTAGCTTGCCCACCGGTGTTGCATGGAGGTGTGATTTTCTTCTTGATAGTTCCTTGATTTGGATATTGTTTTCTGCTTGATTGTTTGCCTGGTGTTAATTCTTGCTTATCTGGGTGTTGGCTTCTGGAGATGATTTGGTCTGGTCTTTTTCTTTCCTTCTTAGCTTTAAAACAGAGTGTGCATCCAACACAACAGCACAGGTACATTTGGAAGTGCTCAGCTTTAGTTTTCATTTTTAGGTGAAAGCAGCAACTGGGGAACAGGTATCAGCAGAAGATCTTGGAGGTGCTGATCTTCACTGCAGGTAAAATAACCACTTCTTTCCACCAATAGTTTGGATTGTAATAGCTTTTCATTATGCTAGCTGTTATCTTGTGGCGGAATCTTCTGCTACCACTCTTCTGGTGAAATACTGGTAGTCCTTGGGTTATGGGCACTTGTTCATCAAAGTTATGACAGTGTGGAACAAGGGGGATTTACAACCTTAATCCTCAGTTCTGGTTGTTGCAGTTTTCCTGGGATCGTGTAAACACAATTTTTGGCATACTATAGTTTTGTATTTTAAATCTGCAGGAAATCTGGTGTAACTGATCACTATGCTTTGGATGATAATCATGCACTCCACTTGGCTAGAAAAGTGGTGAGAAGTTTGAATTACAAGAAGAAAGTTGACGTGAGTGTGTATTTTCCTTTAATAGGAGTGTATAGAACTTATATAAAGATGCTATGCTGCATTATGTATTTACTGGGGTAGTTCAGAGAAAAATATGAATTTAAAGGTTGTTTCACTTTCGGCATAATTTAGCTGATTTCTTAAGGGTAGTTAAAAGTGCATTACAGACTCCTGTACACTTTCTTCTGCTCTTTTTTCCTTCCACCCATTGTGTTTTCAACTTTGCCAATAACATAGTGCCATTATATCATTATATCTGCTGCACATTGTGAGATATTACAAATATTTGCTGCAAGATGGGTGGCATATAAATTTAAAAAATTAATACATAAATCCCCCTGAAAGGTATTTTTTTTCCAGGGCTTGAATGATATCCATGTGATCCCAAGAAAATATGGGTTTGAGTTAAGGAGGTGCCTACATTCAGCCCCAAAATCATATTGCATGCTGGCAGCGACTGCTTAACTCACAAGATGTATTTTTTATTATGTAATTGCGGACTAGAATCTATCTTAAGAGGTAAACCACAGGTTCTCAAACTCAGGGCTATCACATCATCTTGTGGACATGTGATCTATATGTGATCTTCACCCCTGGTTTCTGACAGAAAAAGTCAGTGGGGAAGTTGGCACGAAGTCACAAATTATGGTTGGGTGATGTCATGCTTAATTACCACAGGTGATTTGCTAATTAATAATCACAGTTAGAACTGACGTGGTAAGTCAGATAAAGCCACATGATGTTTCATTACACAGGTGCCATGCTTAGCGATGGAATTGCTATCCCAACTGGTTACCTTATAGCAATAGCACTTAGACTTACATACTGCTTCACAGTGCTTTACAGCCCTCTCTAAGCGGTTTACAGAGTCAGCATATTTCCCCCAACAATCTGAGTCCTCATTTTACTGACCTCGGAAGGATGGAAGGCTGAGTCAGCCTTGAACCTGGTGAGATTTGAACTATCAGTTTGTGAGCAGCCAGCAGTCAGCAGAAGTAGCCTGCGCTATTGCACTCAAACCACTGTACCACCAAGGCTCTATAGGTGTGGGAAGGGGCACTGTAGGTCACCCACCACATTCCTGAAGGATTCATGTGGCCTAAAAATTGCACAATTTGCTCTGACTGAATGTTAGATTATTTCATATTCAAATCAATAATCGAGCTTGGCTTATAAACCAGATAATATTCAACATGAGTCCAAAAATTGGAGCCTTAGTGCTTCTAAATGCTAGATTTTGGCTTGTTTTTTAAATATATAAAAGTAAGCACAGATTGAGATCCTGAGATAATATACATAAAACCTAGTTACATTTTGGGTCATTTTAAAATATTTAAAAATTATGAGTTTTTAAAAAAAAAACTTCCATTTTTTGGAATGATTGTGAATTGTGTGATGAAAATATGTGCCTGAAAAGATTGCTAACCCCTGCTATAGCCTCTTACCTCCGTATCCCACTTGTTTCAAACATTATCCCACCCTCCACTCTTGTTTGCTGAGGATGGAATTCTTGTGAAGTCATGTATTGAATTGTGGGTGATGATAAAACTTGTGGGATAAAGAAAAGACACACATAATCAAGAACCCCATTTTTATTTCCCTAATTTGGTCTGATTGAATCAATAAAGTTGATTTAAATATATGAATACTGTACTGTAGGTATCTGGAGGAGAATGGCAATCTAAAATTTAGACTAAATTTAAATTTCATACTGAATATTGTCAACTTTTTAATCTGGGCTTATAGAAAAGAAGTCATAGTCAGTGTGCAAAACTGATGTATGCTTGAAATCCCTTTAATTTTTGTCTTCTTTTTTGGTACTTCCAATTATCTCAGGTAACAGTAGAACCCTTAGAACAACCTTTGTTTCCTTCAGATGAATTGTATGGCATAGTTGGAGAACAGCTTAAAAGAAATTTTGATGTCAAAGAGGTAAACATTTCTAAAAATGATGTTAAAATATTGTGCCTAGCTAGATCCTTGCACATACGGTTACATACAGGATATCCATGGGACTGCTTAATGTTCTCAATATGACAGGCTAATCTCAAGAAAATAATATGAATTATGGAAGATTGCTTTTTTTTTTTTTTTGGATCATTTTGAGAATGTGAGAGCCCAAGATAACATAATATGGTATAAAACTGTTTTAAGTATAGTTTATGAAACAAAGCCAGATTCACACTTGCAGATGAGTAAATTAATCATGCCTTTTGGCAGTTCTTATACTTTACTTCTTTTTAAGTGATTCTTTTGTCTTAAACATTTATGTCTTGACCTGAAAAGACTTGGGTGAAGTATGAAATCAAACAAGTGATTAGTCAGGAAACAAATATCCATCCTGGTTTATATATTGTTTAAACTATAATAAGTAAGCCAAGAAACCTAGTTTCAAATTGTGTTTACTAAACCAAACACAACCCATCAAAATTATGGAATTTAGATTAGTATAAAATGGAATTCTACTTATGACTGTGTCAGTAGCTAGGTGCTACATCTGATTTTTCTCATTATTGTATTTCTAGCTCAGTTTTTGCATTTAGGAATAACAATGAATAGGGGGTTGAGAACAGAAGTCCTGCCATGCGTGTTCCATCTATCTAACAGGCCTCTGCTGTTCCTGCTCTTTTTCAAGAGGCCAAGTTCACAGCTCTTTACTACCAATTTTTGTCAAATCTATTGACACAATTAATCAAGTCTTGAAGTGGCAGGTGATACGATTAGATACACGTTTCAGCTTCAATTTTCCAAAGGCCAAATTAAACAAACCGCTGCTCATGGTCACAGAACAATCTTGACAAAGTCGTCCAAGGTCTTTAGGTGTGCAAACCTAATACTTAGTCATTGATTGTAACTGTAGGCTAGAAATATTGCTATATCTGGGGATAGTAGCAGCTCCAGAATATTAATGTAGTCTTTGCTTGCTTCCAAGGACATATATTTTGAGTAATGCTTTTAGGGTACACGGAGTTTTAATTTAATGGGTATATATAATGTAGTTTATTAGAACAATCAAGAATATTTTTCACAAAATGATAAGTAAGCTGGCAGATCAACAGCAATATTTGTTTTACTGCAGTCATAATTTTTAGAAGATAATTTAGCAGACTCTTTAGGGATTCTAGTTTTTTAGAAGGAATCACATTTTAATAAAAAATAAAATGTTGGACTCGTTTTTAAAAAAACACTGCTAAGAAGGGCAAGACTAGGCTACCATTACTGTTTCTGTAATATTTTAATTTCCTACTATAACAGATTTTTCAGTTGTACAAGAGACAAATCACCTGAATTTTTACAACCATGTTTAATTATAAATACATATGAATTTAATTTATATAATTTCTGTATAGTTTTGTTAAATCTTTGCAGTTTAAATTTAAATGTGAAAACCATTTTAAGCCAGCAATATCAGGACAGATTAAAAAGATAAGGATACTACATATACAATAATACAGCAGTTATCTCAAAATCTTGCAACCAGTTTCACTAATTGTATAAGTAATATCCCAAGACTGAGTCCTTAGTTATCTCATATTGGGCTTTACATACTGTGCACAATGCTTAAGTGGTATATTTCACTATTTTTATCAATAAAAATAAGTTATACTGAACTCATTCATTCCTTAATCATAAATAGAAGGAGCCATTTCAGACAACAAATTAAAGCTCCTGTCAGGACTCCAACAAATCCACCCCCATTCAAATCATAAGTCTCTAGCCGCATCTCTCAGAGAAAAGAAAATTGATTTATTAGAAAAAGCCATGTTGGCGTTAGCTGGATGCAGCCGATACTAAAATATATCATTCATTTCTTCCTTGACCCTGATTTTCCCCCACCCCCAGATGTATATTCTTCAATGGGACACATCCATAGCCAAGAGTCATCAATCATGCTCTCCAGTAATATTCTTGCGCTCTGACAACTTTGGGCTGCCAGGGCGATTATCTAGGCACTTAAGGAATGCACTGTTTTCTCCCACTCCCCTTTTCTGGCAGCTAAAAAGACCAAAGAAGTATCTTTTTAGTTGACAGCTACATGTGGCTTGGTAGCAAATGAGCACCACATACATTCAAACCTGCCCTACCAATGTTAGAATTACAACCGATTCCACCTTATTTTATTTATTTATTTATTTATTTATTTATTTATTTGATTTGCCAATTGTTTACAAGATAATAAGTATAAATGTATACATAGTTGTGAATACATGAAATGGGTACATATAAGAAAAATAAAAGAATAAGAGAAACAATAGGACAGGGACGGTAGGCACGTTGGTGCGCTTATGCACGCCCCTACAGGCCTCTTAGGAAAGGGGTGAGGTCAATAGTAGACAGTCTAAGGTTAAAGTTTTTGGGGTTTGGGGAAGAAACTACAGAGTCGGGTAGAGTATTCCAGACATTGACCACTCTATTGCTGAAGTCGTATTTCCTGCAATCAAGTTTGGTGCAGTTTACTTTGAGTTTGTATCTATTGTGTGCTCTTGTGTTGTTATGGTTGAAGCTGAAGTATTCATTGACAGGTAGGACATTGCAATGTATGATTTTATATACCATGCTTAAGTCAGACCGAAGACGGCGTAATTCAAGGTTTTCTAGTTCTAGAATTTCAAGTCTGGTGGCATAAGGTATTCTACAACGAGTAGAGGAGTGGAGAACTCTTCTTGTGAAATATTTCTGGACTTTCTCAATTGTGCTAATATCAGATACGTAATGTGGGTTCCAGACTGATGAACTGTATTCGAGTATTGGTCTAGCAAATGTTTTGTATGCTCTGGTTAGTAGTGTGATATTACCAGAGAAAAAGCTACGTAGGATTAGGTTAACAACTCTTAATGCCTTTTTGGCTATGTAGTTGCAGTGGGCTCTAGCACTTAGATCATTAGAGGTGAGTATTCCAAGGTCCTTTACAGAGCATGGGTCATCAACAAGATCTTGACTATTCAGCTTGTATTTTATTTTCTGATTTTTTTGCCAATATGTAAGACAGAGCATTTATTTGTTGAGATTTGAAGTTGCCATTTGTTTGACCATTCTGATACATAGTCAAGATCTTTTTGTAGGGTAGCAGTATTGTCTGTGGTATTGAACAGCTTTACATCATCAGCGAAGAGAACGCAATTGCTCTTAATATGATCACAGAGGTCATTTATGTAGAGTATGAAGAGAGTTGGTCCTAGAACACTGCCTTGGGGAACACCACTATTGACAGGTACTGGATTTGATAGGACGCTCCCGATTTTGACCATTTGTTGTCTGTTTGACAGGAATGCTTCTATCCAGTTATTCAGTTGTCCAGAGATACCATAGGATTTTATTTTTAGGAGTAGTTTGTCGTGTACCACTGAATCAAAGGCTTTACAGAAGTCTATGTAGATTGCGTCAATTGCTTTGCCCTGGTCGAGTTGTGTCGTCCATATGTTTTTACAGTGTAAGAGTTGCAGATTACAGGATAGTTTTTTTCTGAAACCAAATTGTTTATTGGAGAGTAGGTTATTTGTCTCTAAGTGGAGGATGATGGATTGGTTAATAATTGATTCCATGACTTTACAGGTGACGCAGCATAGGAGATTGGCCTGTAATTTTCAACTAGGCTTGGATCTCCCTTTTTGAAGATGGGGATGACTGTGGCTTGTGACCATAGGTTAGGCAAGGAGCTGGTTCTGAAAGATTTTTCAAAGATTATGCTTAGAGGTTTGGCTATGACAGTGGATAGCTTTCTTAAGAAGTAGGCACATATTCCATCCCTGACATGGGAATCACATAATCACTTATTTGCACAGTACATTACATATATTATGAATGGAGGCTTCTGTAATTCTATAGCTGCAAACTCTTGGGAGATAACCTGGTCATGTAATCTCACCCATATGCAATAACATACTCCTGCTAACACATTTGTTTTATAATTGAGCAGGTGTACTGAACATAAAAACTGGCATTTACTTACAAAACTTACAAACTGTTGTAATATAAGTGCATTTTTTTTCTTAATTTTATAATGACACAAAAATGAAACATTTGTGATATCAGTAATTATGAGCAAATATGTACGTTGGAAAAGTGCTTGTTTCCATTATTAATGTCATCATCCAGTCCATTTTATTTGAACTAGTTGGACTGGACATGAACTAGTTGGACTGGACTCTTTGGACATGGATACAGTTTAAGATGTTATGGAAAACATTTCACTTTGCATAATAGGTTGATATTTATTACAACAAAATGAGTTGGTAATAATAAATGTAAGTCTCTTCTTTTTATTTAAGGTCATTGCTAGAATTGTTGATGGAAGCAAATTTGATGAATTTAAGGCCTTATATGGGGATACATTAGTCACAGGTATTATTTTTAAATTTAAAAAAATGAAACTATTCTACAATGTCATGCTTTGATTGAATTTATCTTTTCAATTTAAACAAATTGTATGTGATTGTATAGAAAACATATTAATTTATTAATTAAGGTAGTTAACGGATTTACCACCTCAATACAGGAACTCTAGACAATGTTTTATCTCTAAGTAATACAATGTTATGGCAGATTACATATTTAACTAACATTTAAACATGAGTTAAATATGTAATTTGCCATAGTATACTTTAACAATAAATGGTTTGGTGTCAGGAATTTCACACTGATCAATCCTCAAAGGCTTTCTGGAACCAACAATTTTTTACAAGTTTTCTGAGAACTACTTTTTCCAAAGAGGGAAGCCGCCATCATAACTGCTTCCTTTGAATCTTGGGATATGACTTTCAGCAGACTCCAGAATTATCCAATTTGGATAGAAAGGTAGTCTCTCAGAAGTTGAGGCCCCAAGCTTATAAGTAGCAAGCAAAGGCTTGAATTACTTTTGAAAACACACTGGTAACTCTCAAAGAGATATACTGTACTGATATTGGTTGGCAAATACACAGGCCGCTGCATTTTCAACCAATTTCTGGTTTATCATCAAGGGTAACTGTAAAGAGCTCAGGTCATCCATTTGCAAGATGACCAGGCATGAGTAACTGACCTCATGCATTCTGTTCGTAATAATGACACAATTGAAGCTGGGCAGGGCCCTTCTGGCCACAGCTGTCACCTGGTTTTCTAGGAAATGCTGTGATTTCAGAAGGCCCCTAAGGCTGCAGGTCTACTCTCCAGAGGGAGCACAACTCAGTTGAGAGTAAAATCAACAGACTTCTGAATTAACATCAGTATCCTCCTATAGTAAATTTGCTAGTTCTTAAATTGCCATATTTTTAGTTTGTTGCAGCAAAATCAATTGCTGTGGCTATTGCTATGATAAATATAGCTTCAAAACAATTTGTTTTACTTTTGTATTCCTTTTTTCATTAAGGTGTGGGAACTCTTTAAGTATAAAGCTTGTCATAGAGAGTTGATAAGAGTATGGTGTTCTCGTGCTTTTTCCCCTCTTCTCTTCTCTTTCAGGATTTGCTCGGATATTTGGTTACCCAGTTGGAATAATTGGAAACAATGGTGTTCTTTTTTCAGAATCCGCAAAGAAGGCAAGTGTAAACAACTGTTATTGAAGCCTCTCCCTATTTTTGTAGTTGAGAATCAAAATGCACACCAGAGGCTACAACCCATAGTGGCTGATAGATATTAAATAAGAGCATCTGTGGAGGCTGTTCTCCAGGAATCTGCACCAACTTAAGTGTGCCTGAGTTTATTGCTGGGAGTGGTTCTGGCAGCTAGCTCTAGATACAATTGTACTGAAAACATGTGCAAAACATGTGCAAAGTATATCTCCACACTTTTAACAACTGATGCAAAAGTCGTGAATATTATAATGCTGCTATTTTGTCTATTGCTTATGCTGCTGCCATTTTATTATTGTGTTGTGATTTAGCTTGTGATTCATTAGGCTAAGAACTACAGGTAGCCCACACTTAGCAACCACTTGTTCAGCATCAGTCAAAATTACCGTGGTGCTGAAAAATAACCTTACACCCATTTGTGATTTTTTGCAGTGTTCCTCAGTCACATGATAGCTATTACAGTCAGTATGCATTGTTCTATGCTTGACCCATGTTTTTTCTCCCCCTTCCCTTGTAGAGCAGAGAGATTGAAAAGAAAAAAAATTCAAGAGAGTAAGCTGTTTGCTCTTCTTTGCATTCAAAACAATGCAATCATGCTAGGAGTCCAGGGCTGGGAGCCACAGTCATGCTACACAAATAGCTATCATGTTACAGCAGTGGTGGCATTCAAATTTTTTTACTACCGGTTCTGTGGTTGTGGCTTGGTGGGCATGGCATGGTAGGCATGGCTTGGTGGGTGTGGCAGGGGAAGGATACTGTAAAATATCCATTCCCACCCCATCCCACTAAGCTGCTTTCCAACTCCTTTCTCCTGCGCAGGGCAACAAAAGAAGACCCAGCCAATCAGCTGGAACTTGGGAGGCAGAGAATAGATGGGGGCAGGGCCAGTCAGAGGTGGTATTTGCCGGTTCTCCAAACTGCTCAAAATTTCCGCTACTGGTTTTCCAGAACTGATCAGAACCTGCTGAATATCACCTCTGGTTTACAGTACTTTTTTGAAATCTCTTTCTCTCTAATCTTTCTGTTCTGCAAGGAGAAATGAAGGAAGAAGAAAAAAGCAGTTCCTGAAGGCAATTTCTCCTTTGTCTTACTCTTTTCCACTACTGGTGTGATCATATTGCTTTTATATGTAGAAGAACAAACAGCTTTCTCTCTTGAAATCTTTCTTGCCACACTGCAGGAGGGATGGGGAGAAAAAGGCAAACATTTTTTGTAGACAAGCTTTTCTTTGCCCAATTCTGTTATTGGTTACCGTGGTTTTCTGGAGTGCTTTAGCCCATAGCGGGAGAGGTTTGGGATGTGACTTGAAGAGGACTTTGGGTGGATGATACAAAGGTGGGATATGCTTTCGGAACCTGACCTATGTTCCCCACTAGGACCCCTGTGGTGCTGTTCTCTGAACATTGATCCCCTCTTTCAGACTCAGATTGACTTTGATTAACCAACCATTTACTCTGTCCCTCTGTTTAGTGGAAGGAGGGCTGAGGTTTGATGGTACATGCTAGGTGGCTTTTACAGCTTCTCTCTCTCTCTCTCTCTCTCTCTCTCTCTCTCTCTCTCTCTCTCTCTCTCTCTCTCTCTCTCTCTCTCTCTCTCTCCCTCTCTCTCCTCTCCCTCTCCCTCCCTCCCTCCCCACACACACACACACACTCATACTGAATTCCAGAGACTCCAACCTGCTTTGGAGGTCATTGTCATCAGTCTATCACCATGGTGGATCACTCTCTGATTGATTTTTGGCTTCCTGGCATCATTCCACTTTGCAGTGATTGTTAGATTAGCCTGATAGATTGCTAAGTCTCACTGACAACTCCTTATTGGTGGATGTCACAGGATTTGACTCTCGTCCTTCTTGCTTAACTTCTGTTTTAACTGAGTGAAGTCATCTGTTGGTTTTGAGTCAGGTATCATCAATGTGTTAATGGCGCATTAATAATGTACATCTTAGACCAACCAAGTGATGCCACTGAAATTTTAGCCCTGTGTCTGGAGGCTGTGCAGGTCTGGATTGGACACAACAGACTCCATCCTGGTCAAATTCAAGTGTTTATGTTTGTTGGCCTTTCTAATTGGCTGATATTCCATTTCTAGTCTTTGATAGGGTTGCACTTTCCCATGGAATTCTGATGATGAGCATTTGTTTAGATTTATATCTGCTGTTAATGTATAGTGAAGTTGAAGAAGATGAAGTTTTCATTTTTTAGGATAGGATATGGCCTAATAATTGAATGATTAAGCTATTTCATATTGTCTTTTTATCCAATTTGCAATATATGGGATTCATCATGCGGCTTAACTTTGAGAATTGTATTATAGGTGATGTAAATTGTGTGATTTGAATTTCTACAGATGCTGAGCAGTTGTAGGTTGTTATTAAGCTTTTCTCAAGGTACCTGCTGCAGTACTTTTTAGTACTTTTTATAGCAATGTTGCTATTTCTAGGATTAAGTACAGTAGCAAACTGTTACCTCAGTTACTATCACCTGCTATTTTACCACATCATTATGTGTTAAAACTTGCTACAATTTATTTTAGCAGTTATTAGGGAATGAGTAATTGCTTCATGGATCAGATTTATAAGAAAGTAAGTCAATGTTACATAGAAAAAGTTTTGTTTTAAATATGATTTCATAGTTTGAGAGGTAAAGCCATTCACAGAATTATTTCACTTGAGAAAATGAACAACAGATTCAAATTCAAGATCCTGGCACATATCAAAAACGCAATTTCTTTTTCCCATTTTTTTTAAATAAATGGTTTTAGAAATATTGCTTTGGGATCATATAATGATTTTAACAGCAGATAGTATCATATTATTTAATAATTATTTCTCAATAGGTCAACTATCAATTTTTCCTTATCTTTACAGGGCACACACTTTATTCAGCTTTGTTGTCAGAGAAATATTCCCATTATATTTTTACAAAACATCACAGGTAATAAGTGATTATCATAGTCTATGGAACTGAATTGCAAGACAATAAATATTTGAGCAAATAATTATACCTTTTCTTTCAAATAAGTGTGTAATAGTAATAAATTAATTCTTGCTCATGTTTCTGACAGCCTTATTTATGAATTTGGGGAATATTGTCATATGCATACTAATTGAATTACTGTTGCTCTATTTAGGTATTATTCATTTATAAAGTAGTTTTCAAACTAAGTTTACACTCTGACTGAGTTTCTGTCTGGTGGCCTACCATTTACTTGGGCAGTTGTCATTTAGCAGTAGACTGTTGTTGTGGGGAAAATAAGAGGAGGAAGGAATGTTATGTATGTTTGCTTTCTGGAGTTTCTTATAAAATAATAAAGGCAGGATAAAAGTTTAGCCAATAAATGATATCAGCTAAAAGCTTACAAAGCATCAAACATGTTCGTTGAATCAATTAAAGTAATAAATGAAGTTTTACAGTCTCACTTGCTTTGTTTTTTTCTAATGGCGAAGCAAGCTATTTGCAAATATCCTTGATAATGGTCAACTCTTTCTCCAATTAGGCTTCATGGTTGGTAAAGATTATGAAGCTGGTGGCATAGCAAAAGATGGAGCCAAGATGGTTACTGCTGTTGCATGTGCCAATGTGCCTAAAATAACGGTTATTATTGGAGGGTCCTATGGTGCTGGAAATTATGGGATGTGTGGAAGAGCATATAGGTAAGCATGCACTTCAACCATAGTATTGTAGATGTTGGGAATGTGTCTATAACATGTGAAAATATTGTTTTTAATCTAGAAGAGAGTATTGTTATATTGTATGATTTAAAATACCTATGTGAATGAATTATTTAATCTAAGGATGCCACTGGATTGCATATGGCTGGATATGCTATAGATTTCACTGAATAAATTCCTGTTTAATTATGTTTAATCTATATGGTAGTGTCCCAGATTATGGAACAAAAGGCAAAATATGTTTTGTTTACTATGTGGGCTGAAAAGACCATTAGTAGTTTTGAAGGGCAATGAAGGACCTAGGGAAGTTTTACTAATGTTCACATTATGCAGATATCATTCCTTCCTTCTCTGTTCCCTCAGTCATAGAAAGTGAAGGAACGAATTGGTAAACAGCAGAAGATATTTTTATTCTATCATTTGTATTTTTCAGTCCAAGATTTCTTTTTATGTGGCCAAATGCTCGAATCTCTGTGATGGGGGGAGAACAAGCTGCAACTGTTTTAGCTACAGTAATCAAGGACCAAAAAGCAAGGGAAGGGAAGCAGGTAATGTCTATTACATTTGATATTTAGAAATGCTTTAGGAGGGAATGGTCATAACGCTGTATTTGGTGCCATCGCTTTCCTCTATTTTCTTGCACTATAGTTAGTTACTTTTTCTGATAGTATTCATTCAGCATGATCTCAGATGAAGTATGAAATGGGATTCATATTGTAGCTTACAATAGTACTTCAACTATCACTTGCACTTATAGAACCTACATATTAGTACATTCAATAGTAAAATTAGGAATACAAAGGAGTCTAAGCTATTTAATTAGTCACCTCCTATCAAATTGTTGTACTTGTGTTTTACAAGCCTAGCACTATAAGCAAACTGTTCCAATTAATTCTGTGCTTTAATTCTCACGGGAAATATAACTAAAGAGAAATGTTGATATCTCAGTTTTATAACCAAGAGGAGCAAGGAAAACAGTTTTGCAGAGCACTGCATTTTAAAAAATCTTTATCATTTACATTGAAACTATTTTCTTAAGTTCTGTACTGATTTCTGTAAGAGAAATGCCATTAATATTAGTGCAGTTTTGAGCACATTTAATAGGAAATCCCACTGAACTAAACAGATGTCTAATGTACCCAGCATTATTATTGCACATTTAATGCATATTATCTCTTAGAACAGGATGTCCAGTGCTCTTGCAGATGAAAATTGCCAGAGTTTTTATTCCTGTTAATTATCTTTTGTAGTTTTCTGAAGATGAAGAAAAAGCTCTGAAAGAGCCAATAATTCAGAGATTTGAAGAAGAAGGAAACCCTTATTATTCTAGTGCACGGTACGTACAGATGAGGGTGACAGCTTGTCTTTATATGTGTGACAGCTTAAAAATAACTTTTAAGGATGGCTGGAAAAGGAAGCCAGACAGCCAGCTGGCTAGCTTAAGGATGTCGGAAAAACTGAAGAGACAACATTTATCCTGTCCATTAGTGAAACTTCAGTTAAGCTTGATCTTGTAACTAAACATAATGGAATGGGAGAAAAACTTTGGCAGACAGGGCAAAGAGGTGCTGCCAAGGGAACAGTCAGATAAGAAATAGCATGACAGGCAAGAAGCTCAGAAGTAGACTTTGGGTACGTAAGGAGAAGGGAGTGACTTGTGCTTTCAGACTTTGAAGATTCTGTCGATATGCCGTTACAATAAAGAAGAATTAGCTCATCTGATTGCTCAGTAGGTCAGGCTGTTGCTAGGAGTTTGTGGCCTAGCAGTTACAGGTCCTGGCTATGGTGAAAATGTTCTGAATCGGAGAGCATGGGGGTTTCTAAGTATATTTCTCTATCAACTTTTTCTTTTTCTAAAGGTAATATCTCTCTAAATTGTGCTAGGGGTATGGAGTATTGTTAATAGGAACTCTACTAAGTGTTCATTCTGTATGTTTTCTGAATGTGGCTTTCCTTTCACACAGATGAACACCTCCCCCATACCACCACCCATGTTAAGTAACAGGGAATTCTATGCTTTAATTCCTTTTCTGTAAACTTGTTCTGTTGCTCTATTAGTGGATCTACACCATGTGCACAATTATTAGGCAAGTGAGTATTTTGACCATATCATCATTTTTATGCATATTTTCCACCTCCAAGCTGTATATACTTGAATGCTTAGTTGGCATAAGCATATCAGGTGATGTGTATTTATGTAATGAGGGAGGGTAATAAGGAGATCAACACCCTATAGCAAGGTGTGCATAATTATTAAGCAGCTTCTTTTCCTACGGCAAAATGGTCTAAAGAAGAGATTTCACTGACTCTGAAAAGTCAAAAATTGTAAAAAGTCTTTCAGAGGCATGTAGCACTCTTGAAATTGCTAAGATATTGGGGCGTGATCACAGAACCATCAAACGTTTTGTTGCAAATAGTCAACAGGGTCACAAGAAACGTGTTGAGAAAAAAAGACACATTAACTGCCAAAGAGTTGAGAAGAATCAAACGTGAAGCTACCAGGAACCCATTATCCTCCAGTGCTATCATATTTTAGAACTGCAACCAGGAGTGCCAGAAGTACAAGGAGTTCAATGCTCAGAGACATGGCCAAAATATGGAAGGCTGAAACCCAACCGCCACTGAACAAGACACATAAGTTGAAATGGCAAGACTGGGCCAAGAAATATCTGAAGACAGATTTTTCAAAGGTTTTATGGACTGATGAGACGAGAGTGACTCTTGACAGACAAGATGGATGGGCCTGTGGCTGGATCAGTAATGGGCACAGAGCTCCACTTCGATTCAAACCAGCAAGGTGGAAAAGGGGTTGGTATGGGCTGGTATTATTAAAGATGAGCTAGTTGGACCTTTTCGGGTTGAAGATGGACTCAAAATCAACTCCCAAACCTACTGCAGTTTTTAGAAGACACTTTCTTCAAACAGTGGTGCAGGAAAATGTCTGCATCTTTCAAGACCACCATGATTTTTGTTCAGGACAGTGCTCCATCACATGCATCAAAAGTTTACTGTGTCTAGCCAGTAAAGACCTTAAAGATGAAAGAATAATGACTTGCCCCCCTTCCTCACCTGACCTAAACCCTATTGAGAAACTGTGGGCCCTTCTTAAATGGGACATTTACGGTAAAGGAAAATGGTATATCTCTCTGAACAGTGTCTGGGAGGCTGTGGTTGCTGCTACACAAAAAGTTGATCATCAACAGATCAAGAAACTGACAGACTCCATGAATGGAAGGCTTATGACTGTTATTGAAAAGAAGGATGTCTATATTGGTCACTGATTTTTTTTTTGAATATCAGAAATGTTTATTTGTACATTTTGAGCTTTGTTTATTATTCTCACTTTAACAGATGAAAATAAATGAGTGACATGACAAAATTTTCATTTTTCATTTAGTTGCCCAATAATTTTGCACACATAGATATTCTCCTAAGAAAGTCCTAACCTCTCTTTTACTTTTTAAATATTCAGGTTTGAGGTTTATTAACATTTTGGATTGACCGAGAGCACTGTAGTTGTTCAATAATAAAATTAATCCTCCAAAATACAGCTTGCCTAATAATTGCGTGCACAGTGTAAAGGATTCTACTAACATTGGTAGAGGAAGCTCCCAAGTGAATCATGGGAGAATTAGTTATTTTTAATACTGAAGTGCCATGTACGTGCATGCAATGTTCAGGATTTTAGTTCTCATTACTCATTACTATTTATAAAGCAAGTTTTATATGTGAAATAGGTTGTTGTAACATTGTACACAGTTACAAATAATCTACCCTCCCATTTTAAAGATGAGAAGTTGAAGCTAAAGAATTGTAATTCTCCTCCGTATCTTATCAGAGAAAGTATTAAAAATAATCTTTGGGGAACTGAATAATTTCTCTTCCAGATCACATTTGTTTTCCATGATTCTCTAGAACAGGGTGGGCAAACTATGGCCCGGGGCCACATCCGGCCCGTTGGTCTGTCCAATGCGTCCCGCCCTGAAAAAATCACTGCCATTGGTCTGTCCAATGCCGCCCCCCTGAAAAAATCGCTGGGTGTGGCGTATTGCTCTGTGCAGCATGGCCCCCAAAGCTGCAAAAACAGTGATGTGAGCGATCTAGGAGTAGGAAAGAAAAGAAATTTGCAAAGGCCTCGGCTGGGAGTTCTTTTATATGTGAAATAGGTTGTTGTAACATTGTACACAGTTACAAATAATCTACCCTCCCATTTTAAAGATGAGAAGTTGAAGCTAAAGAATTGTAATTCTCCTCCGTATCTTATCAGAGAAAATATTAAAAATAATCTTTGGGGAACTGAATAATTTCTCTTCCAGATCACATTTGTTTTCCATGATTCTCTAGAAAGATGTGTGCTTGGTGTATTTTATAAGGCATTAAGGCAACTAATATTTCTCTTAAAACAAGTGAAATAAAATATATATTTATGGAATAATTTAAAATTCTTTTACTAACGGCAGTAAGCCCACATATATTTTAAGAACTTCAAAAAGTCGTTTGAATTTTTTTACATAAGAATCAAGCTTTCCTTCTAAGGTAACATGTTTTACCATAGCTAATAGATTTCCAGTTGTAACTATGGCTTGCTAAATAGTGTTATGTGAGTGTCAATTTAAATGAAATACTCACATGCTTACTTTTCGTGTGTGTGTGTGTGTGTGTGTGTGTGTGTGTGATGGGAAGGTATCTTTGAATCAGGATTCACAACTGGCAACTGCCAAATTGCAGGCAGCTGACAGCAGAAGTAGCTTGCAGTACTGCATTCTTAACCACTGCGCCACTGATGCCAACAAGAAGCCAATTTATATTGAGGCTGACCCATTTTCAACAACGGAAGTAGAACAGGCTCAGGCCTAACATTAAATCAGTATGAAACCATGGCTTATGAAGCATAGTTATATTAGGAGGATATATCCTGCTAATCTGACTAATACCATGTTATACCGCTAGAAACTGGGAGACCATGAGTTCTAGACCCACCTTAAGCCTGAAACTAGCCGAGTGACTGTTTCCAGCCAGTCACTTTTTCTCAGCCCTAGGGAGCAAACCACTTCCAAAAATCTTGTAAAAGACTTGTTCATGCTACTGTCAGGAGTCAAGAATGATTGACAGGTACCCCTACCCCAAAAATACAAGATTGAAATAAGTCCTTGTACAAGTAGTTTTATATGTATTTATAGTGTACCTTTTTTGGCAATAGAAGCTTTTATGCTTTTTATTTTGAAAAAAAAAATCCACATAAATTATATTTCATTCTATATATGTAACATTTGCTCTGTAGCTGCATTTCCTCATCAAATGTGCCAGACTAGAAACTTTCATATGCCGAGGTCTTCATTAACAAGCATCATTAATCAGACATCTTTTTAATGAGCTGGATTAATCTGCTTAGAGAATTCTAAAAGGATTTAATCAGTTTACCTTGTAACAAATATCATGAGCAGCTTTCTCCTGAGTTTTGTTGCTTTTCTTTGCAGAAGTTGTGTTATGAATTTTTTATAAGGAGACATATGATTCATATTCTCGCCATGGGACTTGATAGATTGTTCAATAATTAATGCTCTGTCCCACTACTGAAGACGGGCTCTTACTAAACAAAGAGAAAGCTAAAGTGACTTGGAGAAAGCAATCTTTATTCTACAATGAAAAATCTTGCAAGTGATCAATAAAATCTCCGCTTCCTTTAACGAAATTGTGTTTTGCAGGTTTAAAGGTTGGAAAATTCTTCCTCAGCATGAGACAGTATTTACAGTATATTTATATTCCATCTTCCCATACAAGCAGATCAGGATAGTAAAATAATACAGTAAAAACAAAAACAACAGTAAATTAAAATTGATGCAGTTTAAAATAATTGAAATACCCGTACAAGCATAAACATTGAAATCATTCTTACAATAGTTCAAAAGGCCCAGGTTAAAAAGCTTTATCAATATGATTTTAAAGAAGGAGAGAGGGGAGAGAAATGTAATTCTCAAGAGAATGTGTTCTCTAGTTGGCTAACAGGAGGAAGACCTTCTCTATCAGACTAAATTACCTTTGAAATTACCTTAATAATGGGCATCATTAAAATGTCCTATTTTGCTGATCTTAGTATCTGGGGATTTGTACTGGGATAATGATGCATTTAATAAAACATTTCCAGTTTTCATTTAAATTTCCAATCTTGGTTTATCCTATAGAAAAAATGTTGCTTAGGTTGGATTTTGATTGGAAAAGATGTCAGGACTTGTCAACACTCATAGTTGAAATAATATAACATTAATGTTATCCTGTTCTCTGCCCAATCCAGACAAAATCAAACAATGATGAACATCTCCAAACTTCTAAATACCTTCAAACTACTTTTTTCCAGACAAAGATATCACTTGCTCATCCATAAACAAAAGAAATGGCATGCTCTCAAGCTATTTATTTGATTTTTAGAGATTTTATAATTCAGTCAAAGGTTGCACATTCCAATAATTATCAGCAGCCTTTGGCTTTAAAGTACTATTTGTTTGACATTGTACTAAATGTCAAACAATGTACTAATAATGAAACATTCACACTTTTTTTCTACCTTCAGTTCGACTACATTTATTCCAATTGAAATAGCCCATGTGTCTGAAAACACAGGCAGTGAATCTTCAGGGTTTTTTCCTGTAACATATGAATCAGTTATTAACTGTGATGTGTTTCCAGTATATGTCACTGCAAAAGACTAAAAGATAAATGCAGAAGAGCTAGGCTGAAGTAATAGGAAAAGGGGAAATGGGGTTACATAAATTTTTAATTTTCATGATATGTAATCCTATCAGATAATACATACTGAAAATGCAGTGACAAAGTTGAAGGAGAGTTGAAGCATTTAGCAAGTTGTAATTCAGCTATGAATGAACTTACACAAATGAAACTCAGTTGAAAAGTGAACTGCATAATTTGCTATAAAATCAGAATACAGTTATGGTACTGTTTTAAAACCATTTGTTTTTGTGACATATGTTTCAGATTGTGGGATGATGGAATCATTGATCCAGCTGATACAAGACTTGTTTTGGGCCTTGGCCTCAGTGCTGCTTTCAATGCACCCAGCAAGAAGACAGACTTTGGCATATTCAGAATGTGATATGAAAGGTTTACCAATCGTACTTTAAATAAAATCAAATGACCTAACATAATCAAGTAACAAAATAAAGATTTGTACAATAATGCAGCTGGGTTTAATTTTCATGGCTCTTAAAAATAATTATTTTATTAAATCAAGCTCTAACCCAGTGAAACAGCTGTCAGTATTTGTAACCCATTCAATCTCTGAAAATCAGATCTATCAATTCACATTAAATGTATTATATCAATAAAACAAAAACCAAAAACACGCTGCCCTCCTTTAATTATATGTCTTTTAAAGGAGGGGAGGATGTTTTTTTGTTTATTCTAAGTAGAGAAAGGAAGGATCGAAAATAAAATTCAACAAACAACAGTAAATATTCTTTAAACAATTTCAGATTATTTATACACAAATCATATTGTAGAGGATTTTTCAACAGTTCAAAGGCTAAGAGTGTATATCATTCAACAAGGCAGCTTTTGGTATCTGGTTTAAGAAATATCTTTTCAAGAAGACATAACTATGTGGAGGGATAGGAGTTGGCTACAGTCCAGGCAAGACAGATCCAAATAGATGAATTCACAATTTTAGGAACATAATTTAACAACACATCATTGAATCTAACTTGCTAATAATAATGTTATTAACAATATCTAGAAATTTCTTCAAAATTGTATTTATTTTTGTTAAATTTGTTAATAAACAGTTAATAAACTGTTTAGAATCTAAATATACCTTTACCTAATAGACTTAAAATGGGTTTTCAGTATCATAAATTTAGTGGGTGTAACCAGAGAACTCAAATACTTTGACCACCTAATGAGAAGGAAGGAGTCACTGGAGAAGAGCCTAATGATGGGAAAGATTGAGGGCAAGAGAAGAAGGGGACAACAGAGAATGGATGGAGTCACTGAAGCAGTCGGCCTGAGCTTAAATGGATTCCAGAAGATGGTAGAGGACAGGAAGGCCTGGAGGAATGTTGTCCATGGGGTCACGATGGGTGAGACACAACTTTGCAACTAACAACAACAAACCTGAGAACATAACGTGTTTTTATATAGTGCTATTTGGAAGATTATATTCTTTCTACAACCTATCAAAAATTAGCAATAAATAAGGTTAATTCTCTCTTCAGTCCTTTTTTAAATAAGGGTTGAACAGGGTCCAATACAATTTATTCTAATTTTACAAATTTTTTGAAGAATTAATCCGAAGAGTTTTTGATGAGTTAATCCAGAGAGTCAATTTTTCTTGAGAACAAAATTAAAACTTTAATTTCTTTCCTAATGACATAAGATGTTTATCTGCCTTTAAATTCACATTGCACAGCACATTTTATCTTTGTTCTATTAATTGCAAGTATAATAATATCAATTGCTTAGGATTTGGTAATTATATATCTTTAATATAATTAGCCTATGGTTAAGCATTTTCATACATTTTTTAAAATTAAGATTGGTTGTATTGGCAGCTGGTACTGTACTTAATACTATGATGCCACTGTTTTGTGTCGCTCTTCAATCATTCTGTCTCAAGAATTTTGATTCCTACTTCATTTTCTTACCATTGACTTGCAAATATATATATTGATTAATAAAGGAGCAAATGGATTCCAGCAAAGATTGTATTTCATTTTGGAATAATCTTTCTGCAGTGGGAAGTGCTTGATCCTTGCCTTTCTGAATATCATGGCATTTTGCAAGTCACCGCATAGGCAACTTTTGTTCCAGGATTGTGAAATTCATGTGTGATAAAATGAGAGAAATTTTTCGATCTAGTTGTTGAGGATTGGGAATAGAGAACTATATTACTCTGTAAGACAGAGGTCTCCAAATTTGGCAACTTTAAGACTTGTGGACTTCAACTCCCAGTATTCCTCAGCCTGTATAGTCTGAGATATAAGTCATTCTCATTTTGGAGATGAGATTCAGAAACAGAAATAATCCTTGTGGATTATGCATCCAATAGCATCTCATTAATGAACTGAATATTGACATTTCAATGATACATCAATCAGTGCAGAAAGATTTTCTATTTCATCATCCACAAGGCAAGTAAACTTGGAAGAAATATGTAGGGAAAAGTAAACTTTAAATGAATCTAACATGTTCACATTATAATATGCTTTAAAATTCTAAAATATGATGTACTTTCCTGCTCAGAAAGGGGAATACTTTCAACTTTTATTAATACTCCCTTCATAGGCTTGCATTAATCAATTCTTAATATGTCTCATCTGCATGTCTTTACTTTTGAAACCTGAAAAAGATACGAATACTCTATACTAATACAAGGTTGGGCAAACCAGGGCAGGGGGATTGGAAACATTGCATTGAGCTCTGTTGAACCTTTGGGAATTTGGGCATGCAGGTGCTTTGGAAGATGGGACAATTAAACAGTCCACCCATGCCGTCATTCAGTCTTTAGGCAAGAAGATACAGTTCAAATATATGATTGATTCCCTGCCCAATGATTATCAGTAAGAAGGCTGCCTTTCCCCCCCCCTACTAACAGGATAACAAGTGACCCATACACCACTGCCTACTAATGCCTGTCAGCTTCCTTGCAGAGAGTGACTAAGAACTACAAGTTGCCTCATGATATAAAGACACTTGGGGTTATCAAACATTAAACTAAAGCACTTCAGCAAGTGTTTTCTTAAAAAACACTTCCTTTGTTTAAATATATTGCTTTAGGCTGGCATATAATCTATCATGTAAACATTAGATTGTTGTGGGGAAACTAGGAAGGAGTGTGTGCATGTTTGCTGCCTTGAGTTACTTATAAAGTAATAAAGGCAGGATAAAAATCTAATAAATACAGAACGTAGACAAACTAGTATAAAACAAAAACCAGGCTTTTGTTGAAAATTACATTCTTGGGCTGCAAGTTTTCCAGCAGAGTGGTAATAAATACCTTCTTTGAGCAAGGCATAATTCATCAACAGTCTTGAGACAGACAAAAGGACCAATTTATATACATTTCATACCTTTGAAAATAACTGATATATTAACCATGTGAAACAGAGGTGGTATTCAGCAAGTTCTGACCAGTTCTGGAGAGCGGAAATTTTGAGAAGTTTGAAGAACCAGCAAACACCATCTCTGACTAAAGATTTTATAGAACCCTTTCCCTGCCATACCTACCAAGCCACACCCACAAAACGGGTAGTTAAAAAAAAAAGAATCCCACCACTGATGTTAAAGATACATTTTTCCACTAGGAGACATTCATTATATATATGGCCTAGGGTCAAAATACATTCTTGAATGAATGCAAATGGTATTGTTCCATAGTCACTATTTTTAAACAACAGGTAGCTTGTGAAACATAGTATGGCATGATGGTACTTATAGCCACTGTGGTTGCACTTGAAAAAAGGATACGCTAAAATATGAATTATTTGGCAGGGAGGGCAAAGCAAAACATTGCAACCTTACAATTCCAGAGAATGACTCTGGGACTCAGGAGGGAGGGAGGAAAGAAGGAAGGAAGAGAAGGAAGAGAAGGAAGGAAGGAAGGAAGGAAGGAAGGAAGGAAGGAAGGAAGGAAGGAAGGAAGGAAGGAAGGAAGGAAAAGTGTTGTGATAATGACAGTGTAACCAGAAATGGCTGGAAGTTACCTAATATAATGGAAAAAGAAAGTAGAATAGGACTGGTCTGTGGAAAAAAAGGGATACTGCAAAAAAAGAAATATCTCTCCTTGGACGTGAGTGTGCCTGTATTTGGAGGCGTGATTCTGGCAGACAGCAACATTAATAACTGGGCAGAGTGACTTTCACATTTTAACACTGCGGGGGTGAGAAATAGTTTGAAAGGAACTCTGAGATAGATGTAGATAAAAAATAGATTTCTTATTAGGGGATTGAGTCCACCATATATTTGGATTCTCAGGCTAATTTGCTAGCTTTGCTAATTTGCATTTCTGTGAATTCCAAATGTGCCTACCTGTCAAAAAGATCAGAGAGCCCTATAGTAAGTTTTGAAATTAATCTATGCTTACCTCCAGTTATATGTGCTGGCAGAATATATCATCTGGAAGTTTGAACAAAATGATAAGAATCGGGGCAGTACAAACTAAATTCCAACATTATGCTTCAGTGTAGACAACATGTATTTCTGTCACCTTCCACTTCTGACATCTAAACATTATACGAGGGACCCAGACTGTTGGGAGCAATATGCTGACTCTGTAAACCACTTAGAGAGGGGAATAAAGCACTGTGAAGTGGTATATAAGTCTAAGTGTTATTGCTATATCCTGGAATAGTTAAATGGTCTTTTAGAAACATTCAAATCTAGTTATCTGATTTTTTTTTTCAAGAGGTGGTATAATTCTTCCTCCAATCTTAAGAAGTTGGATGTGAAATAATATATTGAAACAAAATCTGGATGTCAGAGATACTTATTGTAGGAAGTCACAATTGCAGGAATGTTATCAATTTCCCTATTCTGAATAGGGTCACATTCTCCCAGAAGGACCAGGTACACAGGGGCAGTTCCGAACCAAAATGGCTATCTTGTGTTATAATTTGAAGCAAACAACTCTGAATTCCTTAGTTGGTATGGCAAATCTGGCACTTCCTGTAATATATTAAAACATCACATGTATTACTGGGTGTACTGTATTACACTCTATTGGCAGAGGGTGAGATGGTGCTGGTTTTTCGGTCTACCTGAGCAATTTGTTTCAGGAACCAGAGACCACATTAGATCAAGGTTGAAATAGTGTTTATTGTCAGTTTATTTTTGAGGGAAATACACAAGTGCTGGCTATTTCCTTTATTATTATTTATTTATTTATTTTATATTTCATGTTTGTAGACTGCCCATTCTCCTCAAGAGGGAGTTCTGATTGGCCTCTGATCTCTTAGCCACATGGATAGGAAATTATGTGAATTTCAGTCTAACTTTCAATGGTGTAAATGCATTCTAACATACAGTTTATAGTTATTTCTTCATCAAATTTATATAGCCACCCATCACACACAAGGAGACTATGGATAATGCACAGTATAACCAGGTCTTAGGGAAAACCCTAAGGGATAAGGCCAATCTAATTTCAGGAGGAAGCTCCATAAGGCAGGCATCATAGCAAAGAAGGCATGTCTTCTGGTACTCACCAGATGTAGGTTCCTAGCCAATGGAACCTATGGCAAGATCTAATGGGATGGCTGATATAACTGGGGAGATATGGTCCCTCAGTCTCATGCCATGAAAGACTTTAAAAGTTAAAACTAGTTGAATTGGACTCAGAAGCAACTTGGCAGCCAATGTAACTTGTGGAGCAGGAGAATAAGATGCTGCTCTAGGAGCACACATAATTTTTTGTACCACTGCATTATGTACCAGTAGAAGCTTCCAAATAATCTTTAAGGGCAGATCCATGTAGAGAGCATTGCAGTAATCCAATCTGGAGGTGAGGAGGGCTCAAACAATTTGATTATTTACCAAATCAATCAACGAAATCAAGTTGCATTCATGCAGGCTTTTTAAAACTGTGTTCTTTAGAGTCTTAGGGTTCTGCATGAATTCAGTGGGATCTGGGAGAGGCTATGGATAAAAGAAAAAAATGCACTCAAATGCATTCAATTTTCTGTCACTAGAGTTTTTCTTCTTGATCAGGTATTTATCAGATTTTTTTAAAAAAACGGTTCCCCAAACTGAAAAGGCTTCACAAGTCCTCTGTAAATGTAGTTAATATTTGTCTAACCCCCTTCTTTATGGAAATTAATTTAATTGTCATAAAGGTTTGAATCGGATTTCAGTAGTATTTCTCCTTGACCTTTTGGGCTAGAAGACATTACTGAAAATTTAAGAATACATCTTGGGTGTTCTTACAAAATGATTATTTTGATGGGTCTTATCTATTTACAAATGTAGATGTAACTATTCACAAAACACCATTTTTTACAATAGACTTTGGGTGCTTGTCACTACTCTAAATATTTTACCCAATAATTTAGTTAGATTTATAGTTTATATACAGTTTATAGTTATTTCTTCATCAAATTTATAAACTAGTCTATACATTTCCAAAGATAACATTTGGTCCATTTTTTATTTTCTAGGAATTCCTATGGGATCCAGGTGTAGCTTTGGATTTTCTTTGAGAAACAATGAAAGCTGACACTTTATTTTGGAAAACATCAGCTTTTCATTTCATATTTATTTTAATTTTTTAAAAGGCTATTAAAAACTAATGAGAAGAGTGTAGAGAAGTGCTATTGTATTTATTTACGTAGTTTTAGTGGGACATGTAAACTCTACCATTGTGGTTTGTACATCATGGTTTATGGCTTATAATAAGAAATAGGTAATCTGAGTCTGCAACTCTCCTATTGTAGGCAATATTTATTTGCTTTTTCCATCCTTCAGGTCAGCTCTAGGATTTAATGTAAAGTCTTTTAGATTATTGTGCCCATAGTTTCAGAGCAATGAGCTGTATAAATCTTGTGCTAATTATCTTGCATATTAGAAAAGTATAATGAGCAATTGCTCATTATAAACTAATGAAATCAAATTTCTAGTTGTAAAAAAGAGAATGAGAAATGGAAAGTATGAAATTACAAGAGATGGAAACAGTTACATAGAATTCTTATTGTACTCAATAAAATCACACACACACACATTAATTATGGGCATTGACTCAATACTGCATTGATTGCATGGAATTCTTGAGCTAAAGGTTGCTCTCCATTATATTAGATGGTGAACAGTGAAATAAAAGTACATTTATCTATGTATTGATAACATTTCAGCCCAAACCTTCAGCTCACTTCTTTTGACCAGTATGAGATCCAGCAAAATCAAGCATATAGAACTCATATATTACTTGTGTAAATCATCTATAGGCAAAATGGACTGGATCTTAATAAGAATCCAGCATAACACTGTAAGCTATTGGCTTAATTATGAGTTGCTAATTGGCTGAGTTCACACTTTAAACTATTTAAACAAACCATTATTTACAAACCAAAATGGAGAGATTCACACATAATGCACAAAATGTCAGTGTAGTTTGTTTTTGGCTAGGTATGTGATGAGAACCTGGCAATTCAATATATGGTGCTGAAAACCAATACTGTTCTAAGTTTTTGTTGAGAAGTTAGCTAATTTATCTCATAGCTCCTCTTGTATTTTGTTTTCTTTACCTTCTCAGGCTTCTGTCTGCCCTGAAGGAAATTAAGATTCTTGCCTAACTCATCATCAGATTCTACCCCCTCCCATCGCCGCCCACCTCCACCGGTACCCGCTGGTGGAATGACGTATCACAGTGCAATAAGCTTTGTCAACAGTTGACTCCAACAATCCGTATAAAGACTGCTCCGCGAAGCTGAGCTACATTTCAGAACCATGGAGAGCTCTCGCTTTTTCGCCCTGCTTGGAGCCGCTTTGTTGTTGCTTGCGGGAGTCCGCGGTCAGGAAGAAGGCGAACTTCAATCCCGAGCTTTGGATCTCTATTCCACCATGGAGGAAACGTCCCACGAAAAGGAACTGGTATGTTTTCCAGCGAGAAAGCGTCTGAATAGGCGGGTGGGGCTATTACTGATCTCAGCAGCTTCTTTTACTATTTTCCGATGTTAGCCTTAAACTGCTTAGTAGCTGTTCACTCCTCACGTTTTGCTTCAAATTTCACGAGATGCAACTTTTGGCAAACTTAAAGCCATTCTTAGCAGGGAGATAGGCTGAATAAGAAGGGAAAGTTGGAGTGGAAAAGAAGCTTGAAAAGAAGAAAACTCCTAAATGAGGTCATCGGGTCTACAGCTCTTAATATCAGCTCTTCATATCCACCGTTCCCAAGTGCCCATGAGAGGCCGGCCAGCTTTCTTTTAGGTTGTCAAATGCTTTGCCTCCCATTCTGTATTCAGCTGCTTGATCTATTACTAATAAGCTAGTTCATGTGTCTGCAGATTGAAGCACTGCAGGAAGTCCTGGAGAAGCTGAAAAGCAAACGTCTCCCACATTATGAAAAGAAGTATGGTCAAGTTCCCATGGTGAGTGCGTTCTGATTCTAACTCAGAAAAGTTATTTTTAAAACAGCATATTCCCTGGAGCAGAAGTAGGTTGGTAGGGAGCTGATATCTGATTGAGGAAAGAACTTTTTCCTAGAAAACCGCCAATAAAAATGATTTTTTTCACCCCATTGTATTAATTAATCCTCACATTATCAACATAAGGCTTAATGTTAGCCTTATAATAATAATGTTCTACCTTCCCTCATGTCAAACCTTAGGTGTCCTGCTTGAAAATACTGAAATAACGCTTTACAAATGTTCTGTTCCCCTTTTTTCCTTTTCTATCTAATATCCTAAAGCTGCAAATATATATTCTGTTTTTGGGGATTAAATCCCATGCACTGGATTATATTGTAAATATGTCTACTTGAAGGAACTTCAGTGCAGCTGTATATTTATTGGAGAGAAGTTTATTTAAATGAAATAAAACCTAGTAGTCATGCTAGATTTTTGCACTTGGATTATTGGTATTCTTTGCATATATTTTAGGCTATTACTTAAATTGAAATGCTTCTGAGACTAAAGTTTAAAAGAATCTGAATAAAACATTGGTCATTCATTTACAGGAGGAATTAGGCTCCTTTGCACTAACTAGTATTTTCTGAATTAAATATTAGAACATGGTTGAAAAGGAAAAAGAACCTTATCATCAGTGTAGATTCATATTATGATAGCGAAGTTGTGGGTTTTGGTGTCTTCTATTTTGAATTTTTGACAAAAAAAATTACATCTTGGTTAAAAAGATAATTGATGACATCTAACCATGGTATGATACTTTAAAAAATATATATATTTCTACACATATTGCATTTGAACTTTTTCATGAAGTCTAGAAAATGGATGTTTTAAGCAATTTTTATAAAAAATTTCAATGCTGATACAGAAAGTTAAATGAAATATTTTTTCTAATTCATTCATTTGATACAGAAATAATTGAATTTTAGCTTTAGTCCTTTAAATCAGGTGGAAATGCAAACCTCACATATAGAGTTTGTATTTTTGCAAAAAAAAAAAAAATCTTTTATGATATTTCTCCCTCTGGCCCAATGCAGTTTCACTCTTGATCTAATTGTTGGTTGCTGTTAATGACAGTGTGATGCAGGAGAGCAGTGTGCTGTGAGAAAAGGTGCCAGGATTGGAAAACTCTGTGACTGTCCCAGAGGAACATCTTGCAATAATTTTCTCTTGAAGTGCTTGTAAAGTCAAGTCCCTCCTTCAACCTCTGGAGAGAACAGAAAAGAATCAGTTGCCTTGTCTGAAGAATTAATCCTGAGTTATGGATGCAGGTGGGTGGGGTGGAGTAGGGTCTGTATTCATCACATACAAAGTAGTGGGCGGTGGGAGGGAAATGGGTGTAAGGGCCGTACTGTTGCTTTTAGGATTTCTTCTTGCCATTTCTTCTTTCTGTTGGTTTCCTTCTTTGTTCCTGTCCTATTTTTTCCCATATTTGTACACCAGTGTTCAAAGAATAAATTGATATTTTCAAAACTTTATTTTTGAATGTAGATGGTCCCCATGAAAATTGGCTCTACAAAATATATTCATTTATTTTCTCTCAAATGCAAACACAAGGATAAATTAGAGGACGACTAGAGGGGTTAATCAAATTAATGACACATAGGAATGATTCCAAGATTCAAACATTTAAAAATAAAATATAAATATCCATTTCCCAAAAGATACACACATGTATGCCAACTGTAAGAAAACAGTGGCACTATTTCAAAAGTACTCTACTAAACAATTCTTTCATCTCAATTTGGTAGTACTTTCAACCCAGTACCTCCAGCTTTCTTAGGCAATCATATTTTTGAAATAAATAGCAGAGGAAGAGACGTAGACTTTGCCTCCTGACATCTTTTGAGAATAAGATGGAAAGAAAAGTTAGGAACATTTTTCCTTGACAAAATCTGTAATGGAATTCCTGATGTTTCTTTCAGAAAGAGCAGCATAATAGGCAATTAATAATTGTAATTTAAATATATGTCAAATAGTGACACCCTGATCAAGTCATCAGGACATGTCTACTTCATGATGACTAAGTAGAAAGATATGAGACAAGTCTTTGTTGACATTATACTTGGTTAATTAGTGTATGTATTGAAGGATATTGCAAAGACCTACTTCAAATTAAAATTTCTGAATATTCATCATCAGTTTTCTCTATTATTAGACCTTGATCATTGCCATATAGTATTGTTTTGAGGACCAGTGCTGAGTGCACATACCAGTGCATTCAAGCAGCACTGTTGTTATATTACTTTGTATGTTAAGACTTTGTCAGGATTGAGAAGAATTTGGTTGAGCATAAGAAATGAAAGTGTTATGAAATCTATGAGGACCACAACAACTCCCATCTTCTAAAGTTGCAAAAAATATTGATGAAATAAAGAACACTTTCAATTTTGAGATATTACTTCCATAATCTGCTACTGAAGAAAAGTATAAACCCATACCATGTAGATGCCTTTTCTTTTGAGACAATAACCACTTATTTATGTATACAATTAAATTCTGTTATAAAGGGTTCAAGCAACCTGAAGCAGATTTACATGTTTTACAAATATGCATATATCAAACAATGAGAATGGATATTTATAAAGGAAAGATTCTAACTCTGTTACTTCTATAACAATGTATTGGTCAAACTTTCAAATATTTTTCAATAATGTCCTCTTGTATTTTACTAATCTATTTGATCATTAATAAAATCATTGTCACAAAGTCCGTTTCAATGTAGTATTTTATTTTTATTTTTTGACTATCTCCGGATCTTTCGGGATAAATATTTAAGCTTCTTGACTGAAGTGATTCTTTTTATCAGCACTAATGTATGCATGAATGGACATGTGAATTGCAATGTTAAAAGTGGAACAAGGCATTCATCTGACTGGGGAAAGATAGGGTATAAATTAAAAGAATAAATACTTGTGTTATTTGGGCAAATTATATATTTGGAATGTGTCTGATACATTACTTTGGATGTACTTTGTAAAAAAAAATATTACCATAGAATCAAAAAGTTGGTATGGGCTATTTTGGCAATCAAATCCAACTTCAGAAATTATTAAAGCATCTATAATGAATGATTGACTAGCCTCTTTTTTTAACATATTGATTAAAAAAGAACCCACAATTCTATCAGTCTCCCAAAATAGTACATTTTTTAAAAAGGGGGAGGGGTAAGGGGACAAGAAAGGTTGATATTAGCTCCAAAATATCGGTAGGTATGTGGTCCTTCAGGCAGATAATTATCTTTGTATTAAAGGCATCATTGTGGGATTTGGGCGCAGACCTACATATTGTATGAAATCCCCAAAATTCCAGAAGCATGTAGTCAATTTTAGACAATTTGGAGTATTGTTGATTGAGTATGGGGATAACGTGAACTAATTGTGAATTATGAATTAAATTTGATTTCAGGAAAGATTTTTACAAGCTATTTTGCCTTGGCGTCAAATCAGAATATCCTTTCAAATCAGAGTTATATTTTATTCCGTTATATTGGTCAAAAATATGTCCTAATTTTGCACTCGTTATTATTTGGAGAACTTAAAGGCTTCACTTCCAACAAGCCAAATATACATTTTAAAAGGAGTTTTGAGGTTGGATATAAACATAAATTTAAAGGGTGACAGATGCGTATTCGTAACACAATCCATTTACAAGAAAAGAAGGAGTCAATAAGTCTTATATACTGATACTGGACACACTATGCCTATATAGAAGCAACATACATGTAAACTAATGTAAGATACTGTTTTATATTGATTTGGTTCAGTAAATGCATAGTGTTCATTTTTAAAAACCATTAAAATGATACTTTTCTTATGAACTCACCTATTAATTGGGATTAGAATGGTGTCTCTTTTGCTGGAATTCTTGTAATAAGGAAGTTTCAGTTACCTGGTAAGTGAATGAGCACAGAGATGGTTCTCATTATCTGTCCAACCACAGGACAAATCATAGAGGTATAATCCCAATGCTCAGGAATCATAAAGATTAAGCAGCTTTTGAACTAATTCTAATATTTCCAAATTCTTATTCTTATAAATGGAAGCTTAGGGATTATCTCTAATGTTAAATGAATACATTTATGCAATATTTTTTTTTGTCCTTCTCTCATACCCTGTTCTCCATGAATCTCAAATCTGCCTCTGAGAATCCCATAACTTTCCAGAACAGAACAGTTATATGGTAATGAATCTTTTTGGATGTTAGAATACCATTCATTCACAGGCATTATTGGAACTAATTTAACTGCTTAAAGAAAATTAACTGGCAGACCTGAGGCCACCACTTGCAAGAAGCCACACATGAATTTCTTTTGCATACATCCAAAACTTGTTTCTGAGTTTACATTACATTGAGTTTCTGTTCTGAGGTATAATTGAACAATTATAACAATTAATAAAAAAAAAGCACTAGTTTTGCCCTTTATATTGTGCTTATTCTCTTATGCAAAAATACTAAATAATAAAATTACGAACAACAAATATGCAACTAATCTTTTATTTGTCTTCAACTTTATATATATAAAGTTACACAAACACAGATAAATCAAACCATTAATTTCAATGTGAACCAAAGGTGACTTATGGTGGGATTCAAATTTTTTTTTACTACTGGTTCTGTGCGTGTAGCTTGGTGGGCATGGCAGGGGAAGGATACTGTAAAATCTCCAGTCAGAGGTGGTATTTGCTGGTTCTCTGAACTACTCAAAATTTCTGCTACTGGTTCTCCAGAACTGGTCAGAACCTGCTGAATACCACCTCTGCTTAGTACGAGTTAAGCCAAATCAATCAAAGTCTATGTTGTGTTGCAAGAAGTGAATTTACTCAAAAGTGACACAAACAAGCAATTCTTGACTGAAGCACTTTGGCTTACATCAATTTTCTTGGTAGTTTTCATTTAAGTTGGCCATCATATAATTTATTTATTTAGAAAATTTATATTGCCACCTACTCGCTGTGACTCAAGGTGGCTTACAAGGATATAAAAACTTCACATAAAAGAAGTAAAACTAATACCAATAAAAATAATAAAATAATAACCCCCTCCCACATGATCATATGAAGCCATGTACTAACTTGAATAAATCTGATGTTCTCATTAATGTATCTTAGGATATGAGTTAGGAAGAGATGCTTTTCATTTATAATTGACAATTAATTAGTTAATTAAACATTCCCAGGAGATGAATTAAATATATGAAATGAGGAACCTGGAATAAAATTTATATGGAAGACATGTACATGAAATAGTCAACTGAAAGGTATTTGAATGTGAGCATTTCTATCCCACTCTAGTTTCTTGACAGGGTTGACTTAGCACTCTGCAGTTTATACTCTTTCTGTTTCAGGAAAAAAGATTATGCTGTCACCCAACAAAATGACTTCCACTGTGATGAGGCATAATTGGATGACTTAAGCCTTTTATTGTTAATTCAATCTAGTATTTTCAAGTGCCTTGACTCAGCAGTCTAACGGATAATAAATTTTCTATCAGCAGGTGTGATAATGGCATCTATGTGCTGAAAGGATAAGCATTCTTTCAATAAAACTTCCATGAAAAGTTAAGTGAGGTAGGTTAACTTATCACTGTATTTTCAAAAATATCCATGAACATACAATTCTGAAGATTTAAGCCAACAATTAAGAACTGTGGCTTGGAATAGGATAACTTGTCATGGCAAATTTGCCACAGCCAACTCATTGCTTCCAACTCGCCATGGCCAACTCGCCTTGGGCCAGCTCACTGTGGGACAACTTGCCTTGGGACAATATTTTAATTTTTGTCAATCACATTTCATTTTGTTCCTCCTTTTGCATCCTTTCTTTAATGATTCTATTCCACCATTTATTTGATATTATGTAACTTTTGTCCCAAGGCAAGCTGTCCCGCAATGAGTTCACCATGGCGAATTGTCCCATTGAGAGTTGGCCATGGCAAGTTAGCTGTGGTGAGTTGATGCTAGCAGGTGCAATATCAGGAAAAGTTTTATTTTCTTCTCCCAGAAATATTTTGTGTTTCACATACTGTAGATTGGTCTACTCTCCCGCTGCTCCTCAGTTGTGGAGTGCTTTCTTGCTGCTATCGTCTCTCTTGGAAGAAGAGAAATAGTTTTGTTTGACTTCTTCCCATTTAACATTGGCTTGTGAGACTGATAGGCACCTCACAGCTTGAGTACTTACTTTCCTGTAAACTTAACATAATAGCAATGGTGCTAATTATGGTGGTGCTCAGAAGTGGGCTGATGCCGGTTTGCACTGGTTCAAGGTGAAGTAGTTAAGATTTTGCATCATTTGGCAAACCAGCAAATCCCACCACTGACTGGCTCCACCCCCTCATTTTTTGGCCTGTTTTCTGGGAGGTTCTCTGGTTGTTTTTCAGCCATTTTGGAGCCAGTTTTCAGTGGGCCATTTTTTGGGCCAAAAATTGTCTGAAAAAATGATCTGAAAATGGCCCCAAAATCAGCCTGAAAACAGTCCAAAAACAGCCTGAAAATGCCCTGAAAAATGCCCCCAAAACGGCCTGAAAATGGCCCCAAAATGGCCTGAAAATGGCCCCAAAAGCAGCTGAAAAACAGCCTGAAATGTCCCAAAAATGCCCCAAAAACAGACCGAAGAATGGGTGGGGGTGGAGTCAGCCAGTGGTGGGATTAACCCAACTGGCTGAATCCCACCTCTGCCTTTGAAGTGAGTGGCTGGGAGGCGGGGCTGGGTGTGATGAGTGACATCACCTACCCAGTCACATGATCAACTGGTCACGCCTACCCAGCCAGAGAACCGGTTGTTAAATTATTCAAATTCCACCACTGGTGGTGCTCATTATGAAGAAAAGGAAGAACTCTGTAGCATCACATTCCGGCTCTGATAGTTTTGGTGATGTATAGGTGAAACTTGAAAAATTAGAATATCGTGCAAAAGTTCATTTATTTCAGTAATGCAACTTAAAAGGTGAACCTAATATATGGGATAGACTCATTACATGCAAAGCAAGATAGTTCAAGCCATGATTTGTCATAATTGAGATGATTATGGCTTACAGCTCATGAAAACCCCAAATCCACAATCTCAGAAAATTAGAATATTACATGCAATCAATAAAACAAGGATTGTACATAGAACAATATCGGACCTCTGAAAAGTATAAGCATGCATATGTACTCAGTACTTGGTTTGGGTACCTTTTGCAGCAATTATTGCCTCAATGCGGCGTGGCATGGAAGCTATCAGCCTGTGGCACTGCTGAGGTGTTATGGAAGACCAGGATGCTTCAATAGTGGCCTTCAGCTCTTCTGCATTGTTCGGTCTCGTGTCTCTCATCTTTCTCTTGGCAATGCCCCATAGATTCTCTATGGGGTTCAGGTCAGGTGAGTTTGCTGGCCAATCAAGCACAGTAATCCCACGGTCATTGAACCAGGTTTTGGTGCTTTTGGCAGTGTGGGCAGGTGCCAAGTCCTGCTGGAAAATGAAGTCAGCATCCCCATAAAGCTCGTCTGCGGAAGGAAGCATGAAGTGCTCCAAAATCTCCTGGTAGATGACTGCATTGATCCTAGACTTAATGAAGTACAGTGGACCAACACCAGCAGATGACATGGCTCCCCAAATCAACACAGACTGTGGAAACTTCACACTGGACTTCAAGCATTTTGCAGTGTGTGCCTCTCCAGTCTTCCTCCAGACTCTGGGTCCTTGGTTTCCAAATGAGATGCAAAAGTTATTCTCATCAGAAAAGAGGACTTTGGACCACTGAGCAACAGACCAGTTCTGTTTTTCTTTAACCCAGGTAAGATGGTTCTGACGTTGTTTGTTGTTCAGGAGCGGCTTGACAAGAGGAATACAGCATTTGAAGCCCATGTCCAGGTTCCATCTATGTGTGGTGGCTCTTGATGCACTGACTCCATCCTCAGTCCACTCCTTGTGAAAGTCCCCAACACTTTTAAATGGCCTTTTCCTGACAATCCTCTCCAGGCTGCGGTCATCCCTGCTGCTTGTGCACCTTTTTCTTCCACACTTTTCCCTTCCACATAACTTTCTATTAATGTGCTTTGATACAGCACTTTGGGAACATCCAACTTCTTTTGCAATTACCATTTGAGGCTTTCCCTCCTTATGGAGGGTGTCAATGATGGTTTTTTGCACAATTGTCAGGTCAGCAGTCTTTCCCATGATTGTGATTCCTGCTGAACCAGACTGAGAGACCATTTAAAGGCTCAGGAAGAGGTGGGACACTTTGAGCCTAGAATATTTTGAACCTTTTCACAGTATTCTAATTTTCTGAGATTGTGGATTTGGGGTTTTCATGAGCTGTAAGCCATAATCATCTCAGTTATGCCACATCACGGCCTGAACTATCTTGCTTTGCATGTAATGAGTCTATCCCATATATTAGGTTCACCTTTTAAGTTGCATTACTGAAATAAATGAACTTTTGCACGATATTCTAATTTTTCGAGTTTCACCTATACATCAAAAACTATCAGAGCCGGAATGTGATGCTACAGAGTTCTTCCTTTTCTTCATAATGAGCACCACCAGTGGTAGAATTTGAATAATTTAACAACCGGTTCTCTGGCTGGGTAGGCGTGACCAGTTGATCATGTTCCTCTTAGCCTTAGATCAGGGCTGTTAAACTCCTGGCCCGTGGGCTGGATGCGTCAAGCTCTGGCCATGCCCAAGCCCAGTTTAGCGAAGGGAAAAAAATGTCCTAATATGTCATGTGCTGCCGCCATGACAACGTGAGTTTGACACCCCTGCCTTAGATAGTCAATTGCCAAGACATTTAGTGCTGATAAAAACACAGACTGCATAGAAAACATAACTATTCCATAGAAGAAAGAAGTAAGATTATTAAAGTAGACCATGCTTTAACTTGGCTTCCTCTTCTTTGAAAGCATTCTGGTATAATGAGGTTCCAGGATGCGTAATAATGTAGTACCATGAAGTATCTCATGGAGAATACCAGTGTAATAACATGTAATTGCCATGAAGAAAGAACATTAATTCTAGTATAAACATTTCAAAAGCTACTATATTTTCCTAGGTTCCCATTCCAGTCTCTCTCACTCTTCTTCAAAGACCCATTTTTGCTTTACATAGAGATTCCTCTATCCATGATTTCCCTCAGATCTTTGTATAAATCTCTTGCCATTCTTGGTCAAGGCCAAATCTTTTTCACTGACTGGCTATTGGAGGAATCTCTTTGGAGTTAGTTTGAGCAAGACTTTGTTATTTTTACTTTTCCTTTTTTTGAGGCCACGATTCCAAAATGACTAACTTGGTTTCTCTAGACAAAAAGAGGGGAGCTTTGGTGCATTATGTTTATGTATGGATGTCTAAAGTCTTTATTATCAAATTTCCTGTCTGTTGGTCAGTCCACCGAAATGTATGGATTGGGAAGTCTGTAAATTGGCAGATGTAGGACATCTTGCTGATGTCAATAAAGCTTATGCATGATAGACGATAGTTAGATATAGGTGATATAGATATCCTTTATGCTAAGCATATGTATTTGCATAATGGATATAAAAGTATGTCATTTATTTGCTTTCTTAGAATTAACTAGATAAATGATGTTGGATCCACAATTTAGTATGAAACATAGGATTCATTAAGAAATATTTCATGATATGGACAATAATATCTATATATTAAATGATGAATCTTTTATGATTCAGTTTTCAAAAAGTGGACTCAAGAATAAAACAGGTAAGATCAAAGCTCTGCTTGCCAATGTAGTACACTTAATACATATGCTAGTTGGAGCAGTACTTCTTCCCTCACATCTAAGACATCAAAACAGGCATCTTGATATAGAGCAGAGAGAAAGTCCAGCATCCTGTTTGTCACCACAATAAGAAACTGAGAAACTGGACATGAAGGCCATAACAATTTTTCACTGTTGTGGCCCACCAACTTTTATTAGATGTGCACAGTTTCTGATTTTGAAAGTAGTCTATCGCCAACATGATTAGTAACTTAGAGGTTTACTCCCATGTGTGCATATATGATTTTTTAAAATAACTTACTGTAAATTGCTAAGCCATTATTTATTGTGGCAGCCAATCAGAGTTAACTATGTGCTACATGGATAAGCATTTATTTTTGTCCATCCAGTATCTAGGATTATGAAAGCAGACAAATCTATCCAGCGCTTAATTTTCTCTACCCAATAAAATCCTCTATAATCTCCACTAAATGTTGTAATCTTTTCTTGTCAGATATGTGGTTTAGCTCCTGTAAATTTTTGGCTGCCTTTTTAAAAATACCTTTGCAGATCACCAGAATTCTTTTTTTTTTATGAAGTGGTGGTCAAAGCTGTATTCATGTCCTACTATGGTCATAGTTTTATATACAGTTTTATAAAAATGCTACCATACTGCAGGTTCATTTCTGTTCCCTCATATCTTTCATGGAATTTGTATTTTTCATAGTTGTGTCACTTTGAGTTCATATTTCATTTGATCATCAATTTCAACTTCAAGAACTTTTCCAGATCAGTGCCTGCCATCTCAGTCTGAACCATCACTCATGTAAAATTAAAATTCCTTGCCTTAAAACAAATTCCCCAAATAATGATACAAAGTGGGCTATTTCAGAGATACCCCAAATTTAAATGGTCTTTAGGTTAGCAATCCTTAACAAAATATGCTGCTCCAACTTTTTAAAGATGTTTTAAGGGATATTTTTATAGGGTTCTCTTTTCCCCTGGCAATTAATCATTTCAGAAGCTAACTCTTCATGAAGAGAAAATAAGTACACTTCTTCAAATGTTATGTACAGTTCTGAGAATTATAGAAAATTTAAACAAAAATTCAAATTAGATTGTGGGACTAGTTGGTGGAAACACAAACTGAATTCTTTGGAGCAAGAGTCTGAATTTGTTTAACCTAAAAAGAGAAACATAGAAGATTTGAAGATTGATAGCAATCATCAAATACCTGAAAGAATTATACAGATATAATCTCTATTGTTCCAAAATGTAGGATACAGAAAATGTATTTAAGTTACAAGAAGCTGATTTCTACTGAATTAACCATAACAGCATTTTCTCAGTAGGAACAATTATTCAGAGAAATAGCAAGCTGTTCTTCATTATTGTGCATATTCAACAGAAGCTAGACAACTAACTGATGCTTTTAATTGGATTCCTGCAGTGACCAAAGGATCAGACTCAGTGGCCTAATGATCCCTTCTGATCCTACAATGTAATGACCAGAACACACACAGCATATTCATTCTGCATAATTAAAAGAACAGATTTATTATGTGCCTGTTGCAGATATTTGGCAGACGCCCAGCACCCATGAATAATGGTGTCAGTTTCCTCTTTTGTGACAATTGATTAACTTTGCGATGACTGCACTTCTTCCATTTTCCATTTCCTGACCCACAAGGCATTAAATGGAGAATAAAGGATTACCAAGTATCCAAAGATTCTTGTTTCGGAAGTAAAGTTCTTTAGGTACCATTAAACTATGCATTGAAATCCTACACATATTTATTAGCTGATAGGTAGGGCTCATTGCCAGGTAAGTTAAGTTGTATTACAACACAAACAAGTTGAATGTTCAAAAAATTATTTTGCTGTATACTATAACAAACTAAACTCAAAGAAATAAGACATAAAAATATCTACAATGTTCATTGTGTTCTCAGTTTCACACTTCAGAGCATTAGACTGTCATTTTCTTTTGCCAGATAGAAACACTTCTTTCTATTTTAAGATATTATTCACTCCTCTTCTGGTGGATTAAAAATAGTTTACATTTTTCTCTTCAGCATACCTGAGAAGTGACAGTTGTCTGGAGCTTTCAAAAACAATGCCTCAAATATTTTAGTAGGCTTAGAGATGACCAAAGGAATCATCTATACCATCAAACATTTCATACTTCTATACCTATTGTGATTAGGTTTTTTTTTTTTACAAAGTAACGTCTATAAACAGTTCTATTCATTAATGGTGTAATCACATTTATTCAGAAACAATTATTATTACGTTTAGTGGGATTTATTTCCAAGAACAATAAGTTTAGATAGAGCTTAGGTAAAATAATTATTTGGGGCATGAGGAATGGACCACCTGAGTCCTTGGTCTAATTTAATGGCCCCTTGCAGGAGATCAGTTCAGACTGCTACTAAGAATTATTTGACCTCTTTCCATAATCAGTGCTTGGAAGAGAGAGAGAATGGGGGAGGTATGATTTTATTTATTTACTAACTCTATACCTGTGCTTTGCTATGAAACTATGTGATCGGGCTTAGTTTTGGGGGAGGAAAATAAGGACAAAAAAATGTGTCTCTGCCTACCAGCACCCATTGGTATTCATCTGGCTAGCATCCTGTCAGTGTGTGAGAGAGTTGAGGGCTGTTTGGAAACTGAAGCAGTATTTGCTGTGTGAGCAAGAAGAGACCGGAAGGAGCCTGGGTTTGGCTTAGCTCAACTGTTCTGTACTAAAGCTGGTTGCTGCTGTGAAACTAAAACTGAAACTGAAACTCCTCTCTTCTGCTTGTGTTTTGCATTTGGAAGAGATTTCTTTTCAGGTGGGGAGGCGGAGAGCACCAGAGCATGTTAATAATAATATAGGAAATACTAATGCTCTAATGGTCATTCTGAAAAATCCTTTCTTAGTGAGCACCTAGAAGCCAAGAGGAACATAAGAGCCAAATTTCAAGTTTGTAGGCTTTACAGTTCTGGAGATTTATGATGATGCATGGTATTTCACTTTTATATAGAGAGATTTATATATTCCATCTTTATTATTTTTACAAACAACCTAAGGCAGTAAACATATCCAACACATCTTCCTCCTCATATTTTCCCCACAATAACAACTGTGTGAGGTGAGTAGGGCTGAGAGAGAGTGGAAAATCACCAAGTGACATTCCCTCTAAGGTGGAACTTGAACTCATGATCTCCTGCTTTCCAGCCTGGTGCTTTAATCACTAGGCCAAACTGACTCACTTATTTTGTTTTTTGTCCTTTGCATTGTTGCTTCTATTCCTTGACTGGAAAACATGAGTTCTAGTAAATGAAGATTTTCTCTCTGTTTATATATAGTAGCTTGCCTTGCTAATGTCAGGATATAAGTGAGGTTTTCTCCTTGATAGTTCCTTAATAAGGGTATTGCTTTCTGTTTGTTTTTTTTTAGTCTCCTTGGTAGTTCAAATCAAGTCAGTTTGCAAAGCATACATGTGGCTGTTTGACTTAACTGGAAACATCCCTGCAGAACATTGAAAAGAAAACACAAGTCACAATCAAAATATGTATAATTTATCTTGAGCACTAGATATAGTGCTCAAGCTAAATTATTGAATGTTGGCTTTCTGAGAGCTCTTGACACTCATCCTTTCTCTGCACATGCAAGCAACCCTGCCTGATCAGGGAGTTGGACTAGAAGACCTCCAAGGTCCCTTCTAATTCTGTTATTGTGAGTTGGAAAGTGTTAACAAGATGCAGCTTTATAAATAGAAGAAAATGATTATCAGGCACTTCTTCAGAAAAGAAAAAGGCATTTAGGCATGGAAATAAGAACAGAATATATATGGCTTTTCTTGCATTCTATACAGACATTCTCTCTTTATTTGCTGATATGGACCTGTTCTGGCCAGTTTAGGACTAAGGTGGTCATGTCAACTGTTTAAGTTAATAGAATTTACTTCAAGAGATTTCTTCAAGGTTGCTTGCTATTGTCTGCCTAATCTGCTTATTTAATACTTTCCCCTTTATTAACCTAGCTTTCTCCACAATGAATATGATTACAAAGCTATATTAGTACTTGTGTTCTAGCTACTTAACTTGTGTAAGATTGAATTTGATTGCTAGCTCCTTGTTCTACGCATTATCATGCTGTCTTGCTTGAGATGGTACTGCATGTGCCACCTGAATATAGGGCTGAAGTGTATTCTTCTCATTAAGCAATAAGTTTTGGTCTCCTTCAAGATCTCCATTTGCTAAAAAAGATCCCTTGATATATTTCAGCAATTACCTATGATCAATGGTATTGTTTCAGATAAATGGATTAAAACTGATACTGGCATCTGTCTTTAAACATGGTTTAAAGTTTGATGCTTCATTTGAGTGGAGAGAAAAAATAATCTCCAATAGAATCCCTCAACCTGAGGATGTTTCCACCATTTCTTCAGGTAGGACAGCAATCTGAAATAAAAAATAATAGGCAAAATATCCTTCTCCAACTCTGCATCTAAGTTGCCAGGGGGTGAAAAGACAGTTGGTTATACAGTGGTCCTTTTATGTCCATTGGAAAAAAATCTTTGGAAAAAAGCCTGTCTTGCATTTTTTACAAGACATCTAGACAAGCTCAATCTTTGCAGTTCAGAACCACTTCCTACTCTGAAAGATTAATTTCTGGAAAATGATAACTATATGAACATGTTCCAGAAGAAAAATGGATCATTCTGGAATGCTCCAAAATGTTTTATCCCCAGGCTAGTGAATTTTGCATGCAACTAGTTTTTAGTCTATCCCTAAATTGTACCATTACAGGGCTTGCTTCAGCTTGAGATGCAATATGTTTCTCGATAGATGACATGCCACTAAAATGGAAGTAATGCACATGTTCTGTATTTAGGATCCACAGAAAGTGCCCAAAACTAAGAGCGGTCTATATAAGTGTTCTGTATTAACATACTTCAAATACTATTTTCTGATTGGTCCACACTTACCGCAATGCAATTGGTTAACTAAACTGCAGTGATTGGTTCGCTATGAATCAACCGCGATTGGCTGGGCCGATCGCGGGAGATTCAAAGATCTGTCATTGGCTGGCGAGCCGCGAGCAATCCCTATATGAAGGGCTGCCGCGGCTCCGAGATCCTACACAGATCTATACACTAAATAAAGAGCTGAAAGTCACGCTGGTCTCGAGTCTCTCCTTGCCCGATCTAACAATAAGAGTATATATGTGGGAGTAACGGAGTGCTTTTTTCCAGTGAGGCTGGTCTATCAGGGCAACCTGATCTACCAATTATGGAATAGAGCATACTGCTTCTGCTTTTGGGTAGCAATAGCACTTAGACTTATATACTGCTTCACAGTGCTTTACAGCCCTCTCTAAGATGTTTACAGAGTCATCCTATTGCCCCCAACAATTTGGGTCCGCATTTTACTGATATCGGAAGGATGGAAGGCTGAGTCAACCTTGAGTCTGGTGAGAGTTGAACTGCCAAATTGCAGGCAGCCAGAAGTCAGCAGAAGTAGCCTGCAGTACTGCACTCTAACCACTGCGCCACCGAATAGTTTGGCTTAAAGCCTTGTAAGGCTTTCTATGCTTTTGTGAGCATAAGACAACAATCAGTTGTATGGCTGTACTCTGAGACATCTGCAATGTCTAGACTGCCTCACACGGAATACATAAATTAGAATAATCTAATCTTGAAGATATCAGCACATTAATCATTGAAGCTAAGCCTCACTCCTCCAAGTCTCAAGCATATGATTTATTAGACGAAGCAGATAAAAGGCCTTTCATGCCACCAGTTTTATGTGGCTACTGCACATCGCAGGGAAGCCCCTAGACTGCAATCTGTTCCTAAGATGGGCAATCGCACTCAAGTAAGTCTTTGTCCTAAATCCTTGCCTGCATTTAGTTTCATATCATTTTATAACATCCAAATTTTTTTGGAACCTGGTGTTGCTCAGAGTCCCTGGAGATATCAGCAAACCTATGAATGATTTGTGACTGCATGTAGCTGTTAAAACAATATGGGACACAAGCTAGAAAATGATGGGATACCTTGATTAATAAAAAATCTCTCAGTATAATTTTTTGGTAGTGACAGGAGAGCAAAATGGTGCTTCCAATTCCCTGCTATCCTCACTACTCTAATACAATGTCAAAGTACTAAAAACTACTAGGACATAAAATCAGTATGAACAAAACATCAGGGACTTTTAGATATATCTTTCCCCAATTTAGTGCCTTCCAGATGTACAATATGTGGCTAATGGTGTCCTTAATGGTGCCAGAACTGAAGAAGCTTTTGGATGAGAAGCAAAATGTTTTCAAGAAAAAAAACTAAGAAACTCCAGTTGCCCTTTGAAAAGCACCTTTGGGACAACCATAACCTGGATGATTGAGAATCTCTATAGACACTAATGGTATAACACTGTATGATAAATTATGGAAGCTGAACTCCAGTATTGTACATCTGGAAGGTAACTGGTTTAGATCAGGGGTGGGATTCTACTGGTTCGGACCAGTTTGGGTGAACCAGATGTTAAAGTTACATCTGGTTTGCTGAACTGGTATTTCAACTGACCAGCTGCCCCCCCTCCCAGGAGTCTCCACGCGATGCAGGTAAATGCAGGGTCTGTGTGGAGGCTTTGGGAGGGAGAAAAACAGGCCTTCTGGAAGTCTGGAAACAGGCCTGTTTCAAGCTTCCGGAGGGGCCTCCAGAGCCTGGGCGAGGATGTTTTCGCCCTCCCAGAGGAAGCCTCTGGACTCTTGGGAGGGTGAAAACAGCCTGTCCGGGCTCTGGAGGCCCACCGGAAGCCAGAAACAGGAAGTTCCGGTAGGCCATGCCCACCATGGCCACGCCCACCCAGCAACCAGGCAGCAAACCAGTTGATGGGATTTTTGAATTCCACCCGGGGTTAAGATCCAGGATCTTGTCCAATATGAATATCGCTCAGGAACTAGATTATTTCAGCTGATACAAGATGTCCCAAAGAAGAAAGGTACATGTACTTTAGAAAGAAGAAACACAGCATCCTCACACTTCTGAGCTGGGGATAAAGAGACCCAACTAATAACATTTGGTCAGCAATATCCTTTAGATCTAACCGTTAATAAAAAGAAGACTATTAAGACTGTTGCCACTATTTATTTATTTATTACATTTATATAGTCACCCATCTTATATCAAACTCTGGATCTCTCCCGATCAAAAATGAAAACAATACATTAAAATTATAAAAATTGAACACATACAATAAAATCAAACACCAAGCCAAGCTTCAAATGTGGTTAATCCCAGCTTTTGATAGGAAAACCAAGACTTTAATGCTTTTCAGAAGGCTGGGAGGGTAGATATTTGTAGTATATGCTGTTTTCTATTGAAAATCATGCTCTGGAGAAGCCGGTCAATTTCTACTCAAAAGAATAAATGGTCACAAATCTAATATCAGAAACCACACTGTACAAAATCTAGTAGGAAAATATTTTAATTCCTCAGGACTCTCACTTTGTAGTAATCTCAATGTGACCATTGAATACAAGACTTATAGAGACCAGTTTTATTATGAAATAGTTGAGCTAGGAGATTTACAGTGATACAATTTCTCACTGATCAAATACTCTAATCACACTAAGTATGCTAATCAGTTCTGCAGTACATAAGTGTCTATATCACACCTATCTATAGGTAATTTGGTCTCTCACTTCTCTTTTTTTTTTTTTTTCCTTTTTACAGCTTTGGTAATAATAAACTTGTTAGACTTTAAGATGCCTCAGGATTCCTTGTTGTTGATCAGTGAATGCATATCATACATCTGAGGATCGATTTCTCTTTCTTTTCTTTTAATTTAATGATTGTCAGGGAGAGTGTGTCATCACACACACAAGACAAAGAACTAGTAATTGTTTCTAGATTCTTTTATTTTCTTTTAATTGTTCTGAAATTGGACTTTCTGCTTTTATGAGCTTTGCTGTACCCCTGATTTGTTACAGAAAAGGTAACATTTGTGAACTGGAAACCTTTGTTGTTTTATTATTGCAAATCATTGTTCAAGGAGAGATTAGCAACAGCGATTGCAATGGACCTGCCACTAAAATCTCACACAAGCTCCATGGAAATGAAATGGGTCACTGTGGCAACTACGCACAACATTTTCATATGGCAGGATCTTTTAGTATCTTTTACCAGGAGACTGATTCTAGGTCTCTCTTAGACATGAAAGCTGGCTGGGTGACTTTGGGTTCTCTCCTAGTTCAATCCACCTCTCAGGATTGTTGTTGTTGTGGGGAAAATAGGATGCAAGAGAATGAGGTATGCTTGCTGCCTTGCATTGATCAACCATAAACGTGGGATAAAAACATCATCACCACAATTGTCCCTGAAGAGCAATATTATACTTTTGGAAGATAGTTACCTTTTCAATGCCATGCACTGTTCCATATATAAAAAAAGAATAAAAGTAGTTGTAATATTAGTGCAAAATAAGAAGAGATTGAAGTGACAATTTGAGCTTTTAACTTATATTGTTATGGCCTCAGACAATCTGTAGTCCATCCGAAACTAATCAAGTAGCATTTATTATTGTATTGAATTACTTATAATAAATGCCTATTATTTAAAATCAGAAGCATACTGCCTGGGGAATTCTGGGAATGGAAGATCCATACATCTTAATGTTGCCAGTATCGTCTTCTTCTTGTTGTGCCATATCTGTCATCAGACATTGGCAATCATGTTGGCAATACTATTTTTATCAACAGCTGCCTGAAAAAGTGCCATTGAGTTTTGTCTAAACCGGTCCCTTAGATTTTGAAGCCATGATGTTCTTCTTCTGCCTGGACCTTGTTTGCCTTCAATCTTTTCTTGGAGGATTAAGTGAAGTATGACAATTTTTTCTGGCCAGTATAACGTTGAAAAACATTGCTCTAGTTTTTCAGCTTTCAGTTGTGACTTAAAAAGGTGGAACACCAATGTAAGAAAAGCACTGCATAACACCTGAATGCATTCTTGATGTAATAGTCCTCAAGAAAATTACAGGAAGACCGAACCTCTTCCTAGAAGCAGTTTCAAATAGATGTTAAACATGAATTAAATAGAGTAGAAGCACTTAGTTTAAGATAGTTTAATAATTGCTTTCTGAATGTGTATTGTTCAATTCATATGCACCCTTTCATGGATGGCAGATGTAATTGGAAAGTGGGTAACGTTCCATGTATCTAGAAGCATCTCATTTTACTCGCTGATCCCAGAACCACATTTCCCAGTATTTTTTTTGTGAGGAATGGAGATAAGAGGATAATTTAAAAAACTGATTAAGGTCTAACAACACAAGAAAATAAGAACCTCATCTTTCCCTTATAAACACATTTAATGCCTTAGCATAAGGTCTGCTCAGTATTCAAAGCTGAGTGTAAAGTACCCTAATCCCTCTTGTACAACATGTCCAAAATAGCTGCTGGCATAAATGAATTGAATTTTCCTTTCAACTCAGGAGTCAGCTTGCTGGGGGATTTTCTTAATGTTGCTACAAGATTTCTGGGAAGCTGTGGCAGGATTTCTATTTCCTACCACTATTCATTCCAAGGAGAGCTGCTGCTGGCTGCTGCTGCCAACAGGGAGCTTTTAATGCAGCCATTGTTCCACTGTCTTTCTTGGCATACTGAAGGTTTTTTAAAAAAAACATATTTTCTCTCTCTGTTTGAAACAGTTTTCAACTCTTGTCGTTTCACTTTTTTCAAGAGAACAATGGCAAATGAAATGTGTTGTTTCAAGTTGTCCTGTATGCCATTAAACTGAGCAACAACAGATTAGATTCTGAAGTTTTAGTATGAACAGACCATGTATGTTTATTGCAGTCACACTTCAGCTTTCCTCTAAGGAGTTCTGGGTGGTATTTCAGCTTTATTACAATCTTGTGTCCTGTGAGTGTATAAATGTGCTAATGAGAAGCAATCCTGTTATGTGGACAGGAGCCCATTCAAGCCATGCCAGAAGAGACCACATCTATCCTGGGGTGCAATTCATAGTTTAGGTAGTGATTGTAGTTAGGTGTCAGACTGCCATTGGCACCAAAACTGGCAAGGACCTTGGACAGTGAAGTAACCAGAGTAGAAATGGGATGAGATTATAGACACTTGTGTAAACTGCATAACCAGTTGCGGTTGTGATATGTTGTGATATGATTATGAGAAGTTTCTGTAGTCTACTAACTAGGCACAAGATACAAAATATGCGTTTCTGGAATTCTGGAATTAACTCATCAAGTTTTTAAGATGACTTGATATTGTGATAAAAGGAGAGTTCAGCTATTTCAATATCTGTTGGAAAAGCTACTCCTCTAGGAGCAGATTGTCATACGTATTTTTAGAAGGTTGAAAAGTAGAAATCTCACTGTCAAGTTGAAAAACAAGAACAGTTATATAGGAAATGAAACTAAGGTAATAGCAGTTGGGACTTTCAGCTTGAAACTTTATTTATTTATTTATTTATTTATTTATTTATTTATTTATTTATTTTGTCAAACAATTATTAGATAACAGGTATAAGTATCAACATGGTTATAAATACAAGAAATAGATATGAATAAGAAAAAGAAAGAAACAATAGGACAGTGATGGTAGGCACGTTTTGGTGCCCTTATGCACGCCCCCTACAGACCTCTTAGGAAAGGGGTGAGGTCAATAGTAAACAGTCTAATGTTGAAGATTTTGGGGTTTGGGGAAGAAAGCACAGTCAGGTAGAGTATTCCAAACATTGACTACTCTGTTGCTGAAGTTGTATTTCCTGCAATCAAGTTTTGTGCCGTTTATCTTTAGTTTGTATCTATTTTGTGCTCTTGTAGGTAGGACATTGCAATATATAATTTTATATACTATACCTAAATTGAACCGAAGGCGGTGTAGTTCTAGGTTGTCTAGGTCTAAAATTTCAAGTCTGGTGGCATAAGGTATTCTGCTATGAGTAGAGGAGTGGAGGATTCTTCTCGTAAAATATTTCTGGACTTTCTCAATTGTATTAATATCAGATATGTAATGCGGGTTCCAGACTGATGAGCTGTATTCAAGTATTGGCCTAGCAAATGTTTTATATGCTCTAGTTAGTAGAGTGATATTACCAGAGAAAAAGCTATGCAGGATTAGGTTAACAACTCTTAATGCCCTTTTGGCTATGTAGTTACAGTGGGCTCTAGCACTTAGATCATTTGAGATGAGTACTCCAAGGTCCTTGACAAAGTTTGGATCCTCAACAAGGTCTTGACTATTCAGCTTGTATTTTATTTTTTTATTTTTTTTGCCAATATGTAAGATAGAGCATTTATTTGTTGAGATTTGAAGTTGCCATTTGTTTGACCATTCTGACACATAGTTGAGGTCTTTTTGAAGGTTAGCAGCCTTGTCAGTGGTGTTGAATATTTTTACATCATCAGCGAAAAGAATGCAGTTACTCTTAATATAATCACAGAGGTCATTAATATAGAATATGAAGAGAGTTGGCCCTAGAACACTGCCTTGGGGGACACCACTGTTGACAGGTACAGGATTTGATAGGACGCTCCCAATTTTGACCATTTGTTGCCTGTTTGACAGGAATGCTTCTATCCAGTTATGCAGGTATCCAGAGATACCATAAGACCTTAGTTTTAGGAGTACCGTGTTTCTCCAACAATACGACCTCCCCCAATAGGAAGACCCAGCATGTTTTCTAGGCATAAAATGAAATTAAGCCCCTCCCCCCAAATTTAGGCCTATTTTAAAACATGTAAAATGGGGGGAAGGGCGGGGGGACTTGCCATTAGGAGCACCCCGCGGGCAGCAATTCCTCGCCACCAGCTGCTCCTAATGGGCAATCATGGCAGAGCCCGGAGAGCTCCCTACTCCTGCCAAGCACCTTTGCAGCAGACCCAAGACCTTAAGCGCCCGCCGCTGTTGATTTCCCTTCTTCCCATGCCGCCACCGCGTTTGGAGCTGCCACTTCCACGTTTGGAGCACCACTGCTGTTTGGAGCACCGCTGCCGTTTAGAGCTGCCGCTTCTGCATTTGGAGCTGCCGCTGCATTTGGAGCGCTGCTGCTGTTTGGAGCACTGCTGCTGTTTGGAGCTGCCGCTTCCGCATTTGGAGCTGCCGCCGCATTTGGAACAGCTGCTTCCGCGTTTGGAACCCCACCGCTGTTTGGAGCACTGCCGCTGTTTGGAGTTGCCATGTCCGCATTTGGAGCTGCCGCCGCGTTTGGAGCTGCCGCTTCCACATTTGGAGCACTGCCACTGTTTGGAGCACCACCGCCATTTGGAGCGCCGCTGCCACTCCAAACGTGGAAATGGCAGCTCCAAACATGATGGTGGTGCTCCAAATGGCAGCGGCACTCCAAATGGCAGCGGCACTTCAAACACGGAAGCAGCAGCTCCAAACGTGGCGGCGGAATGGGCAGAAGGGAAAGCAACAGCGGCGGGTGCTAAAGGTCTTGGGTCTGCAGCAAAGGTGTTTGGTGGGAGTAGGGAGCTCTCTGCGCTTCACCATGATCACCCGTTAGGAGCGGCTGGTGGCGAGGCTGCCCGCGGGGCGCTCTAGATGAGGATGCAAGGGGGGAATTAAGTCATCCCCAAAAAGATGGCCTAGCCATTTTTTCGGGGCTCCAAAAAATATAAGACCCGGCCTTATTTTATGAGAAACATGGTAGTTTGTCGTGCACCACTGAATCAAAGGCTTTACAGAAGTCTATGTAAATTGTGTCAATTGCTTTGCCCTGATCAAGTTGTGTAGTCCATATGTTTTTACAGTGCAACAGTTGCAGGTTACAGGACAGTTTCCTTCTGAAACCAAACTGTTTGTTAGAGAGTAGGTTGTTTGTCTCTAAGTGGAGGATAATGGATTGGTTAATAATTGATTCCATGACTTTACAGGTGACACAGCATAAGGAGATTGGTCTGTAATTTTCAACTAGGTTGGGGTCTCTGTGGCTAGTGACCATAGATTTGGCAAGGAGCTGGTCCTGAAAGATTTTTCAAAGATTATGCTTAGAGGTTCAGCTATGGCAGTGAATAGCTTTTTTAAGAAATAGGCACAAACTCCATCCGGTCCAATAGATAAAGATGGTTTTAGATTGCGTAGTGCTTTTTCAACATTGTCTTCTGTAAAATCGATATGTATCAGATCATTGTAGTTGTCTGTGGTTCGACTAGGAAATATTGGGCATGATCCATTGCTGTTTACAAATACTGAGCCAAAGAATGTGTTTGGCTTTAATGGTGTTATCATTGCAGTCTTTACCATTTGGTGGGATTGGGATGGGATTGACCTTGAGTCTTTTAGTTTGTTGTTTACAAAATTGTAGGAAGCGTGGGTGGAATTGGTGCGTAGAAGGTTTTCCTCTTGTTTAGTGTGATAATTGGTACATTCAATCTTTATCTGGTAGCAAAAAAAATTGTATTGGCTTTTAAAGTTGACAACGTGACCAGATTTGTTTTTCCGCCAAAGGGATTTCTTTTTGGATTGGAGCTTCCTTATTGTTATGGGTAATTTGTTTTTTCTGGTTTGTTGTTATTAGTACATATAGTTTGATGACTCTTTTGACTTCAAGTAAAAATATGTTGAAGTGGTCTCCAACAGTATTGCATCCAGTGAATAGAATTTGCCAATCAAGAGATGAGAGATCGTTGTCTATAAGATCATAGTTGCCTTTTTTGAAGTTATAATTGGTGATCCTGTTGTTATAGTGATTTTTGTGAGAATATATGTTGAGATAAAAGTCCATCATGCTGTGGTCACTGTTGGAAAAGGGTTCATTAATTTGTATTCCATAAATTGAATTCAAACTGTTGCAGAAGATGAGATCGAGGCAGTTGTTAAGTCTAGTGTTGTTGGTTACTAGTTGTTGCAGTCCTAGTGTGGCAACGGCATTGTACAGGGTTGTATGAATGGGTTCAGATGTACATTCATTTAGTGTCCAATTTATAAGAGATAAGTTGAGGTCACCAAGAAAAATGAGACGGTGTGGGCAGGAGGCAGCCCATGTCAGTAGTGAAGTTAGCTTGTTTGCATGAATTATATCATAGTCAGGGGCACGATAGCAAAGTAAGAAACGGATTGAGATGTTTAAGGACAGTTCACAGATGATGGCCTCGGGAAGAGCAAGCTCTTGTATAATCTGGATCATTTTTAGATTTAGAGACTTTTTATAGAATATAGCAATTCCACCACCTCTACGGATTTCGCGATCTGACTGAAAAACTTGATATTCTCTTGTAGTGGTAATGGAGTCTGGGAAAGATGCATTTAACCATGTCTTGCAGACAAATATAATGTCAAATGTGGTTGAGCTTAGAAGGATGAGCAATTCATGCATTTTATTTGCGAGGCTTCTTGCGTTAAGTAGTTTGCATTTAAGATATGAAGTACTGGGTCTGGAGGAAGTAAGGGGCGTGCATTCCTAACATTGGATGTTTGGGTGATGGATATTGTGACATGGGTTGAGGCTCTTGCTTTTGATACAGTCAGCACGGTAATCAATGTATAGATTTGTATTACCTAATTCATGTAATCTTTTGAGCTCAGAACGTAGCTCCTGGGATCATACACGTTGCTGTAAGGTTAGATCAGGGTGAGAACGAAGGAATGAACAGGAACATAAGGGGACACATGATTAATGTATATAAAACCATTCATGTATAGATAAAACTCAAGGTCCTCCACGAAAATTAATTTTAGAGAGATTGAAGACCAATAGAAGGAAATTGTTGTTGTTTAAGTACAACACTTGGTTTAATTGTGGTATACACTGTGACAATAATCCCAGTCAATTTTAATGGCTTTAAAACAGGACCACGGAAGGTAAGCTACCAATGCTGATGAATGCTAATTACCTCTTGAATCATAGGCAGAATGCCTTCAATACTGGATGCTGGAACAGTTGAATGGAAATATCACTTTCCAGTCCAGGCCTAGGAGCTTACCAGATGCATCTAGTTCACCACTGTGTGACACAGAACTTTGGACAAGATGGATCTATGGCTTCATATGTAATATTTTTATATTCTTGCAGAATAATTTAGAACCTCAAATTGGTAGCTGATGAGATGAATCCCCTAGGAATTCAAAATATAAGGAATTGTTTTGGGCATAGTGTGATTTAAAAAAGGAGCCAAGGACCTGGTGATGTAATGTATGGGAAACTAGTTGGAAAAGTCATAATAAAAGGGAACAAGGAAAATACAGCACTGCTTTACACTTTCTTTATGTTTGTCTCCTTGCAAGAGACTGAGAACTACCTAATGTGACTGAAGAAACGGGAGGGTGGGGATGAGGGATGCAGCTCAGGATGAATAAGCTATAATAAGAAGCCATCTTACCACCTTAAATGAATTCAGTCTCTGAGGACAGGTGTTGAAGATGCTGACCAAGAACTGTTGACTGTAATCTTTCAAAAATCCTGGTGAACTGATGAAATGGTGGGAGGCCAGATGATGGCACATATAGTCCCAAATGAGGAAAATGAAGAACAAGGACCTGGAGGCTATCTGAGCCAGATTGCTTGAAAGTACAGTAATGTAATGAGGTCAGCATAACTTTCTTTCCTGTTACAGTTAATAGGTTTCCTTGCATGCTTATTGATTGACTGGACTACTGTATTTAATATGAATTACTTGCAGCTGTTCTTAAGGCCACCTGGTGGCACAGGCAGAGGTTAACACCTGTGGTATGCCTAAGTATTACTACTGCTCCACAAGCTGCTGTTTGCCAGGTGGCTTCCTGTTGCAAATAAGGGTGCTGATTATCAATTAGAAAGCCCTTTGTAGTATAGAGTCTGACTGTTTAAGGAACTGTCTGTCTCTAATAGTTCCTCTCAGTCAGGGAGATAAGGCAGAGTAGATGTACTCCAGTGCCCTTTGATTAAACATTGCCATCTGCTGAGAATTAGGAAGCATCCTTCTGTGCCATAACACCTGCTCTCTGGAACATCATTCTCCATGAAGCTCCATCCTTGATATCATTCTGAAAGTCTTTGAAGACTTGACTGTTCTCTCCTGCTTGGGAATAAAGTGAGTAATGATGCCATTGGTTGTTTTTGGTATATTGAACATTTTATGGACCTACATGATTATTTTTTTGCTCAGTTTTATCATCCTTTCTCATTTTTAACTGTAAGCTATGTAAGGTTATTTGGAGTTGGGTGGCCTCTAAATTTAATTAAATAGGTAAGAATACTTCCCACTTCTGTTTTATGTTTCTGAATAGCTTACAAAGCTTAATTATAAAATAAAACATGAACAACCAGCAGCTCAAAATCTCTTGGATAATATATATATCTATATATTTAAAGCCTTGTCCTGGACTTTGACAAGGAAGGGACAAACTTGTTTAGTCCAGGTCTTGCTGTGGGGGGAAAAAGGTTGCTGTTGTAGTACTACAGAAACAGTGAGGGAAGAGAGTTGTAAATATATCACCATGTGTTCCTAAATGAAAGGTGGGTTGTAAAACAAACATGTTCCTTCATTGCAATATTGGCAACTTGTGGCATAATGTAAGCAATGCAGAGCTGAATTCATGTTACATTTGTGGAAAATAACTCTATTAGGACCAATTGCAAAAAAAAGTGGGGGGAGGGCTGGAATACAGTGGCTTTCAGGTCTGCTTGGGAGTTCCCCAAGGATGTTTTTGTGATGTGAAAAATACTGGACTAATGTCCCACCAGTTAGGTCTGACAAAAAAAATTAGCACCATGGGAAGGCTAAAGCTATCTTTATTGAGATTGGCTATATTAACAGAACCTTGCAAATCTGATGGTGTCCTCCCTGCTTTATATTCCCACGAATCTGGAAATTGCCTGCCTGAGCTGACTATTATCTTGCTTTCCAGGACTTAAAAATGTTTTACCCCTTTTGACCAGGTAATGGTTCTTGTACAGTTTCCTAAAGTTAATCATCAAACTCTATGGTTATAAAGGTCTTTTCAAGGAATAAAAAAAACCAAAACTTTTTTTCCCTGCAGGTATGTTGCAAACCTCCTCCCTCATTTAAAGCCATAATATATGTTGGGCAATGTAGGAGTGTCATTCAACAGTTCTGGAAGGCAACAACACGAAGAAGACCTGATTAAAAGGAAATTCTGTTCAAGAATGGCTTCATACTGATATTAACCACTGAGGGGCAGTAGTCATCTACACTAAAACAGTCCTAAGCCTCTCACAATTAGACTAAGGTCTCTCTCTCTCTCTCTCTCTCTCTCTCTCTCTCTCTCTCTCTCTCTCTCTCTCTCTCAACAGGAGCATTTAAAATAAATAAATGCATAAATTATTATCTTCAGGGATTAAGAGTTTTCATATTTTTGATACAGTAACCTAGGAATATCTTAGGATCATTCAAAATACTTATTAATAACTCAGGAAATACAGTTATTTATTGCATGTGTCTTATATGTTTCTTCTTTCTTTCAGTTGAAAATTGAAAGATTTTTGTAGTCCTTTTTATGACTATCAAATTGTATTAAATTGTAGCTAACTTCATCAGAGGCAGATAGTAGAGCTAAATATGCAGGGTTTAAGCTGGTTGATGCAGAGGGAAAGGAAGGGAAGATAATTATGCAGATATAGGTTCCACAAATTAAAGTACCTTATCAACTATGATAGCAATGTGTAAAAAAAAAAACCACATCATTTTGTTGAGACCTTCTGATTGCCTGAAGCCTTATTATGCATGTAAATTCAACAATTTCTCACTGGATGCTACTATTAAAATCTTGCTTTTAATCATGCTTTTTCAGAATTGCAATCACTTTGAGTATGGATGAGCTATAGACTTTTCTGGGAGGTTAAAATGCTTTGATATTAGTTTGCTCTTGTTTTGATTTTGATTTAAAGCTAAGCCAAGAAATGAAGTGTTGCTTGATAAGATAAATGTTGGGATAGAAATGGCTGTAGTAGAGACTGGTTAGTGGCAAAAAAAGAACCAGAAAGGGAAGGGTTGTATTACAAATGAAATCTCATCTATAACAGCTTCACTGAACAGCTTCACTCCATGTAACAAAGTATAACAAATTTTACATATCTTAAAATTGCAATCCAATGACTTAATGGGAAAATATTATTATAAACATACCAATGTTCAGATTCACTTTGGCAAAGTGCTTCAGAGCACAATGCAGTGAGGACAAAATAGCTTTCTGTGACTCATTAAAGCAGCCATGTCTTTTTCAAGATCTCCACAGGGCCCTCTCTACAAGGGAAATTTCTGTTGCAGATTTGCGAACCTGAAAAAAAAGTGGCAATTTTAATGAGATGCTAAAACATGCAGGTACCCCTTGATTTGTGACCACATTTGTGACCACAAAAAAAATTAGTGGTTAAGTGGCACATTTATTAAGTGACTATTATGTGACTGTACCTGATTTTATTTATCTATTTATTTTTGCCATGGTCATTAAGTGTGGTGTTATGTGATTACAATTTGCAACCTTCCTTGCTGACTTCTCCATTGACTTTCCTTCTTGGAAGCCCATTAGGAAGGTTCCAAATTGTGATCACATGATTGCACGATGCTGCAAATATCATAAATGCAAGCTGGTTGCCAAGGGCTGGAATTGTGATCATGTGGCTGTGGAAGTATCACAACGGTTGTAACTTCAAGGATGAGTCATAAGCCACTTTTTTCAGCACCATCATAATTTTGAACCATAGTTAAACAAATCTCTACTGCATTCCTGCTCCTGAGTTTTCCAAATAACCTCTTTCCAATAAAGTCTGAAGCACTGTATGGCCCTGATTATGGTGACTTCACTTGTGGATGAAATGGGGTGACATTGCCAGTCCACGGGTGTTCTAAGTGCCATATTAAAGAGCAAGTGAAGACACCGCAACAATGAAACTCCCCCAAAGTATTAAACTAAAACTTTCTTCAAATTTTTGTTTTCTTTTAAATATGGGTAATAATGAGACTGTTAAAGAACAATAAGCCCCAAATTATAAATATTACAAAGATTTGTGCTGTGTATTTAAATAAAACCAATGGTGGCAAAACTATATTGGGAAGTGACAAGCAGATTGAAGGGAGATATATCAACAATGAACTCTTATTTCTTTACAATACTGCCATCTGGAGTAGGAAGAAAATATGTTTATGCCTATTCCGCTTCATACCACAGAGCTGTAATTTAAGGCTTAAGGAAAGCAGATCCCATTAGGACCAATAATAGTTCTTGGTTGCCTTAGTAATAGGTGTGCTTTCCACTAGCACATTTACCACCTGCGCCTCCATCCGCCAGAAATGATTAGGCAAATGGGTTGTGTGCAGTGCCTCTTGCTTCCGTGTAAAGTACTATAGTGCTTAGAAAGCCATCCTAACGTTAAGGATAAAAACAGAGCTCTTGGTCCCTGCAGTAAAGAAAAAGAGTTAAAGAGAAAAATAATCCTTCTGGTTTACACACACACATTCACACAACGCACGGATACTTCACAATAGGGAACTGCTTCATGAATTGCCTAGCTGAATGCATGTGTGAAAGCTCTCTAGTTGAGCTTTTAAACATTTTTCGTCTAATATAATTTTCTGCTAGGGTTTTTCTATTCTTCATTCCAACTGTAAACTAGTTAACAGTATTTCAGAGCTGCATGGTATCTTTGTCCAATCAAAGCACCGTGTAAATGCTTATCCAATGCATTGTTAGAAAAACAAGGTAAAATAGGTGTTATTTTTGCACATGGATGGGGAATACCTGATTATCAAAATCAGTATGTATTTTGGCAATGTTAGAATGCAACAAGGCTTACAGATATCCATTTGTATTCAGAACAAGCTCATTGTAGAACAGAAACTGCTGCATGTATGGAAAAATTCTTCAGCTTGGCAGAAAATCAGACAAATCCATTGTCAATTACTGTGGAAACTCTGTTAAACCATTACTTCCATTTTCCTGTCCTCCTCCTCCTCCTCCTCCTCCTCCTCCTCCTCCTCCTCCTCCTCCTCCTCCTCCTCCTCCTCCTCCTCCTCCTCCTCCTCCTTCTTCTTCATCATCAAAAGAGGCTTCTGTTTTTGAACCTCATTTTCAGAATGTTTTCAGTATATTTCAACATCATCATACTGGTGTTTTAAAGCTTAGTTTATCATTGTTAGGGGATAGAAGTTGATGTGTCGTTGAGTCAATTTTTTTCTTTACTTGCTATATATCACTCTAGCACACTGCTGCAGCTCTCCCACTGTCCACGCTTCCTGCTGTGAAAAAGCCCCATAGGAGTTCTCTCATTATATCTCCTCAACGGAATTAACTAATGTGTGGTTAGCCAAAGAGACTGCAGTTCACTGAATAGATGATAGGATAAAACAAAACAGGATGTTCATATGTTTTTCTCTTAGCTCACAGTTAGTAGGGTGCAAGACTCTATCCATTAGGGTTTCATGTAGTATTTTTTCTTTGGAAAAGACATGATAAACATTCTTTTTTAAAAAATTACATTGCATGAAAATGATTTTTAAAATTATAACAGTAATTTGACCACCACTCTAGAAATCTATACTGAGATAGAGGAATTATTCATCTCATTTTGTATAAACCAGCTAATTTTTTTTGTCAAACATACTTTGAGAAATCTTTCATTTTTTTTAGGATGTGAAAACTTCAGAACACAATCTAAGGTACTGAAATTCAGTATTTTACAGCAATGTATATGGTAGGTTGAAATCAAGAGAACATACCATTAATGGAGAGTTGAAATTACACAATCTCAAAACTAAATTTAAATCACCTGAGATATCAGTTCAGAGAGATATTTCATTCACAAATGGGAAAGTAAACTTGAGGTTTCATAAAACTGAAACAGCAGAATTGAAAGACTCTGATTGAATGCTTAATTTAAAAAAATCTTGAAATTTGTATTTCTGAGTATTCAATCCTGTTTGTGGAGCTGAACTGAATTTCTCCCCTGCTCTCACCCCACAAGGGTCTGCTTTGTAGACAGAAATGAGTAGCTAAGTCCTGTCCATGTTCTCAATCAGAGACAAATTATATTTTAGCTCATTGTTTAGTATTTACCAAAACTCTTACATTTCATAAAATGGCAGGCATTTTAATTAATCAATTTGTGTTTTTTAAACATAACTCTTTATTTGTTAGTTGATTAATTGTCATTTTTTATTATTTTGCACTGCACTTTATTTTGAACTGTCCTGTGAACCTGTATAGGCAGAAGAGCAGATCATAAATTTAATAATGAATTATAAACAGAATAAAAGGAGCTTTTTTTTTGAAAAAAAAGTACACCCCTATGTTTTAGCAAGTGAAATTGGCATATTAGACCATCTCTAGAACTACCTGGATTGAGAACTAAATTTGGAATATTAGTTGCAAGATGTCAATTCCAAAAATTGCTGCCCACCACCAGCAAATAAAAATTGTGGATGTTGTAGTGAGGGTGGAGGGTAAGAGAGAATAATCTTTGGGTAATGTACTGTCCATATTCTCAGAAAGAAATGACTAGGAATAAGGGTATCTGCAGGAGAGTAAATTTAAAGAAAAATAAAACAAGAGCGTGGCTGCTAATTGCACAGTCAAAGTCATCCTCTTGTTCTCTTTGCTCCCTTTTGCAAACACCACCAAGATATATAAACATTGGGGGGAAAAAACTAGTGTGGCATCTCCTGGTGACAACAGAATTGTTGGAGCTATTTTCTAAATAGAAGCAGCCAAGAAGTGAAGATGTTTTTGGTGCACTCTGCCATTCAAGGAATAAAGCAATACTTTTCTTAGTTCTTTGACAATGACTTTACAAAAGAGAACAACTGCGTCCAGTTCCACTACCCTAAAATTTAATGAGCTGTGAGTAAATTTGAGTCACCAATAAACTACCTGATAGTTTGGTGAGTACAAATGGCTGCGAAAGGGAACCTATTTCAGAGCTCTTTACCTCCTTTCATTGGAATGACACTCTGAAATGGATGGTGTATGTACAAACTCTAATTAACTGTTTCCAAGCATCCTTTCAGTCACAAATAGAGCTGCGGAATGCAGGCAAAGAGCCCAAGACAGACTTTAATCTGTGTGGAGGATTTGTTTTCTGCCAAATTCCATAATGATTGTATGAAAGGGTTAACAGAATCATAGGAAAAGAGATTTATGTAACTAGTCAAAGATATTTTACTTTAATAAAGGAGACCTCCACATCCAAGTGGCATAACTACATTGGGCACCTAGAATTTAAACAAATCTTAAATGACAACCTCTAAGACTCTGAAGTTCAGTCACCTAATTCCAAGCATAGGAATGCTTTAAAAATGCAGCAGCAGAGGGCTGAGCTATGCAGGTCAAAAACAGGCCAGCAGGACAGTAGGCTCTTAAGGAACCTCAGCTTTGCATTTGGGTGGAGGCTCAGCTTATTTATTAACCTTCCTGCCAAACAGAAAACACCAAAATAAAATGTTCAAGCCTCAGTCCTGTCATGTTTATGTTGCTATGCCATGCTGGGTCCTACCTCACTCTGTTGGTTGGCTTTTCTCCTGGGTTTATTGCTTGTTTATTGGATTGCTGGTCTCAACAAGTGCCAAGCCTTTGACTACACTGAAGTTGCTGTCTTTATAAGTAAAAAGGACTCCTGTCTTCTCAAAGTTTTGCCTGAGCTTGCCTATCACTGTACTGTGGCAGGCATTCATCTTGCTATGTTGTTGGTTGCCAGCAGTACTGGCAGAAAACCTGCATCTTCTGAGTGGTTTTCAAGGGTACCCCCATGTGCAGCATATTACATAGTCCATGTGCAAGATAGCATGTCCAGCTATCTTGAATGATTGAAGGCCTTGTAGGCACAGGTGTAACTAACATACAAAATATATCTGTGCAAAGGCCTTCCTGGCCACACTGCCACATGCCATTTCAACAAGAGCTACATGTGCAGAATCCCCCTCCTTTCCACTATGCACCTGTCCTGAATGGGGAAGTAGAACTCTATTCTCTAGGATTCCCAGAATAGACACAGTTGACTCAGTCTTGCTAGGGTTGGACTTGAGTCTGGTCCTCTCTATTCAGATCGCCCTAGCCTCCTGATACTGGGACAGGGCTTTGACATTTTGTGGATAACCCGGGCCAAGAGTTACAACCTGACCCCAAACTGATAGGTGACCTTAACAGCATCATGTAGATATTAAATAAAAGGGATGAGAGCCCTGAGGCACCCCATAGGTTAGGGGTTATGGCTCAGTCTCTATCCTGTTACCAATGCCAACTGGAACCTCTCATACAGAAAGGAAGAGAGACACCGCAGGACAATGGTTCCCATTCTCAGTCTCTGTAGGCAGTACAGAAGGGTATCATTACAAATATTATCAAAAGCTGCTGAGAGAGTGAGGATAACCAGGACAGATGAGGATAACTAGCAACACACCTGTCAGAGCTTTGCCAGAGGTCAATGGCAAATCCCATCAATACTGTCTCATTTTAGTGTAAAATCCAAATAAAAAGGATCCAGATAATCCAATTCATTCAGGATCCTCTTGAATCATAGCCCAATAAGCTTTCCTTGAAAGGAAAAAATAGAGACTGGATAAAAATTGTCCACGACTGTTGGGACCACCTATAACTTCTTGAGGGCTGAGCCCATCGCTGTCTCTTTCTAGGTAAGTAGATCCACCACCACTATCAAGGAGGCCACCACTACCTCATGTACCAGGATTGATACACAATGAGAATCCAGAAAGGTACAATCTGATCCCTCATCACATGCTTATGCCAGGTTGCAACTAAAGTTTTGGCTGAATAATTTACTAGATCCTCAGGGAAAACCCCAAACTCCTTCTTGAACCACATAGGGTCCATTAGTTACTAGGACTAATCTAACAGCTCCTACCTCTCTCAGGTGAGATCGAAAAGCGATCAGAGAATGATTTAACTATTGAAAAGGACTACTGGCAATGTCCCAATTGCAAGTGGCCCAAGGCAAAAACCAAATCTGATATGCAATCCGTGGAATGTGTTGGTGCTTGATGACTTGGGTTGGTTGTCATGGTGACTGTGGCCCTGAAATCCTGATCTGCCACAGATTTATGTCAGCATGGGGCAACTCAACTGCTAACCCAGCAATAGAGTCTAACAATAAACATTACTTTCATTTGAACACTGTGTGTGTGTGTGTTTGAAAAATTACTGTCCATTTATCTCTCTACTCCCCTGTCCAACAGTGGAATTGCTGAGTAATAAAATATTGAGATAGAACCACTCACTGATTTTATTTTCTAAAACTGCCTATGGGCCAATTATATGTCTTGGAAATAAAAATAATGTTAGAGATGGCATTTTGCTTTGTCATTTAATTATTTTTAATTCAAAGAATACATAATCAAAAGCCTACCCTCTGACCGCTTGGTAACTAAGGAATCTCTGATTCTTCTAATTCTCCTTTGAAAGAATTTCTCAAGAAAATTCATTGCACTGAAATGAGAATGGGCTAAAAACAAATTGCAGGAGAAAATGCTCTGCCAGCACTTTAGGAACAGTGTTGGGAAGACATTCGTCACTCATGACTGATCACTGCTGTATTGCCATATGTTGGTCAGAAAGATATTAGGGAAAAAGGGCATAAAGGGAGGATCAAAGGCAGCCAACTCTCCATTTGTCAGGAAAAGACTTTTTCAAAAGAGTGAAGGAATTCTAAGAGACAAATATGCTTATTGTCATATTATCATGACTGACTCACAGGCAGTAAATGAATGGGAGCTGGAATTCAGCTAGACTGCCAGCCAGGAGTTATTACACACCATGGCCCAAGGCGAAGAAAAATGCTCATTGTCCAGATAAAACCCCTCCCTGGATGGGTAGCCTGGACATCACTTTCCCCTTCCAATGGTTTAGGCATCCTAGGCTAGAGAGAGGCCCCAAAGCAAAATCCTGTTGGCTACTATGATCATGTATTGAAATAGAAGCTATTCATCCTAACTAATTAATTAATTTTATTTATGTAGCTTGTTTATGCACATAATACTCAGGTGTAATCCATATTAGGTTATCAAAGTCTACCAAGTGAAAACTGCTACCCATTCTCATAAATAGAGTGTGCACAACATAATCAGATGAGCCTTTTGGGCAGAATGAATATTTCCAAAGGAATAGCTTTGCTACAACTATTTTGTGGTGCCTTAAGCACAAGTGTATTTAGGAAAGAATAGGCAAATTACACTGTACAGGCATGATTCATGTATTTTAGAAGTGATAAATGAAGCCTTGTGCTTAAGTGTTGGAAGCACAGAAAAGTGGGCCGATCATGGATATGGCAAAGTGTGAGACATTGCAAGAGAATATGACCTACTTCAAATTTGGCTCTGCATCTTTAAATGTAAAAGGGTAGTGTCCAGATTTCTAAAAACAAACAACTAAAGTGCTTTTCCAATATTGTAATAGGTTTATACTGATGACAAATCAAAATTCATATACCTCATTAAGCACACCCTAATTCTTCCCTCTCCCCCCAGCTGCTTTTGCCAGAAATGCAATGCTGAACATAAACAAGAAATCATCATCATCTTTTAATGACCCCATAATCCTTTGCGGAGTGGAGTCTGGGCAACTGTATGGAGCTGAGTGTTTACTGGCCGGATGCCCTTCCTGTAGCCATTACAGAGTTATATTCAGCAGATACATTCTCCTCATGCCCAGAGAGAGAAATACGGTATCTGCCTCTACCTAGGATCGAACTCACAGCCTCTTGATTGTGAGGTGAAAGCTCCACCTCTAGGCCACCACCACCACTCATAAATAAGAAAGAAATGTTTCGGATTAATAATATGCAATAAAAGTTCTCTGAAGAAGATGGAAGAAAATCCACAGAATTTTCACAAGAATCTATAATATAGTTAAGAAACAGAAGACATTGAATGCATATATAAGGTAGGCCAATCTGTCAATCTGTCAAAGGAGACATGAAATATCCCCTCCTTTGTAGGCATTTGGACTTTCCCTCTATCAAAGACAAATCAGATCCCATAGAATTCAGGAATTCAAATACAGACTTGAGATCATCCTCAGTGTGCATAGGCTGATAGTTTTTCACAAAGTCAAAACTAGTTTTCAAGGGCTGTATTTTTCAAAAACTATTCAGAGGAAAACCTTTGGACACTATACGAGTGCATGCATGGCTCTCTCTGTTGTGTGTTAAAGCACCCTGTCTCTTGCAGGCTCCAATGCAAAGTCTGAAAAAAATAGGGCACTACTGCTTTAAGAATTTCTGTTCAGGGAGATGGATTGACTCCCAGGTTCACAAATAGGAAAAACTGTTTTGCTTCAGTATGGAATGCAGGCATTTGTTTTGATATCTTTTGGGACTGATAATACTGAATGTGACAAATGAACCTCTAGTAACCTTAAACTCTGATTTGTTTTGATGGCAGCATAAATATCCTTTTATGAAAACGCAGCCTTGACGAGGCCTTGTCTGTAAGGCAGTTTTGTTGAGTCATCTTGGACTCTGCATTGAGATTTAGAATGACTGCAGCTGAGTCATTCCCTCTGCCTAAACCCAGTACAAAATAGATCCTATCAAAAGAGTTTGTGCATTTATAAAAGAAGCGGGATGCTACCACTGAACTGTGTTTGTGTTAGTTAATCTATCAAGGAACAAAAGGAAAACATGAAGTATTTTGATTTTATTTTTTCACTGGTTAGAAAAAAATGTAACTGAAAGAAGCTAGTTTTGAAAAAAGTATAACAGTTTTTAATTCAATTTCAATGTAATTATGTCTCATAAAAACTCTTAAGCTGAATAGTTCTATGCTACGATTGTAGCCAATTAGTTAAGTGATATATAGTTAACTGTAATTGTGGCCTCTTGGATGCTTTATTCCTTATTTAATCCCCCCGCCCCGAAGAGAGGTATTAATAAATTTCAGGAATGAAGCAGAAGGGGTGAAGGTTTAACACCATCTCAACATTCTGTAGATAATAGTTTCAGCCTAGATAAGCCTATAATATGCTTATTTTATAGTACTGATTTAAATCAAGATTCTACTGTAAACTTTACAACTCTGTTATTATTGGACAACAACTAGAGGGCCCTCCACTCAGAATTTATAAGTCAATGTTTTGCTTGGACGCTGATATTCTACCCTAAGTCTTGTTCTCCTGCTAGCTAACCAAATATATTGTTCTAAATATATTCTGAAGAGAATATTTTGAGGATGTTTGACTTCAGGTATTTCCTGCTCTCTCTTCTATAATAAACTCTGATGAAAGATGAGTTGGCCACATTAATATACTTCCCAAAGGAGGTGGTAGGGAAGTACTGTAAAATTTATGCTGTCTGGCTGTATAGTGGCCTTTTCAGGGTTTAAGAGGTCATATTATTATACAAATTGTGAAGAATTAATAAGACTTAATAAAATAATGGGTGAGGAACAAGAAAATTTATTGGGCTTTAATCATGGTGTTTTCAACCAATTATAGTAATCTGCTTTTATATAATTTTGAGACATAAATATAATTTGGAACCCACAGCAATTAGATTTACACAAGATACCAAGCCTAAAATAAACAAAATCACATGATATATGAATCTGGCCACAGACTTAATCTTTCAAAATTAAAATTCTCACCAGGGAATTTTTCCCCCTTTGGGTTCCTTTCTTGGCATTACTTATTCATTAAAAATAAATATTTACCTTTCCTTTGGGATGCAAGTTTTCAGAGAGCTAACAGATGAATGATTATTATCTATGAACAATTGATAATAAAGTAAGACAGCTAAGAGAGATTGGGGGCAGGGGGTAGAAAAAGCCCAGACTAGTTACTGCACGATTGAATCCCAACTACCTTTTAAAATGTGTGGTGCATGTAAGAAAGAGGCAGAGCTTCTATTGTGGTGATGGCTGTCATTTGATTTGAGCCCCTGAAAGATAAAATCAACTCTATTATTAGATGATACTTGAAAGAAAGCCTTGTGGCAAAGTTCTTTTTCATTTATGAAAGACAAAACCTAGTAACTATAGTAAATACTCATGTGATCTTGAAATAATTGATTCAAATATCTCAAGTAAAAACAGATTACAGATTTAGGAGATCCAAGATTACAAGGAGGAATAGAAAAATTAGCATGGAACTGTCTGATCATGCCTGCATTGCCAATATACAGCACTTAATTTCTTTGTCTAGACTTAGCTTTCTCTTGGTTAATTCCAGGCAGATTCAAGGACACAGCTTAGAAGAAATCCAATAACTGTTATGTAGAATGCAAACCGTATTTGTAACAAAACAATATTAAAACTTTGCACCTTTTTCCTTGACCTCTGTGATCTAATGGCTTGAGAGTCTCATGCTTTGGGGAAATAATAGCACTTAAAACCTGTGTTATAACAAATCAACCTGGTTTCAGGTTGTTTGCTCTTTGCTAGATGTAAGAACCACATAGTAGACAGCAGAGGTGGTATTCAGCAGGTTCTGACTAGTTCTGGAGAACCAGTAGTGGAAATTTTGAATAGTTCAGAGAACTGGAAAATGCCATCTATGACTGGAGATTTTACAGTATCCTTCCCCTGCCATGCCCACCAAGCCATGCCCACAGAACTGGTAGAAAAAGAATTGAATCCCACCATTGGTAGAGAGATGTAATGGAACATGTAAATGGCATTAAGGAAAGAAAGAAAGAGCTGCTTCCTATGAATCAGACAAGAAGGCAAGAACTCCCAGTTCTTTAGGAGTCAGAGAAAGACACATAGGAAAGACATCCCTAATGGATCATGTGATTAAAACAACTTCCTAGAAGTAGGAAGTTGTCTTCAGACTTGCAAGATTCTGTTAAGGAAACTTTACAATAAGACAGAATTATTTCATTTTCTTGGTGTAGTTATCTGGTAGGACTTACAACAGTGAAGAAGACTGTTGGCATATATAGTTAGCTGCTCTTTTCTTATTCTATATCCCATCCTTGACTATTTCATTTTAGTTGCGCTCTCAATATATTGTTTGCAATAACACAGCTTCGTGGCTTCATTGAGGGTATTCTAGTGATATATCTATTATAACTGCTGTGTGCTTCACATTCTGTGTAGATAGGGGGGTTTTCACAAAAACCTAAGGCTGGAAGATCTCAGGAATAGGATTGTACTTTTGTCTTCCAGGCCTTTGAAAATCAATCCTCTTTCCATTGGGCTCAATCCCGTAAATATAATTTAACTACAGAAGTAAAATGCCTTGGTCACACATTTTAAGTACAGAAGAGTTGGATGACAAATAATCCCCCTCAGCAAAGAGTAAAATTATCTGTCTGGATGTATAAGATATCTGCATATCAGGCCATTAAGAGGGGTTGCACTTTTTGCTTGAAAATTCGTCTTCATCTGTCAGCTTTTCCAACCAGAAAAGGAAAGAACATGACTCTGAAAATGTCATTGGATGGTGACTCTTGGCATTGTAGTTGATGTTACAGTAACTTCAAGATTTGTATTTTTTACATGGAGGGACACGTTTTTCAGTTGTTTTCCATTATTAATCGTTTGGCAAACTGCTGAGTCACAATAATCTTGGGTTACTCTCCGTGCCTCCTCCTCCTGTTTTCTTTTTCTCATATGCATAAAATACTTTTTTCATAAACAACAGCAGTACTTGGTGGAGATCTTTTCTGCACTCTTTGGGAAAGAGAAGAGCAGCAACAGGAACATCTGCAGGGGATGAGGATTTAAAAAAAGGCAGGATGGGGGTTGTAACTGAAGCAATTGAAGCTCCAATCATTTTTTATCTGCCTTGCATGTTTTGATGTCCCCTCTGGAGGTCCACAGGCAGCGGGAAGTAGCAAAAGTGGCCCTATCAGTGGGACACAGATAACCTTACTTGAGTTATTTTTGCATTTCAGTGACCCAGTTACACTTGTTCTGTAACAGCCTACAGTTTTCTCAGCTGTTTTTTTTTCAAGCCTTTATAACTGACAAACTTTATAACTGTGAAAGTGTGTGAAGGAATGGGGCAGAGATCCATTTAACAGTGAAGTAGAAAGTGTAGTGGGGTATGTAGGTTGTGGTTAAAAACATCACACATAAAAGTAGGTGAAATTTTGATCACATCGTAATGACTGTTATCTTGAGATTTTTTGTGCATACCCTGTGGGCACCCCTGAGAAACTGGAACTAAAAGGTGACACAGAACCTGAGCCAAGAAAAGCATTAAATAGACCCAATAATTAGGGAAAGTTTGATGAATATATAAAATAAAGAGTAGTGTGATGACCCAGGGTGGGATACAAAAGCAACAAAGTCACAAAAACAGGTGAAGTCCCTTTAATTCCTTCAACTTGGCTTCAAAGATCCACTTATCATTGACTAGAGAAAACATTCTCCCACAAACAGTTGCAAAAAGGAAGAACTTCTGTTCAAACTCAAAATACATATAAATTATAAATAGGAAAAAACAACACAAACCACACTGAAGCAATTAAGGAGACCAGGCAGGATAAGGGCTTGAAGACGTCCACAGATATTGAAATACACAGACTGGGAAGGACGCCAAAACTCAGATAAGAACTGACAAACTAGAAATATTTTCACGTTTTGCTTCCAGCACTGGCCCATGCGCAGTTTGTCCTCTTAAACAGTCCTCATAGCCCATAAAGGGGATCAAGGCCCTTTCCTCCCCTGTAGACCACACCATTCACGTTTCTCCATTATCCGCTCCTCCCTGCGTGCGCTAGGATGAAGAGGGGATGGGCCTGGGTCTTCCTCTGAATGCCCACCCATCCAGTGCCCTTCCCCAGTTTCCTCCACAACCTCCGGAGCCACACTCCCACTCCCTGTCGGCTGTCCCTCCTCTCCCTCAGAGTCAGATTCTAACAGGGGCATGACAAGTAGGCTCACAATATTGTTTATTAGTAGTAAGAAGATATCATATTATAGGTTATATTAAAGTTGATATTGCCAGGAAGCAATAATAATATCCACTTATTTTTAGTTCTGTCTGGATGATTTATTTAATAATTGATTTATTATCATTTATTAAAGCCAACCTTGTAAAGCACTGGATGTTTGTATGTTCATAGCTATCTAGAATGAATATTGCTGCAGAGTCCTGTGCTCTGATTCAGCAGGACTTGGATTTTTAAATGTTTGCGAATCAGCCCTTCTTGTTCATTTGCAGATTCCTTCACTTTCCATCTGGAAATCTGCATTTTCTGGAACTGTTTTCTCCAAAACTTTACCCCACGGGCAAGACAGTGAATTTGTTAGGGGCTCTTTAGATAGAAGATAGAATTCTTTATTGGCCAAGTGTGATTGGACACACAAGGAATTTATCTTGGTGCAAATGCTCTCAGTGTACATAAAAGAAAAGATACATTTGTCAATAGTCAAGAATCATAAGGTACAACACTTAATAATAGTCATAGGGTACAATAAGCAATCAAATCATACTAGGAAACAGTCAATGTAAGTCGTAAGGATACGAGTGACAAAGTTACAGTCATACAGTCACAAGTGGAAGGGGATGGGTGATAAGGAACGTTGAGAAGATTAATAGTAATAGTAGTGCAGACTTTGTAAATAGTTGGACAGTGTTGAGGGAATTATTTGTTTAGCAAAGTGATGGCATTTGGGAGAAAACTGTCCTTGTGTCTAGTTGTTCTGGTGTGTAGTGCACTATAGTATCGTTTTGAGGGTAGGCGTTGAAATAGTTTATGTCCGGGATGTGAGGGGTCTGTAAATATTTTCACAGCCCTCTTAGAAGCTTACTAATCAGGTGAAACTATTGAGTGGCTGAAATGCAATGGCAAGGACATATGTGGTTATGGAGAAACCTGAAATGCAATGTTTGTTAAAACAATATTGATTTCTAAAAAAAAAAAAGAGTTATAGAAATATTGTTCCAATAAGAATGGAAAATCATTATGAAATGTTCTAACATTTGACAGAGGTTTCAGAGTTTGTCAGATGGGTCAAATCAGGTCTTATGCCCCTGCCTACTCGAATCTGTTGCACTGTCAAATGCCCATCTATATGCATATCCAGTTGAATCTGCCACCATGTTGTGTGGTGGGATGTTCCACTCTGGCCAACTTAACTGGGACATTATGTGGCATTCTTTTCTGAACCTGGTTAGTGGCACTGAATTATTACAATCCAGGCCCTGGGCAAGTAATCAAAACTTGGAGACATCCTCTGTCATTGATCCCCCCTCTCCCCTGGCATAGCTAGCATATTCATCTATTTGCCATTTTGGCTTTGATGGGATCTTCAAAAACCCATTGGAATTTTCCCACAAAGTATAGTATGCTCAGTTTTATAATGTGGAGCTTTAAACCAAAAGATATAGGATTGTCAATTTGGTAGTAGGAAGCATCAGGGTTTGTAGTTTATTATCTTAACAACATTTTGTTATCTTAACAGCATTTAAGGGGAGACAGTTTGATCCCAGGTATAGATATAAGTTGCATTGTGCTAAGAATCCCAAAGGTGCTTTTTCAAGAGGCAACTGGACTTTCTGACTTTTCTTTGAAGACATTTCACTTTTCATCCAAGAAGTTTCTTCAGCTCTGGATATTATCATTGTGCTAAGAAGGTAGTAAACAGACCAGAGCGTCTTAAATTTCTCAGGTGACACGAGGGATATTCTGGGTGATATAATGTCAAATATTTTCGTTCTGCTAATTGTGTTGGCATGTTTGCTACTGCAATTTCCATTTGTACCATCCAGTCATGTAGAATTTTTTTATGCCTCCATTTAAACTTCTCAGTTAGTGTTTGTGGAAAAGAAGGTCGGAGGCAACTTTTCATAGTCTGACTACAGAACCCACGTAGGCACTGAAGCATCTAGCAAGATAGATACAAGTTCAGTGTGTCTGTGTCTGAGGTTCACTTAGGAACCTCAGTGTAGCACACACATGGGTGTGTGCATATGTTTAGGGTGACTGGCAAGAAGAATGATGGACATAAATGGCAAGGAGGCTACATAGATATATGGAACAACAGGCACAAAGAGCACTGGTGTAAGTCCAGCCAATTGTAACTAATGATTAAATCTATGATTACAAAAATCATGGCTAAGATTGTTAGGTGAATCCATATTTATATTACTTCACAGGATTACTAGATTTTGATTTCCCCCTTCCTTTAGAGTACTCAGTTATACAGTTTATCATGTGGGTTAGGAATAATTGACCTCTGGTGCCTCAAGCCATCCAGGGAGATGCTTTGTGGAAGGTGATCCAAACCTTTCTTCTGGACTAAATCTGGTACTTTAACCATGGCATTATTTACATTAACATTAGTGTAATAAAAATCATGTTCCCTTTTGTAGAACCTATTTGTTCCTCACTCTGTTTAGTGGGCTTCCTGTCCCATGTGCCCTGCTTTTCAGAAGAGTATCTTGTTCCTTTTGTCCAAGGCTGTCTGAAAACTGCAATTTTGATATTTCATTTAATACAAAAGGCCTTGTTTTTGAAGAGACATGTGTAATTTGGAGCAATGCCTTAGACATCAGTGAGACCAAGTCAAATATAATATGGGCTATGTGATGAAGGATAAGAAGTCTGAAGAAAGAACTTCTAAATATGATCTGGCCTGTATATTTTGATTCCCTCCCCCTTCCATTTGATTAAGAAGTGCTAATCTTCTAAAAAGCCCTTCTTAAAAACATGGCTGATACCATGTCACTGTCTAGTCTGGCATCAATAAATGAACTGCTAAGTTTGTTTATGAATAAGCTGTGACAGGAGAACCCCTTGGGGGGGGGGCAGATATTATAATGTTTATTTTAGAGAAAGCATGAGTGACTATGGCTGAAATTGCTCTGGCAGTGAGTGTCACTGTAGGCCCTTTGGAAGCATTCTTGAGTGATAAAAAGAAGTCTGCTTGATTTGGAAAAAAGTTCATAAGAAATTGCTCTGTAATCTGCAGAAATGCCCTACAGACTACGCTCACTGCCAATACCAGGTACTGCCAAAAGATTTTGAAATCATCCAGAAAAATGAATACAGTGGAATAAGCTTTACCTGTTTCAGCCAGGGGTGGGATTCTACAGGTTTGCACCTATTTGCTAGAACCGGTTGTTAATATTCTAAGCAGTTCAGAGAACCGGTTGTTAGAAGAAATTACTGGCCTAATCCTGTAAGGAAGGCAGGAAGGAAACATTCTGGTGTTGCTTACAGAAACTGCCTCTCCATTAACCCTTATTACGTTCTTGGCAGGACTAGACTTCCTGTCTCTGGAACTTCCCTGGAGTTTTTTTTTCTCCTTTGCTGGTACTTTGCTTGTGTGGAGTGACCATTCAAAGTTACAATGGCACTGAAAAAAAGTGACTTATGACCGTTTTTCACACTTATGACTGTTGCAGCATCCCCACAGTCATGAGAGGCCAGGCGAGGAGATGCGTGCCTCTTTGTGAGTGATGTTGAGTTGACCACGCCCACCCAGTCACATGACCACCAAGCCAAGCTCACCAACTAAGCCACGCCTACAGAACCGGTTGTTAAAAAATTTGAATCCCACCCCTGGTTTCATCTACAATAAAGACTTTCCTCAGAGTCACAAGATAAAAATACAAAGCTCCTTGCTGAGTTTTCTCTAGGGAGCGCTTGCATTATTATTGCCCTGCCATAACCGAAGTTCTCAAGTCACTCTTTTAGTGAGCTCTGTAAACAATTTTGTATTTTTACCTCTTTCCCAAAGGACGGACCTCATTAAGGCTGAAATGCTTAGGCCTTTATTTTATTTGTTATGCATCTTGTAGCATCATCTCCTTTCCTTGCTTATTTCTGAGGGATGTGATCTGATTTCTTGTGTTAATGACATACAGAACATTTCTGAAGGTCAGCATAATATAATGGGCCTCTTTATGATGGCTAAATTTATTTGAGAAAGGAAGGCAAGGGAACTGAATATATTTAATTTGGAATAAAGATATTGGAGGGCAGAGATAATAATGGAGCCCAGGAAAAGATTGAAATCAGTTGTCTCATGTCCTGAGTGCAAGACATGAGTGCATACCCTGTGGGCATGTTAATATCCAATTTTGTTAACTAGTTTGCTGAATAAGCCACTCTTGTCTGGTTTGTGCATTGGGCTAAATCATAAATGTTACTTTTTTATCCAATCACGGTAATTTGTTTATAAATCATACTAACAGGTAAATATGCCAACTATATTGTATCTTAGAAAATATATTACGGTACTCCCTGCCTAAGAAAAAACATCAGCCTGGGTCTGTTTAGCAAAAGAATATGCCCCCAGTTACATAGCTAAATAGAAATAAGAATTTGGATTTTCTGACCCCTTAATTATTCTGGAATTCTTTAATAGTTTTATCACACTGTTATTTATATCTGTTCAAATCTTTCCAGGTTGATGACCATGAATCTTAACAGTGACTCATGGTTGTCTGTGGGATGGAAAAATGTGATTAAGTCCAGATCTATTCTACGTTCTATGCTGTTGATCCATTCAGGTTAATTCTCTCACCCCCCCAAGCAAAAAAGCATCCTAGAGGCTTATCTCCCCATATTGAGCACTTGTGTTATTGTTGTTGTTTTTGCTTCTGCAAAGTTGTCATTTAGGAAGGTGTCAAAGTGCACAGCAGGGCCTTGAACTTCATTTGTCCTGTGCTGCTATTTTAACATATAATTAAGCCGTAGTTAGTTAACGAACATACTCAAATAAACCAGAGTCAGTGATGTGACCAAACAAAATAATTATTTGGTTTATTCTTGGCTGGTTTTTCTGAGTCCTGTCAAGAAAAATTGGGATAGCTACAGCAGGGGTGTATCAAACTCGATTTCATTGAGGGCTGCATCAGGATTGTGTTTGACCTTGGAGGGGTCGGGGGAGCAAGGTCAGGGGTGTGTGGCTACCTCCATATCACTCATCGAGGCTCCATTTTCGATCACAACAGTCTCCTGCAGCCCTCTGTCACCAAAAACGGAGCTTGGGGAGGCTGTGTGCAGCCCACCCAGGCTCCGTTTTCAGCCACAATGGCCTCCTGCAGCCCTCTGCCAGCAAAAACAGAGCCCAGGGGGCCACATGCAGCCCTCCCAAGCTCAGTTTTCACTGGCAGAGACACTGTGGGCTGGTCCTTCCTTGTTTCCAGGGTGGGCCTACGGGCCAAATGTAAGCATCCCATAGGCAGGATCCAGTCCTCAGACCTTGAGTTTGACAGCTCTGAGCTAGAAGTTCAGCAATAGTTAAATATGGAAACTTCAAATAGAGCACGCATACTGTTTACACAAGATCACAACTGCAGCCAAGAAACAAGCTTTGAACTGATTAGATTTATTCAAGCAAAATCATATTACTATATGATAAAATAGCTTTACTGTACAGCAATACTTACTTTACTGTACTTTTATTTCAGATTTGGCTTATCTTAGCCATACCAATTTTTTTCCCATGTATTTTTTTGTTATAGAAGATAGACTGTGCTTAACACAACATGGTATTTGGTAATAGACAAGGAAGCAAATATTGCCGTAGAGCAGTGTTTTTCACACTTGTCAACTTTAAGATGTATGGGCAACTCCCAGAATTCCCAGTCAGCATGATGGCTGGGGAATTCTGGAACTTGAAGTCTACATATCTTAAAGTTGCCAGGTTTGAAAAACTCTGTTTTACAGCATGTGCAAAATATCTAAAACTGTAGGAAAGATACAGTTCCTTATCAGACTTTAAGATGAATATTTGAGGTTAGGAACTCTAAAAATGAGGATATTATATTTAAAAATGCAGAAAGATACAGATTTCCATCCCCCCCCCAAAATTGCATCACTTAATAGTTCTGATCGTATGGAAAAGGATTGATCCACATTTATGTGCCAACTTTTTCTGAATCAGAAGCTCATCATTATCCAAGAGCAAAAGGATCTTTTAAAAATCCGCTACCTTACAAATCTTATCATATAAACATATAGAATAATCTGAACAGGAATCTCATACAGTTAATATTAACATTGATACAGTGAAAAAATGAATATTTCATGGTACTGAAAGCAATATACTGTAATACAGAGTGCAAGCAGCAGCTAATTTTCTACTTAATCGATTTATAATTACATATTCAAACTGCTGTCAAAAGATGGGGCCATTATTCAGTTGATAGATCCAAGTTGCAGCTAATGGTGGAAAAACCTGTGATTATACCAACATATTGATTTACTTGCATGTTTATTCTCTACTGGGGGGAACAACATGATCATTTATGGACCACTGTCTAGCTTTGGAAATTGAAAATATCAGAAGAAGTGAGAACCCACTGTTGTAACACTGCCAAGAAAACTGCATGGGTTTCCATCTGTTCACTATCATAGATGTACCTTTTTATGCATATTTTTCTGCAAAGTGCTGTGAACAACAAAAATCTAATGGACAATGAAGAGTATAACTGAAGCAGAATCCCGCACTTTACAAAAAAAATGAAAGCTTCAGCATCTTCCCCAAATTTAGCACATTCATCCAATTCTGCAACCTTTTTAACCAGTTGAAGAAAGAACCCTCCTATTGTTGGAATAAATCCATTGTTTCAATTGAAATAACAAACTCTTAGCATGAACTTCTGCTTCTCACCTGGGGAAAAAAATTAACATTTTTATTGAGTTGTTATTTCCTCAAAGAACTCAGAATTGGCTGCTTTTAAAGGTATTTTTAATTTTGCAAACTGGAGATGCCTAAACATTTTAAATTATAAATTAATATAAACAATGTCTTAACATATTTAATATAAATTATTAACCCACAAATGACAACTTAATTAACATAAGCAAGATATCTTTAATAACAGGAGCAAGGTCTATGGACAAGAGACCAAGCCCAACGCCACCATGTTCCCAGGAGAACTGAAAGCCTGATTAGTTTTCTCCATTACAAAATGACCATGTCTCCTTTTGTTATTGAACGGCCTTTGATAAGAAGCTTACAACAATTATATCTTTATTTTATAACAATTTAATTCTATCCAATTATTCTATAATTTCTTTCAAGAAGAAAAATCTTATTAAATCTAATTATTTATAAGATATTGAAGGATTTTTTTCACCCTTGAACCTCCTTTTTTTTACATAATCAAATTAGAACAAAGACCAGTTTAAGCTACTGGGAAAATAGCTATTAGAACCTTGCTGCTAATTAAACTTTTAACTCATGATTTTCTCAACCAAATGCCTCCTGTGATCTAATGCTGCCTTAATCTATAGATTCTAGTGGCTTCTTGTTCTTTTCATTCTAAGTGAATGTGTCAAGGGATGTCCTATCCAGGAAATTACTACATTATTAACTTCCTTCTTGAAAAAAATTATTCCTCTGAGGCATTGCAATCATGAGACAAATCTCAACAGCAGCTTATGGAAAGATTGCCATATTCATTTAAAATTCTGGTTTACAAACCAGATGTAAACCCTCTCTACTTCTGATTTTTTTTTATTTAAACATAGGGAAAGACATAGCAATATTATTTTCTCTAGCTAATATTTATGTTGTTTAAAATATCAAATGGCTATTTAAAAGTGTTTCTGTGTGTGTGTGTAAAAATAGTGGCTTGATAGCTGTTTTTCAATGAAAAAAAAAAGACCAGCTCTGACATATCAAACTATATGTACCAACAACAACTCCCAAAACAAAACAAAAAAGCAGATTACCCATAACAATAAGAAACTTCAATCCAAAAGAGATCACTTGGTGAAAACAAATTGGTCACGAATTTCAAAAGCCGATACAAAAATTTATGCCACCAGATAAAGACCAAATGCATCAATTATCACATAAACAAGAGGAAAACCTTTTTCTGTGCTTTTACAATTTTGAATAGGACTCAAGGTCCATCCCACCCTTGACAGGACAATGGTAAAGACTGTGATACACCATTTAGCCAGAATCTTTAACACATTCTTCGTTGGAGTATTTGTAAACAGCAATGGATCATGCCCAGTATTTCCTGGAAAGATAACAACAATGATTTAATACAGATCATTTTACAGAAGACAATGTTGAAAAAGCACACGCAATGAAAACCATCTCTATCTATTGGACCGGATGGAATATGTGCCTACTCCACTGCCATAGCCAAACCTCTAAGCATAATCTTTGAAAAAATCCTTCAGGACCAGCTCCTTGCCTAACCTATGGTCACAAGCCACAGTCATCCCCATCTTCAAAAAGGGAGACCCAAGCCTAGTTGAAAATTACAGACCAATCTCCTTATGCTGCGTCACCTGTAAAGTCATGGAATCAATTATTAACCAATCCATCATCCTCCACTTAGAGACAAATAACCTACTCTCCAATAAACAATTTGGTTTCAGAAAAAAACTATCCTGTAATCTGCAACTCTTACACTGCAAAAACATATGGACGACACAAATCGACCAGGGCAAAGCAATAGACGCAATCTACATAGACTTCTGTAAAGTCTTTGATTCAGTGGTACATGACAAACTACTCCTAAAAATAAAATCCTATGGTATCTCTGGACAACTGAATAACTGGATAGAAGCATTCCTGGCAAACAGACAACAAATGGTCAAAATTGGGAGCATACTATCAAATTCTGTACCTGTCAATAGTGGTGTCACCCAAGGCAGTGTTCTAGGACCAACTCTCTTCATACTCTACATAAATGACCTCTGTGATCATATTAAGAGCAATTGCGTTCTTTTCGCTGATGATGTAAAGCTGTTCAATACCACAGACAATACTGCTACCCTACAAAAAGATCTTGACTATGTATCAGAATGGTCAAACAAATGGCAACTTCAAATCTCAACAAATAAATGCTCTGTCTTACATATTGGCAAAAAAATCAGAAAATAAAATACAAGCTGAATAGTCAAGATCTTGTTGATGACCCAAGCTCTGTAAAGGACCTTGGAATACTCACCTCTAATGATCTAAGTGCTAGAGCCCACTGCAACTACATAGCCAAAAAGGCATTAAGAGTTGTTAACCTAATCCTACGTAGCTTTTTCTCTGGTAATATCACACTGCTAACCAGAGCATACAAAACATTTGCTAGACCAATACTCGAATACAGTTCATCAGTCTGGAACCCACATTACATATCTGATATTAGCACAATTGAGAAAGTCCAGAAATATTTCACAAGAAGAGTTCTCCACTCCTCTACTCGTTGTAGAATACCTTATGCCACCAGACTTGAAATTCTAGAACTAGAAAACCTTGAATTACGCCGTCTTCGGTCTGATTTAAGCATGGTATATAAAATCATACATTGCAATGTCCTACCTGTCAATGAATACTTCAGCTTCAACCATAACAACACAAGAGCACACAATAGATACAAACTCAATGTTAACCGCACCAAACTTAATTGCAGGAAATATGACTTCAGCAATAGAGTGGTCAATGTCTGGAATACTCTACCCGACTCTGTAGTTTCTTCCCCAAACCCCAAAAACTTTAACCTTAGATTGTCTACTATTGACCTCACCCCTTTCCTAAGAGGTCTGTAGGGGGCGTGCATAAGCGCACCAACGTGCCTACTGTCCCTGTCCTATTGTTTCTTTTATTCTTGTTTTATTTTTCTTATATGTACCCATTTCATGTATTCACAACTATGTATACACTTATTATCTTGTAAACAATTGGCAAATCAAATAAATAAATAAATAAAATAAATATAGCATATGTCTGCACAATATGAAATCAAATACTTCAGATTTGAATCATGTAGGCTAGGTAAAGTTAAAGTGGATAGCAGGATTTTTCTGTGTTACTGAATAGGGATTTACCTGACAACAATGGAAATGTGATATACATTTAGCCAGAATTTTTAGACATTCTAGTTGGAGATGTTAGAAGGATATGTTTTAATGGAAAGGTTAATGACAGAGAAGACTTGATAACACACCGTGAAAAAAATCTTCTTAAATATCTCCTAGTTTAGGGCTATCAAACTCTGTTGGCCACACCTATGCCCACTTTAGCAAAGGGGGAAAAAATCACGATATGTCATGTGATGACGCTGTGATGACGCAAGTTTGATACCCCTGTCCTAGTTGATTCTTTTAGCTTCTGGAGATGGATTTGTTTTCAGGTTTGTAAGGAATTATAACTTTTCAGGTCCAAAAAAGTGTTTTGTTTGCTTATCAAAGACTTATTTACATTTGATTTCTAGTTTCCAATTGACCTCATATGGGCTGGACAGGGGCAGCCAAAGTGCTGCATTGGGGGCTGCAAAATGCCCCAGTCTGATCTATCTTTTAAAAACTCAGAGCATGAAGTTGTGTCAGCAGATAAATTAGAAGCAGGACCCCAATCACTGGATTGGTGGGAACACACAAGTACTACAATTAAAAACAGCCCTGCTTAAAAGGAAGATAAGCAGACAAAAAATTATCATCTATCTTCATAACCTTAGTACATCAAGGCCATTTTAAGGGTAAATAATTTAGAAGAAACAACAAGCTTTATTTTCAGAAGATGCATGATTAAAAAAAAGAAAAGATGCATAGTAAAAGAACAAAAGGAAAAAGACAAGGAATTGAAAGTACTTGGAGAAAGAGAATAAACTAAAGAATGTTCTTTTTAAATTCTATGAATATCTAAATGCAAAGAGAATAGAACGAAAGACAATACAGAGGTTAGGCAAGAAAAGAGAGGATTGTGGATAGAATTGGAAAGGCAAAAAAGTCATCAAGTGGTTATGGTGTTTCTAGTCAGCAAAGGAAGAAGGAACTATATAATTCAATTTCCTCTAACAGAGGGTAGCTTAAAGTAAATTAAGCAAAAGTCTTCTTGGATAAGAGAGATCATCAGCAAGAAAGAAATTACAAATGTGAACATATCTTTATATGCTTTGATACTACACAAAGATATATACAGATTGTCTTTGAAAGATGTGGGTATTACCAAATACAGGTGTTAGCAACAGAACAGGTATAAAGGTAAAGGTAAAGATTCCCCTCATACATATGTGCTAGTTATTTCCAGCTCTAGGGGATGGTGCTCATCTCCATTACAAAGCTGAAGAGCTAGCACTATCCAAAGACATGTGGCTGGCATGACTAAATGCCGAAGGCACACGGAACGCTGTTACCTTCCCACCAAAGTAGTCCCTATTTTTCTACTGGCATTTTTATATACTTTTGAACTGCTATGTTGGCAGAAGCTGGGACAAGTAACGGGAACTCACTCCATTTTGTGGTGCTAGGGATTCGAACCGCTGAACTGCCAACCTTTCTGTTCAACAAGCTCAACATCTTAGCTACTGAGCCACCATGTCCCACTAACAGGTATAATCTGAGCCGAATGCAGAGTTGGAAGGATAGCTATTCAATTTACTGTAACTTAATTTTTATTTCACAGGAAAGTAACTAGAAAAATGTTTTTTTCAGCTGAAAACAAAATAATAGACAAAATAATTCAATATAGTACAATATAAGACAATGGCAAAATAATTCAAAATAATGACACTTTTTTAAAAATAAAGTTTTATTTGGGTTTTCACACATACAAAATACAAGTAAGACATCTTTTTTTAAAATAGCATGGTCCCGGGTTGAACTTCTTTATACAGACACAAAACTCAATTTCATGCTTCTTTTTGTGTTCTATTCCATATCTTATATTATTCTACATTTTCTATATAGTTTTTCCCCTCTTTTAATTTTCTCAATTTTATTTTGATTATCTCATCTCAATTCAAATCATTATATTTATACTTTTGTCTGTTCTGTTTCAATTTCATATTATCTTTTCTCATTAAACAAATTTTCTCCTGTAGTTACCAATTGGAGTATGACACCTTTATATCTTTTAATTACATCCATTCAACTCTTATTTAAACTTCAATATATGCCTTAATGTTATGACCTTCAATATAATACATAATACATAACTTCCAATCAAATTCTGCTTGGTACATTCTTATAATACATACGATATTCTTTACATATATTTATAATGTTTTTTTTTAATTATAAACCCTCATTCCATTCCAATTCAGTTCTATCATTAATAATCATTAAAATCTTAACATCTTTAACACTTGTTTTCAATTAAATATCATACTTCCTTAAAGACTTCCTTAATCTCCATAATTAATTTTTCCCTTATTTCTCTTCACATATGTTTTGTAAATCATTAAATATTCATTTTGTTACATTTATTTATTGACAAGCATTCCACTGAATTACGATACATTGTTTCATATTTTCTAAAATTATTTCCATTTCTAATATAACAATACTATCTTATGTATCTTTGCAGAATCCCTTTTTCCATTAAATTTTCACCCATTATCTCTAAATAGGCACTGTTTCTCTATATTTTGTTTTTGTCCTTTATAACTTCTTTTCCTTTCTTTCTTCCCTCTCATCTTCTCCCTCCCCTTTTTACCCCCTTGTCTTCCTACTTCGAATTCTCTCTTCTGCGTTTCCCTCTTCTGTTGCTTTCTGATTTTATACTTATTTTTCACTCTATTTTTTTTGAGTTGTTTTTCCCATTCTTAAACTTTCCATTCTCTTTCCCCCCTTTCCTTTTTTCCCCCCACCTAAGATTACTTGTTCATTAAAGATGGCTTCTTCTTTGTCGCAATCTTCTTGTTCTGCAGGCATTTCTTGTTGTTTCTTATAATTCCAAATCTCCATTTCTAAAAACTGAAATACGAAGCCAAAAGAACCTCTCCCTTCTTGTGCATCTTCTTTGTACTTTTTAAGTTCCATTTTCAGTTCTTCTAAAAGTGGAGTCTTTTTAAACAGTTTTAAACAACCACCTGATTGATTTTAGTCATTCAAATACAATAACCAAAAATCCAGAAATCATCAAGTAATCCAAATAGTCCCAAGTTATTTCTTCTTGTTTCTTTTTCCACTTTCTCTTCCTGGGGTTTTTGTTCCTATATTTCAGTTAAAATGTATCTTTTGGAAGTCTTGTTGAGATTTTGCTGTAAGTTCTTTTTAATTCCAGGCAGTCTCCTCCCTTCCAGATCCTGCCCTTTTATTCTTTTTCTCTCCTTTCCTGTTTTCAAAAACTTTTGATTATCCAGAAATTTTTATTATCCCTTTGACTTTTTATTTTCAGCATTAAATGCCTATTAATGTCAAAGTGGATTTTTTTTCCAATTTCTTGCTTAAGTCTCTAAGCTGTCAGTATAAGAAAATGAGAAAAAAAACAAATCTTTTCCCTTTTCTCTCTCCTTCGCAGCTTAAAAATCTTCTTAGGGAACAATGTTATTGGTTTTTTTTAATAGTTTCAATTCCAGGGTACCTTATTTGTTGCTTTTGCTGTTTGACCTGGTCAACCAAAACTTCCGGTTTGAGCCTCTTCGGTGACAGACCAAAACCTCGTCTCTGCGAGGCTTCGATCCGTGCTCGCTGCTGGAGCACCCCGAGCCGGCTGGTTTCGGGGCTAAGCCACCCCGTAGAGGTGGTGAAGAGGGGGGAGACTGCCTGCAGGGCCATTACTCCCTTCCCTGAAGGCGGTTGTAGGGGTGGTCAGAAATGGCCACCACAAAGAAGAACTTGACCGGAAAAGAATGTGCAGGAGGAAGAAAACAAAATAATGACACTTTGAATGGTTGGAATCTGCTGGGTATTTGCTGTTTTGGCAATGGCAACATTATGGGGTTCTGCAAAATGACTATCCTTTTGTCATTAGTTTTCTGTGTGCCAAATATAAACTCTGTTCAAAATCTTGTATTCACATTTCTTTCCTGTTTCAGAAATCAGCTCTCTATGCTGATACTTACACCATGAGGTATACATTGGCTTCATACTGTAAATAGTGTCACTCTGTAAGAAATCTTTTGCCTCTTCACATTTTTGGTTGTAATCTATCTCTTCATTCTATATGTTTGTCCTAAAACGTAGATTTAAAGTCTCATTTAAGATCTACCAGGAATCTTTCCTGATTTTAGATAGATGAAGGTGTTCTTACATTCATTTGGTGGAAGACAGCAGGGTAACCTAATCTCTGAATATAAGTAGATAAATTAGCTGACTTTCTGCCTGTTAAGTTACAATAGGAGCATAAAGAAATCAGTTTTGAAAAGACTGATCTGCCATATTTTTCTCTATGATCAATACACTACTGTAATGAGGCAGGCAATCTGTGGCCTATGGATTTTCTCCAGCCCCCAGACCTAATTTGTATTGAATAACAATGAAAATTAGTAGCTCAGTCAATTTTAGCAGCATCATTGATGAAAAAAAATATGAATGGTGATGGCAATAAAAACACAAACCATCTCTGAGACAAAACAAACCCATTGCCATTTTAAGCCCCCAATCCTGAAACACTGTTCAAAACAGATCAAACATTTTTAGCCCATACCCTTATGGTATTAACATATCACCAGTCATCTCCCTATCAGCTCCTGCAGCTGGAAAAAAAATCCTTAGAGCAAAAAACCAAGCCACAAAAAGGTTACCCATCCTACTTTACATTAGATGCATGCATAATTAAAATATTATTATTGATAAAACTGGAGTGATCAGGAGTGTCTGTGACTTGATTTTAAAAGCACTGAAGTGAATGCTCTGTGCATACCTTAAAATTAAGAGAAAATTGATCATATAAATAAAAATTCCTAATTGAAAGCATGGTGATCTTGCCTTCTATTTTATATGTTCATCAGCTTGCAGATATAATGAGAATCTGTGTCAGACTAATTCATTTACAGATGGTAGAAGATAAATAGTCAACATTCTGTTCCCATCAAGTCTCTGTGTTCTGCCAAATTTTACTACTGTATTGTATATGAGGATTTTTGCCAGTACAAACTCTCCAAAGTAGAGAGTAATAAATTTGGCAATTTTTTTTGTTTCCCATAGAAAAAATATAATTAAACTTTTTTAAATTTATTTTTGTGCTTTTACAAGCATGATCACTTTTCTTGTATTTGATTCCTCAACTCCTTATATTAACCTATCTTCCCTTAGCTCCATTTACTAGTTGCTAACAGAACCATGGACAGCAGATTCTTGTTTTCTGGTACACTATTATGAACTCTAAAGATGTTCCTTTGAAAATTACATATGTGGTTTTTTGAAGGTTTAAGATAATGGTAGACACATGTTTAAAGCTGTTGAAGTTTTATCACTAAATGTATATCAAAATTGTTATGATATCTAGTGCTTTCAAGTTGGAAGAGATCACACTGTTTCAAGTGAAACATAGATTTCAGGACTGTACTGAAGAGATAGTTTCTAAAATGTAACAAACCATTAGAGAAACTAAAAGTTTGTAGTTCAAGGCATGACTACTTCACTCTCATTCTCACCTTTCTTTATTCTCCCTTCTTTTTCACACATTAATGCTTGGGTAAACTGTATGTATTATCCAATAAAAGCTCTGCTTCTCTAAACTAAAGTTTAGAGAAGAGCTCTAAGCTAAGTTAAATGTTACAGTTATCTATGGATCCTAGAAAAAGCAGTGCAATGTAATAATTAGAGTGTTAGAATATGTTCAGGAAGATGCAGTTGAAATTCTATTTAATTATACAGCTCACTAGGTTATTCATCTTTGCTGTCCAGTGGAATCAAAGAACTTTAAGGTTGTCAAAGTTCGAATAAAACCCCCATTTAAAAAATTTGTTACATAAAAACATCATTTTTGTCATCTGTGAATTCTACAGTATCTGCTGGGAATTGTTGAGTCATATTTTGCTTGATTTTAATTTTATTTTTCAGTAGGAGAAGGACTTAGTTTGCTACTTAATAATATCTTGTCATTGGCTCAGTAATTTTCTTTGCAGCTTGTTGTAACTAAATACACTGCAATGCAATGCATTGACATTGAATTTTCTGTAGTACCAAAGCCAGAATTTTAATAAGTTACAAGTTACTTGGCCATAGTTGTACGTATTCATATCGTATTTAACTCTCAGGTTTCATATTTTCTCTTAATCCCTTTTCTGCAGTCTGTATATGTGCATTTTCCACGTGTTCTTTAAAATTGCAGCTCTTAGTGAATGGGGCTTAGATATGGCTAGAAAAGGGATGACTAGATCACTGCAAATCCTCAGAATTTACATAAGATGCCACATGATTCCAAGCACTTTTAAGCTTCTCTGCCTGAATATTAATTAAAATATTTAAATGAGTGACATTTAAAGGTGAATGAAAACTACTCTTCTCATTTTCCTAAGAATCATTTGCCAGTATTAAAACATGGCTACAGGTAGTACACTAACCTCCAATTAAAACCTACTATCTGTATCAAAGAAGCAGAATTTTAGCAACAGGCAGCATAGTTTCTTGTAATTTTGAGGAGGCAACCAATGTAAATTGTGTACAAGGCCTAGAATAGGGCATATTTTGTTAAAAAGCCTTCAAACATGCTGAAAAATCTTCCTGGCTTCCATCTTTGATATGGCCTCACTCATTTTGCAACCATCAAGCCTTTACACTTGGGTAGAACCATCAGTTCTACCCAAATGTGAAGTTTGTCTCCCAAAGGTTCCCTTCTCCTGCAGTGAGATCCAACAAGAAGGAGATTATATTACTATCATCTTGACACAAACAATTCTACTTAGTTGAACCTCCTTCTGAGTATATATGTATCAGATTGCCAAGTTAAGACATGGGTGAGCCTCTAGAACAACATGTTTCAATATAAAGTGTTTTTATTCAGAGTGCCAGCTAGACGTGGCCCTTTCCAGGATTGTATTTTTCCTCTCTATTTCTGCATGTTTAGGTTCATCCTTCAAATATCAATCAGAATTTCGTGGTGATTTAGCATAATCAATTCTTACTGAACTGTCATTGTTTCCTTCCCCATTTTGATTATTTTTCCTTAAAACCTGTTACTACTTTGTGTGAAGTAGCCTTTCAAGGATCAGAGAAGACAAAGCTCTTCTCCTGGGTGTTGGACCAAGATGTTAGATGAGTCCCTTCTGTTGAATGAGTGAGGGCTTGCTATATCTAATAGGAACTATGTATTTCTGTGGCTAGGTGTTATGTGTTATATGGTTTAATTTTATATTTATTTTTTATTTTGTTGCTTTTTATTTTTGATTGATGTATACCACCCGCAGTTCCAATCTACAATCTACAAATTCGTAAAATAAAATGACAAATAGAAGTCTCATGAATTTGTTCCTACTTCCCTTTTATATATGGATGACATTGTTTGGGCTATGCAATGATGAGCATTTTGGAAATTTGAATGGACTCTTAGAATTTATTTATCTATTCATTTATTTATATTGATCAAATTAATACATAAGAGCTGTGATGGTGCAGTGGTTAGAATGCAGTACTGCAGACTACTTCTGCTCACTCCCTGCAATTTGGCAGTTCAAATCTCACCAGGCTCAAGATTGACTCAGCCTTCCATCTTTCTGAGGTCGGTAAAATGAGGATCCAGATTGTTCGGGGGCAATATGCTGATTCTGTAAAATACTTAAAGAGGCTGTAAAGCTCTGTGAAGTGGTATAAGCCTAAGTGCTATTGCTATCAAATTAATATATTGCCCATCTCGCTATCTGAGTGGCTCTAAGTGGTTTACAGGTAAAAACACAATAAAATCTTTACAGCAAAAGAAAAATTTAAAAGGATGGAGAGAGCACCCTCAAGCCACCAACCACCCTCAAGGTTGCATACCACTATTGCTCCCCCCATGCTTGTTGATTTAACTAAGTCTTAGTATTCTTCTGGAAAGCTGACAGAGGGGTCAATCTCATTGCTAGTCTTCTGATCCTTTTCTACTACCACAATGTCTGGTTGATTGGCAAATTGACTGGTCTGTCTGGATCTGGAAATCCTATAGAATTTTAGCCCTGTTATTCTTCATGACTTCCTGTGGAATCTCCCATCTGGACTAAGAGTTTAACTCATACATTGTGCAAATATTTCTGTACTTAGTGCCAGCTTCTTTTGCAGTGTATTCTGTTGCTGCTTGCATCTTTCATCATGCCACTATGTGTTGGGCTGTCTCTGAGGGCTCTCTGTATACTCCCCACCCACCTATTTCCTGGTTGGTTATAAACGTAGGGTAGAAATGCCCATATATTGTGAAGAGTTTCTGGTCTTAATGCTGATGGGGTAGAAATGCCAGCATACCGCATAGCAATCTCTCTCTCTCTCCGTCCCCCGTCCCCACTTTCCTCTGATATGTAGATTGCTGATTACTCATAACTGAAATATATAATGTCTGAGGTTTTTTCTGAAGTGGAGCAAAGTGCTCTTAGCCAAAAATATCTCAAGCAAAGAGAAAATTGTCGAATCATGCCTCCTCAGCTCATAGCACTGACAACTGAGCCACAAAATACTGGGTTACTGAACAGTTTCATATGCAGGCAGGGAGGACCAGAAATGTCACTATTTTTGTTATTATTGTGCCCTGTTATTATTATACCCTATTTTTAAATGTATGGAAACATTTGAGGAAGACATTGGAGATGCATATTCAGAAGTATTGAAAAAAACATGTTAAATAAGTTACCATTTTTACTATTATATATCATTAATGTTTTTGGATTACTTGAATATTATGGAGTGGATTTAGACTGCAGTTGTAAATCAAGAATAAAGCTTTATCAGAATCAGTATAATAAAATTCATAACAAATCAACAACAGACTGTATGCTCATTTATTTAGAAGTACCGTTCAGTGATCATGATTTTAAATAAAATTAAAAAAAGTTGTAACCTATGATTAACTGAACAAATACACATGGGAAATACTTCTATAAATAATTTTTATGCTTCCTAACTTCCATATGATTTTAGCATTTAGGAACAAAGAAGTACATTGCACTTTTGTTCTTTTGTTTTCTTTTATTTTCTACAGAGGTATTTTTATCAGTAAACAATACTATTATATATCATGTCATCTCCCATATTAAAGTGATCATTCACTTTTTTGATCATAACTATAATACAGATTATCTATCACAATTATAATTCAGATGATAATTCACCATATTATGAAAAATATAGCCCACATTAGGGTGCAATATTTATGTACTAAGAAATAAATTTCTGGAGCATAATCCCACAGATGTTGGTTTAGGATTCCAGCCACATAGTAAAAAAAGGTTTTACAGTAAATGATGACACTTGATTTTATTCTTGTACCAAATTTCTTTTGCTTGAAAGATAAGTCTGAAATAAATAAGCAATGATAAATCTATTTTTATTTTACCACTTTGAAAATTATCCCAACTGTTATATTGTAAATTCAAGTGCTGTCCTCTAACATAATTTCTAATTAATGTATTCCTGGACTTCTTAAAACTTATAGGTAATCTTAGCCATTTTGGTCTAGTGGTTAAGGCACCAGGTTAGAAAGTGGCAGATGGTGAGTTATAGTCCTGCCTTTGGCATGAAAGCCAGTCACTCTCCCTCAGCCCAACCCCACTCACAGGGTTGTTGTTGTGAGAAAAATAGGAGGTGGAAGAAGTATCAGGTATGCTCTCCACCTTGAATATTTATAAAAATAATAAAGGTAAAATAAATAAATGAATTAAAAATAATGGATGACTATCCCAATGCATTGAAAATAAATGAATCAGCCCAGAAAAAGGCATAGACGAAATGGACTTGGCAAAGTGTAATTTTAGCAGCTGGTATTCTGATAAACTGTGCTTTTGTATCTGGCCACATTTTTTAAAGGCAGCCATTCTGTCAGCACATTAACATCATCCAATAGAGGGTGCCTCAATGCCCAACAAAAGTGTCTACTCCTGCTATGAACAGTTTAGCTACCATATAATTGTTAGCAATCATATGCTCTAGAACAGTGGTGGCTAACCTTTTTGGGCTCCTGTGCCAAAAATTGCGAGGGCGTCAGTGTGCCCACACTCGTATGCCAGCACCCAGAATGCAATGCGCCCCCCATGTCCCCTGTGCATGCGCGTGCAATTCCCCCCCCCGGCCACCTCACCTCCTTACTTGCACTGTGCCTCACAGCTGATTTTTCGGCTGGTTTGAGGCCTTTTTTGGCCTCCCAGAGGCTTGGAAAAAGCCTCTGCAAGGCCTTTCAGTACGAATTATAGGCCTGTTTCGTCACTTGCGGTATTACAGGAAGTTATGAAGCGGGCCTATAATTCGGCCTGAGAAGCCTTGCAGAGGCTTTTTCCAAGCCTCTGAGAGGCCGAAAAAGGCCTCAAATCAAACCCCCCCCCAAAAAATCTGCTGTGAGGCGTGCGCATGTGCAGTGAAGTAAGTTTGCCTGTGGCTCGCGTGCCAGCACAAATGGCTCTGCCAAAGGTTCAGCATCATGGCTCTAGAAAATTGACCCTGAAGGATAATATAGCTGACTATTCACAAATAGATGTTAAAAATCAACTGACAAATGCCCAGCATTTTCATATAACAGGCAACAAAATGCAAAGACAGAATGACTCACATTTTAAATATATTTACAAAGATCTAGAATTCTTTTGTCTAGTTCTAACATAAAGTTCTCATAACAAAAATATTCTGAACTTTTTAAATTTAAATAACGCTGATATATAAAATGTTTTCAGCAAGCTAGAGCTGTGTAAAGCTTTGAAGGATGCTTTGGTTTTGATGTTTCATGTTATATCCTGTGGATAAATCTTTGTCATATAAATCCTGAAGATTTTCAATTGAATTAGTTTGCATTTTCAATTTCAAAATTGACTCAAATCATAACATCTCCTGATCTCAAGTCTGCAATGTGAATCAGGTTAGACATGACATACACAGGGCTATTAAATTGTAACTCTTCCACTGTGTTTTTCAGGAGCAATGTCCTGGAGAGCTATGTTTTATCATCTAGACTACAGATATTATAGTTTTGCTCTATTCCACAAAAAAACCATCTCATATTCAGAATTCCACGTGTGAAATGAATACATGTTCATTTCAGCATGAAATAGTACTGAATAAAGAACAATTGTAAAGTTTTAGAGAGATTGAAATGTGCTGAATGTAGTGAATTTTTATTTATTGAGAATATTTTCTTTCTGTAGTAATATTATTGGCGTATTCTTTTTAAAGGAATGGGATCTTATTGATAAATTAGGAGAGAAAGAAATATTTCACTGTCCTTTAGGTGACAGTGAAATATTACTCTACAAAATACATCTGGATATGGTTTGGCAAGACATACCAAAAGTAGGTCATGTGAAGTGCACATGATTATAAAATTGATGGAATGACATGCCATAATAATAGATCTCATATCAGCAGGGATATACAACACCTCCGAGCTGTGAAAATAGCAGGCAAGACTTTTAAAATAAGTTAACCCTTACCACATTCTGCCTACATTTGCTCAACACACTTAAACTGAAACAGCTGAAGGCTGGTGTTATCCATAGACAACATGCTAAGCTCAGTTAGTTTTAAGCTTAGTTTTATTGTGGCTTGCATTATTGGAATGCAGCCTATTTGGGCAGTTAATAGTAGTGATTCCTAAATATTTTAAAGATTGATATACTATTGGAATCCCTAAAACTGAGGAAATTTCCTTTTGAGTTTTGAGATTTTGGGGAAATGATTAAATATTATTTATACAAATTAACTTGTAGCCATGAAACCTTTGCAAGTTTCTCTAACTCCTTCTTAATATAGCTAGATGAATAGCAAGCATTTGCATGTGTCAAGACTGTATCATAGATTTAAAAGATGTATCTTAGCTCCCATTTTTATCCTGTTAATCTGATTACTGGCTCAAAGTGCTATTGGCAGCATTTCTAGAGCTAGGTTGAATAATAAAGATGATAAAGGACAACCTTTGCTCCTTAAACTATGTTCTGGATTTGCATTGTAAACTACCCTATTGGGTTAATTTAGTAATCAATATTTTATGTTTTTGTAGTTTTTGGTCAGGGAAAGAAAGTGACTAGTGAATTTTGGATCTAGAAATAACCTTTTGTTTGCAACTCTAAAAGACAAATATAAGTTATGCCCTGATTTGCATCAGACAGAGCAAACTACAGACTTAACAAAATGTATAATTTAGAATCTTGCTGGTGGTCTGGAACAGGAAGATAAAAGTCTTATTCTTGGTCATCAAAATTCTTGATGTGAACTTTAGTTAAATAATTTGTCAGCGTTCCATTCATATTTCAGTTAAACTATGGATGTCTGATTTTAAAATAATACTTTATGGCATGGATGATTGATCACTCAAATCATTTGCCATTGTTTCTGCCTCCTTTAAGAATGATTACTTTTAAAATCTAGGAAACTCTGAAAAAAGGGAGTAACATATATAATGCTTTTAAATATGAATATTAATCAAAAGCCATTTCAACTTGAATTTATGACAATTTAACTATACATAATAGTTGCAATAAATTCTCTATATAGTAGCATGAATAAAATTAATGTGGGAAATGTTCAGATAATGTGAAACACATCTGCCTATTTTTCTCTACAAATGGATTTATTTGTTATTTTTATCAAGATAATGATGATATTCTTCTCCCCGTTTTCCAAAATACTGGAGCAAAATACCACAAGCCACTAAATAAGATCTTCTGGGAAATTAACGTAAAGCCTTAACCAGAGAATAGCTAGTTTAATGTTACTGTTGTAGTCAATTCCCTTCTGAAATTCAAATTCTGTTTTTTTCTTTCCTGTCACATAGTCCATGAATGTGTGATAGAAGAAAGGGATTATATTCATAGGTCATGTTCCAAACTTAACCATATTTAAGTGGTTGTCAAATAAGACCTGGCTTATGTTTAGAGATGCACATATTCACGGATTATGTGAATGTGGGATGAAAAAAAAACAGGATTTCATATTTCATGTGAGATTGTCATTAAAGGACATTTTCCCACTCTCACTGTAGTCCCTGAGTGCAATAAAAAGAAGACTTTTTGATATTTCTCAAATAATAAAGAACAGGGGCTCATAGAACAGAAGTATGCTGATCAAGGGCAGCTCAAGATGTTTTACTTGCTGGGTTGAAGGATTGTATAGCATCCCCTCTTATTTACAGATTGACATCCTCTGATTATCTTTGGCCTGCTATAAAACCACATAAGGTGTGCAAGCTCCATGTCCCATCAATTAAGCAGAGTCATCTGTTGGAATCACAGAACTATCCCTTCTCTGTTGCCAACCCCATCTCTCTGCAGTGGTTCATTTGGACCTGACCTTGCTGTTTTTTTTCTTAAAAAAGCCTAAAAACTTGGCTTTTTTTAATAGACCAAAGGTCAGATCAGTTTCTGAACCTGATTGGTGGTGGGTTGGCATTTACATTTTCTCCCCAATGTTTGTATTTGTGATGTGATTATATATTGTACTGTATTTTTATTTGGTTTTAATTTTGTATGACTCTTAGAACAGGGGTTGCCAATCTTTTGGACCTCAGGGACCACCAAACTCATAATTTAAAAACCCGCAGACCACTAGTATGAATCTAGCATGCCGCTCACTGAAGCGCTTGGACTCCCACTGATGGGATGGGGTCCTTCAGGAACTTAGCTTGGCTGCCTGTTTCTGCAACCTTAAATACTCAAAGAATCATTTGGACCCATTTCCCATAGAAAACAAAACATCGGGATCTCTCATCTCTCTTTCCCTCCCTCCCTCCCCCTCTCTCTTTCTCCCTTTCTCCCTTTCCCCCCACCCCATCCCCTCACAGGCCAAGGAACACCCAGGAAGGGTTCTGATGTCGTGATCTCCCGCATGTTACCCTCCCTCCCCGTGCACATCAGTCCATCCGCTGCTGGTATCACCCCTGTTGTAGACATGGGTGTTCTGTGGTCCACCAAAATTTTCTCACTGACCACCCATGGGCTGCGGCCACCGGTTGGTGACCACTGTCTTATAATATTTTGATTTGGTGCTTATAAAATTAATAAATAAGCATACATACAGAAGTTCAACCACAATGTAGGAAGGGGATGCCATTAACATCCACGGTTCTATCTGCTATAATGTCTGCCACCTGAAAGAGAAGCTTTACTTAATAATTTTGCCTTATAGCAATGTTGTCAAATCTTTTTGACACTGAGTGCTGAAATAGGAGTGCATGCATGCATGTGTGGGAGCACCGAAAATCAGAAGAGCAGCTCCTTGGTGCACGCATGGGGGAGTGCCGGAAAATGGAAGAGCAGCTTTTGGCAAAATATTGACCTGTTTTAAAGAAGAAAAATAGTAATGATTATGTTGGTTGTAGGCAATTTTCATATGCTTGGTGAATGGTCAAGAGTATTGCTTCTACCAGATGAGTCCCACTTGTTCTTCAAATAATTTTGCTTGGTGGTTATAGATCCATTTACTGTAAACAGTCCCTATAGCATTGATAGCATCTTATACAAGGAGATAGGACTCATGCTTTAACATTCCCCTGAACATTACTGCTGTCCATATGAATTAATAACATGAAATTCATCTACTATATAAATATTGGTTTTCCCAAGTTGTTTGCTGAGAGACTCAATGTAGCTTTCTTTTTATTAGTTTTGTATTACGTGTAAACACAGCCATTAAGTGATATAAATGATGGTTTGTAATGTAATGTTATACAGTATGTAAACTCAAACATGATGGCTTATTCAACAAATAATACCTTAGCAGAATATGTGATCCCAACCAACAAAATTGTTAGGGTGATTTCCATTCTACAGTGCCTGGGCTGCAGGTAATCAAAGAGCATTTTGTAGCTTTCAATCTCAACAGGAACAAAAGATCTGAAAAACTATGAGAATTGTATCTGGCCTCAAACCATGGTTAGTGCCTTTGAGCCAATTGTGAAATTACAGGATGAATAGTTACAAACTGCTTAAGATACTTTCATACTCCTCCCACCTCCCATTCTTGTTAAATCTGACAAGTATTATTGCCTATTACAAAGTCTTCCAACGTAACAATTCATCTACCCATCAACCCAGCAATATCAAACCTGCCAGCACCAGTGATTTATTGCCACAGCAATGGATAGTTGATGCTATAAATCACTGGTCTGAACAACCTCTACATCCCAGGCATGGAACAAAACTATACCAAATTGCTTGAAGAAAAGTGCCAACATATCTCATTTTGGATTCTAATCAAGGCACGTTAATGACAAGATTCTAAGATCAAAGTATTTATCTTAGTATCCTTTGGAAAATCCCAATCTTTTTCACTGATAGATTAATATACTACATGAATCCCTAGTGCAATTTGCTTGGTTTTGGTATAGTTTGTTTTTCTGAACAGACTCATTGAGGTATGTATACAGGACTTATAGCTTAATAGTAATTTGAAATCAATTCAGATCTTTTAGTTGAGAATGAATAACCAGCTCAAATTATCATATTGTGGACATATTATGTAATGACCTAGTCATCTTGAGAGAGTGTTTGGAAAGATGGAAGATAGAAGGAAATTTAAGTAGAGAAGAACCAGCAGCAATGTCAATGGTCTCAATTACAGTGGTAATGAGAATACAATTGAAGAATCTGAAGCCTGGGAACAGATCCAATTGGATCTATCTATGTAGTTGATAAAAACTGACTTAATAGTACATAATCAATTTAAAAAAATCATTAATTTGAAATGTTCCTCATTAACTGAGCTTTGTAAACCTTTGTTATTTCTATGTTAGCAATGGAAAAATGATAGCTGATTAATGTGGTGTAACACTTATCTAATAATGGGGAAAAACTAAACTCAAGTTTTAATAATTTTATCAACTGAACTACAATGGCAATATGAAAAAGAAGTGGACTTTCTTTTTGTTTTTGGGAAAAGTTAGATCATTTGTCTCTTTCATATATTCTGATTGCATTGGGGCTATCATATTAGAGCTGCCAAAATTCATTTTTGTTTATTTCTTATAGTGATTTATATAGCTATCATTGTGACTCTGAGCAGTGATCATAAGAACTAGGAACCTCCTGTAGTTCTCTGGAATTTTATAATATTAGAAAATAATTATTTTATTAACTATGACTGGCTACCAAATTCCACAAGATCTGAATTGTGGCATATTTTGCATTGTGTGAAATAGCCTGCTAATTTATTAATTTAATTTAAAAAACTGTCTGATAACTTTCCTTAATTTAAGCCCTTAGGAGATTCACAAAAAATATGATTGTCCTTTGCTCTTATTGTTAGAAACACAAAGCTGCAATATTCCATACCATATAGCTCAGCACCCTGAGTAATTGCTTCTATTTTTCCTCGATAACTACTTGACAAATGACTAACATTGTGCAAAAGGTGAGAGACTGACAGAGGTGGTTGTTGTCTTGCCAATCAATGTCATTCTTTGTAACTCTTCCCAATCAACAATTCCTACAATTCCTAAAATAATTGTTGCTTTTTCCTACAGTATATTCTTAAACATGCCCTACTTCATTTGATTTTGTATCTATAATAGAGTTATAGAATCTTGTAAACTTTTTTTGTTAAAAAAATATCTTTAAAAATATTTCTGTTTACCATAGATCATTATTGCAGATCATTTTATTTCTATAAAAATCTGAAACCTTGTGTGATTTTTCTTTATAATTTTTCTACATGAGTAATTTCATATTCCTTGTAACTTGACCAATATTCATAACATCTTCTAATATACATACCCTCATTTGAATGAGATGTTTCTATTACATTCTGGAAGTATGCAAATGTAGGAAGGAGTATAGAAGTACAGGAAGTCTAAAAATGAATGAAGATAGGTATAAAATGACTTATTCCTTGCATAGGATTTGATTAAACATATTAAGAAAAAAACTTATTTGGTTTAGATTGTAAATATCACAGGCCATAAACTTGTTTTGTTTATTTATTGCTGTTCAACTATGATGCTATCTCATTCATCATCATTTCATATATGCAGTACCAAGTGCAAAGCTCAATTATGATTCCAGAAAATCACCATTTTTAAATATATAAAAGAAGCTTTCTTCTTTTTTACAAGGAATTAGAGAACACTCTTCTTGGAAATTATATTTATATGTGCTGGGACTACAAAGTCCATAATTTCAAGACAACATACTCTTTGGTAAGATTTGTGTAAGCTTTATGCCCACTAAATCTAGAAAGCATTAACTTGAGCAAGATTACAGTGGGATATAAGCAATAAGGTTAATGGAACAATGTCAATATCAGTGATGCATCTTGTACCAGATTTCACTGAACCTCAAAATTCAAACATATAGAAAAGCAGAAGATATTGTGCTGAGCCAACCCAATCCAATGGGTGTTGTAAGGAGTTGCAACCTGGCTTCTGTATTAAATGATACTGAAAAAGTTTTCATCAAATGTTGGATTTGAAAGTAGGCTTGAGAGAGACAAAAGAAAGCCAGGTGTAAACGGAGGAAGGAAGGAAGGAAGGAAGGAAGGAAGGAGGGAAGGAAGGAAGGAAGGAAGGAAGGAAGGAAGGAAGGAGGGAGGGAAGGGCTATTTGAATATTCAGCATAAATATTTAAGTTGAAGGAAATTTGCTCAAAATATGAAATTGAATCTACTGCCTGAATCTGAAATCTCCAATCTGATTCAAATAGCTGTTGAGGTGCATCTGCCTCAATTAAAATTGAATGGGTTTGATTTAGACAATTTAACTGAGATGGATGCACTTACTTAAACCAGATCAATTTTTCTTTCCAAATAAATGCAGCAATTTATATCTAATCAAATGGAAATCCCTGAATCAGTTCATATACTACTAAAAGTATATTCTCTTTTTTAATGGTTTTATTAGTTTAATAATTCGTTTACTACTTCACCTGTGTCCGTCTGCTTTTAGTGCATATTAACATATTTCCTAATTTGTTGGCTATTTTTATTTCTCTATTTATGAGATGTATATGCCACCTTTCATTCAGGAGCTCAAGGTAATCTACAAACATTCCTTCCTGATGTTTTCCCCACAACCACAAGCCTGTGAGATAGGGAGAGAATGACTAGCTCAAAATCAGCCAATGAGTTGTGATTCATCGTTAATTAGAACCTCAGTCTACCTTTTCTTTTCCAACACTTCATATTTATCCTACTTCTAGAACATATGCTGTAATTGCTATTTAGTTTGCTTATTTATATTATTTAGATTGCTTATTTAGTATCCTATGACTACCACAGTGTAGTAAGTGTAGTATCTTATTCATGATAAAATGTGTTTATGATGACTTTGATCATGATTTATCATTTATATCTTTTATGTATACTAAGAGCTTATGCATTAAGACAAATTAATTGCATGTCCAATCACACTTGGCCAATAAAGAATTCTATTCTATTCTATTCTATTCTATTCTATTCTATTCTATTCTATTCTATTCTATTCTATTCTATTCTATTCTATTCTATATCTGGATTGAACAGTTTAATAGAAACAATTTTAGAGCCTTAACTAAATCACTTTTCTTTTTTCCAGTCCTTATATCACTCAACAATGAGCCACAAAGAAAAAAGAATCAAAGCAACCTACTCAAATCCAGTGAATGATCATCACACCCATTCCAACTCTCAGCAACCCAAAATTAGATGCACAAAGTTTGATTGGCCTACAGCTGCAATAAGAACCTATCAATAATATGGATGAATGGTGTTTTGCTACTACTGTAGTCCTTATTCTACATACATACATACGTACATACACACACACACACACACAAACACATATGCATATGTATATATGCAGGCGGTGCATGGAAATCCTATGCACCACCTGCTCCAACACATACATCGGACAAACCAACAGAAGAATTAGTGCACGCATTGAAGAACACAAGAACTCAATCAAAAAAGAAGAACCGACCTCTTCCCTGGTCCAGCAGCTCAAAGCCACAGGACATGAGATTGACTTTAAAAATACCAGAACTATCGCCAAAACTCAACACTTCAACAACAGAATAATCAGAGAAGCGATAGAGATAGAAAAACGCCAACACAGCATGAATAAACGAGATACCTCCCGCCTACCAGCCATTTGGAAACCCACCCTCATTAACAAACGAGTACCTAACATGAAGAATGACACCAGACCCACACCCATGAAGGCCACGCAAGATGCTACCACCACACTTCCACGTAGAAAGCAGATTCACACCCACACAGATGATGAGATACGACCACGGACCAGAAGCCGTACCGCAGCTGCATCACTACCTGCTTCAAACCCCTCCGACCCATACATGAAGCTAACTGACGCCCAACATGAAGATGTGGCACGACCACAAACGCGAAGCCAAACAACAGGATCACAGCTCACCAGCTCAAATCCCCCGACAACTAAGACTAACCTGAACACAGCCAAGCCCCCACCTGAACAGAACACACCCCCAGCCAATCAGAACACAGCCAACCCCCCAACCAATCAGATAACAGCCAGGCCTCCAACCAATGAGAACACACCCCCAGCCAATCAGAACACAGCCAAGCCCCCACCCAGTCAAGTCACACTCCCACTAGCAGTTAAAAGAAAAAACAGCTGCAAGCTTACATTACTCCAAGAAGCACAAAGCCGAAGACACAAGCCTGAAGATGACGAATGAGATTTCGTCAAAACGTCGCGAAAATACTTCCAATTTTGTGTGGGAGAAAACCCAAATAACCAAAGATCCACATATATATACACATACACATACACAAGCTTACATTCCCATGAATATGTTTTGCCTGAACCTGAAAAGAATAGAATAGCCACATGCTCTATATAAAATGCCTCTTTATCCATTTAAAAATAAAGAACTACTCAGAAAAATAGAATTTTCTTTGACTGTGAGCTTTTGTACCCCAGACTGATTAGACATGCACATCCTTCATCATATTATCCACACCTATATAGAATAAGTGTAATGTGGAAATTGAGTAGAATTATTTCTAAATTTGTTTTCCTTGTATAACTTTTTTTTCTGAGTGATGCATAGCTCTTTTGTGATCACTCAGTTTCTAAGGGATCCGTTCTAAAACCATCTTTAATTCTATTGTGAAAAATGTATATAGTTTAAGCCAACTTACACTATCAAAGAGAAGCTCACCTGCAGTGCAGATGTTGCCTAAGATCAAAAATGCGTTCTTTATGTTGGATTATTCCCAATACTCTTTTCACAGCATATACCTAACATTAATAGAAGAAATGGCTTTATGCCACATTGTAGAAAGCCTTAAGTCACACTTGGCTTATGTTTTTATAAATATAGAACAAAACCCAGCAAGCTTGTGGCTTCACTTAATTCACAGGTTTTAATTACAGGAACTCATGTATTACTGTATATTTGTATAGGACAGATGATTTTAAGTAAAAAAATGTTTTGGTGAGGCAGCGTTTAGATTTCTGCTCGGTTATTTTCACAAGACTGATATAAATAACAATTGATTAATAACAATAAAACAACAATGTTTATTTGTTAATAACAATTAAAATATACTTTGCAAATATTCTGACTTTCCCTCATTAATAGATTTATTCACTGGCAAAGATACAAGAAATAATGGAAAAATTTTCTAGTTGCTACAAAGAGAGAGTTCATGAGCAAGATTATTTTATTTTCAGTCATATACTGAACGGATGTAAAGTGACCTATATCACAAGCTTACTTATTTATAATTTCCTGCCTAAAGTAGAGTTCCTGACAGAAAAACAAATAGTAAGATTAGGGCTTCCAAAAATACATTTGTACATTATTTATTGTCCTTGAATGTGACCATGAAATACAGTAGATATTTGGTGATGATTCAAAGAATTCATATTTTGTAAACTTTGCTAAAAACCCACAAACAAAGGTTACAATTCTGTTGTTACTTAGAGTACATTCCAGGGCCATAGATTTGATCAGTTCTTTCTTTTTGAGGAAAAAGAGTGTCAGCCTTAAGTAATAGAGATGTGCTGCCTCTCTTAGCTCCAACATAAATATCCTTAAAACTTGACTTATTAAATACAGTGGAAACAGAAATAGGATGGACAAGATGATGTCCATAGATCAATTAAGGTATCTCAAACATCACTAATATATATATGTAATTCCCCTTTGGTTCCAGTGAATATGAGAGAAATAGGAACAAATAAGATAATGATCTGCTCCCTAATATTGTAAAAGGGAACTAGATAAGGGTTTTAGATTTTTTTCCTGTTCTATTGATAGTATTGCTCTGTAAAAAATGATTTTATAATTCTTTTCATTTACATATCAGAGCTCCACACAATTAATATAGTAGAAATAAATTTAGAATTGCACGCTATTTTTATTAAGAGTTTGCTGTACATACTGGAAATCTTATATAATTTTTATAAATTAATCTCTGCTACTTCTTCAGTGACTTTATAGACTTTCACGGGGAGAGAATGGAGAAGCACATTAGAGTTATTATTCAATAGAAGAAATCATATATAAACACGTATGGAAATTATATACCAGAAGTAGACAACTTGGTATCATCAATGTGTTTTAAATGATGGTTTGCACAATATCTGACTATTGGCCATGATAACCAGAACCTGGAGAACAGTCAAATACAACCAGAGGATACTACATTATCTACCTTTGATTTTCCATATATACCCTAATGTTCTGTGAGACCTATCAGAAATTTATTTTTATTAAGTTTTCTCAATAAAATAGGTGATGGATCTTGGACATTTTAATAAAGAAAGACCCCTCACCTTATTCTAGCCTTATTCTAGCATTATAAATATACAAGTGCTGATAAGAGTAAATATGTTTGATGCATGTTATCAGTTTTCCTAGAGGTTCCTGAACAGTTGATAGGAGTGCTTGGATCAGGAACAAACAGGCAGAATTCAATTTAGGCATGTGGCAATCCCTAAATAACTCTCAGATTGATGGCTGTTCTCTTCATTCCCTAATGTTTATCCCATAATCCTGTTTCTTGCAACCTTTTTGTTAACATTTATGTCATTCCATTTAAGATTCTAAATCAGGGGTCGCCAACCTTTTGGACCTCAGGGACCACCAAACTCATAATTTTAAATCCCGTGGACCAGAGACCCTGGGAAAATCCCCCCAAAAGTCTGCAGGAAAATTCCCCACCCCGGTTTCGTACTGATTGATCATTCTTTATTTGGGATCACAGGATTCCGTCTCCAGCTCTGTTCTCGGGGTTGGGGGGGAGAGAGAGACTTTTGGCTTCATGCAAGGAAAGCAGCAGAAGCAGCAGAAGTCATTCTTTCTCTCCCCCAAACTCTGCCAGAAATGAGTTTTTGTGAGACTTGTTGCCCCCTGTGCAGCCTCTTGGAGCAGAATGCCTTGCAGGGTCCCAAAGACTCATTTCTGGCGGAGTTTGGGGGAGAGAAAGAAAATCTTTTGCTGCTTTCCTTGCATGCAGCCAAAAGCAGAAGAAGAAAGAGTGGCAAGTCCCCCCCCCTTTCCTCCCTCCCCTCACTACCTTGTGTTGTTCGCAATGCAAGCAACGCAAGCCTTATGTTCCCATGTGTGCAGCGCAGCCTTGTGTTCCCAGGCAGCCTGGATTAATTGCTTTGGGGGGATGCTTTGGGGGTGACATTTCTCTTCAGACCACCAAAATTTTCTCGCAGACCACCAGTGGTCCCCGCCCCACGGGTTGGCAACCACTGTTGCAAACCATATTTTAATAAGAAAGCAATTTACTGGGGTTTGCTTGATTTTTTAAAAAAATCTTTGAGCACAGTGTATTAGGTCCTTTTACAATTTACACCAATGGGTTACAATTTCATAATTTGATCTTAAACATTGTAGTGCAATGTTTCCCCCACTGGTTGCTATGATTTTTATAAATAGAAAATGACATTGTCTGAATATTAGTTTTTAAGACTTTAAAATTTATCTGTGTTGCCTACTTCTGAAACAAAAGAAATTGCTTTGAACAAGAGGATATTTCCCTCTCACCATAATTTCCTCTCTCCAGTCTTTCAAAAACAACGTGACTTGCAATCTTCTTCTGCTGAGTCAGAAATGCTGAGAACAGAGAGTGAAAATCATTGCTTGAACTGCCAAAAAGCAACAACAAACCTCCCTCTGTCCTATTCCATGAAAAATCAAATAAATTAACAAACAAACCAAGCCACTTTGCATATGGCTTCTCTCCCACAGAAGAGACAGGGGAACACTAATAGAATTTCACCTCTTTCCTTTGTCTGGGTTACTAAGAGGGGACTCTGCAGCGTTCAAGGCAGCATTTCCTTTAAAAGCTCTAACAGGACAACTGGACTTCAGGAGGAGGATTAAGGCAAGAGCCCATCAAAGATCTGCAGGGTAGCAGGATATCCAACTGACAACTGACTTCAGAGTACTTGCAATTTGCATCAGCTTACCATGAACTAAAGTCGGGGGTGGGATTCAAATTTTTTAACAACCAGTTCTCTGGGTGTGGCTTAGTTGGTGGGTGTGGTTTGGTGGTCATGTGACTGAGTGGACATGGCTTGGTGGTCATGTTATTGGCTAGGCGTGGCCAACTCAATATCACTCACATTGAGGCACACATCTCCTCGCCTGGTCTCTTGTGACTGTGGGGATGATGCAACAGTTGTAAATGTGAAAAAGGGTCATAAGTCACTTTTTTCAGTGCCATTGTAACTTTAAATGGTCACTCTACACAAGCAAAGTACCAGCAAAGGAGGGAAAAAAAACTCGAGAGACATTCCTGAGACAGGAAGTCTAGTCCTGCCCAGAATATAATAAAGGTTAACGGAGAGGCAGTTTCTGTAAGCAACACTAGAATGTTTCCTTCCTGCCTTCCTTACAGGATTAGGCCGGTAATTTCTTCTAACAACCGGTTCTCCGAACTGCTTAGAATGTTAACAACCGGTTCTAGCGAATAGGTGCGAACTGGTAGAATCCCACCCCTGAGTAAAGTACTTCAGATGACAGTGTGGAACACAGGGTTGCAGAGATGACCCACCTCCTATAAAATAGATTTTTTTCTCATTATTGTGGCAGATGTTTTTGAGGTCAAGTATCTTCTTCTTCAAAACCTTGTATTTGAAATATCATGGCTCTGGATTTTCCTTGAAGAAAAAGAGAATATATCTGCTTCTCAGAATTTGTGATAAGCAGAGCATAGGGAGTAGAAACACAACCACTCCAATTTCAATTTTATAGAGTTGACTTACTCCAATCCCCTGTTTTGTGCAGAAGCTGCTAAAACCCTTTGGACAGATGGCTACCCAGCCTATAAAGTCTCCGTGAAGAAGAATGCTGAAGCAAACTATTCCACTAACAGTTTTTATTGTTAGGAAATTCCTCCTAATATCTGTATCTACTTCCCTATTCAAGGGAAGATCAATTTGATTTCTAATCCTGCCCTCCAGGATAACAGAAAATGTACTCCCTCCTGTAATTGGTTAGCCTTTTAAAAATACAAAATCTTCCTTCCTTTTCATCTACACACTTCCATAACACTGGATTTCTCTACTATCCTCACATCTTGATATTGTACAAGCTTCCATTGTCCAACCTACCATTTAACAGGGCTTACAACATTATGTCTATTTCTTTTTTTCTTATGTCTATTTCTTTCACAACATTCTTAAACTGCTTACTGGAATATATCATTTCCTGCATTTGCATACAGTGAGAGAGAGAGAGGGAGAAAGAGAAAGAAAGAGAGAGAGAGAGAGAGAGAGAGATATTAAGGTTAAAATTAGCCAAACTCATCATGTAGAATCAATGTACCTGGTTAAATCTTTAACTGATCCAGTTATACATGATATTGTGTGAACCTTATTACTGAGTCATAATATTCAACTACAGTGCAACAACTATTCAAATTATGGAAATAACAATGTAAAGGAACTTTTATTGACTCCTTCCCTTCAATTACAATCATTGTGTTTCCCTTCAAAGTTCCCTAGAATAGATGTCATGACATCAGAGGACAGGCAATGCACCAGAATATGGAAAGTGGGCAAATTCAGTGGTATTATTGCACAAATGGAAATGCTTTCTGCCTGTTCAAAACATCCCTGGATCCAAGCCACAGTTATTAGTTGTTGAGCTCTATTAATATTATAATATCTTGACAGCTAAATCCATTATATATTGCCATTGAGATGCTCTTTCTATATCCTTTGTACTTTACTCTGCATAAAGTGATATGCTGTTGTGCCAGAACTACCATTAGCCAATTAAAGATAGTTGCAAAGATTCTGAATTTCAAGAAAGGTGGGAGCGTTCATTTGTTTACTTGGTTTATTGCATTTTACTACTGGGATTAGAGAAAATGTATTTCTCTTTGGATAAGAAAACTGGAATTCAGCTGGAGAAAAGACATACTTCAGTAGAAGAAGCTATTAAGATTTCACTCCTCATCCCTCATTTTCATTAAATACATTTAATGCAAAGCAGATGGCCTACATACACTGTGGAAGTATCTGTAACTGAGTATCAATCAGGAATGAGTATTTATGTCAATTTCATTTTGCCACATCTCTTATCTTAACCACATCAAGTTCTTTTCTGTTTTTATTTGTACATTTCCTTGTCTGCATTTTAGCCACATGTGTCCTAAGTCACAAGAAGCCATGGCTAATTCATGGCTTCAAAACTGCCTGCAGTCCTCCAAGGATATAATCATATGTTTACATTAATGTACATTTCTCTCATACTTGAGTCAGCAACAGAGTATGTTCTCCTAAGCCGCTCTGCTTCCTCCACCTAATTTACTTTGCATCAATCAGGAGACCAGGCTGCATAGCTTTCCCTACAGATTTAATATGGGACAGATTTAGCCAGGTAGCAATTGATATATCATTACATTTTTTACTGGCAGGAAAAGCAACCAAAATTCGCTTTCTGCAAAGTGCAACAGCTCTCAAGTTTCCTAGCTTACTCTTCTTTTGTCCCACTGGGCACTCTCACTTAGATTTTTTTTTTGTTTCACTATAGGATCACCTTCCCAGAAGATCATGCTTGTGTGTCAAAAAACAAACAAAATGAAGAAACAAAAAATGGATACTTCAGTGATGAGGGAACTTTTGCACAAGTCAGCAGTTCACTCCTATTTCATATTGTTCCTTTCACATGCCTCACAAAAATGTTAAATCCAATCTAAACATCTGGCTCACTGTGTGACCATCCTCTCTGTCCTGTCCTGTCCTGTTCTGTTCTGCCCTGCCCTAACGTACCCTACCCTACCCTACCCTACCCCTACTTCTGTTCTGTTCTATTCTATTCTATTATTCTACTCTATTCTATTCTACCCTCCCCTCCCCTACTCTACTCTATTCCTAATTTCATATCATATCATATTTTGTATTATAATGTACTATATTATAATGTATTATATTATCATTATTAATATTGTATTAGTATATCATTATGTATTATATATAATTGAGTGACCAACAAAGAAGATGACAGAAACCAAACAGAAAACAGGGCTAAAGATTGTAGTTTCAACCCTTGATCACATGTGCACTCCCCTCCCCCCATAAGGCAGGCTGTTTACCCAGCTTGGAAGATGCAATTCCCAAGTGGACTCTTATTCCTGATATTAAATACTGATTCTTAAGTACCTAACCCACCTCCCCCCCCCAAAAAAAAGCCACCTTATGGGGGAAATTAACACTATGCAATTGATGCTGCTTCTAGCAGGCCAAACTATGGATTCTGCGCCACCAACATACACAGGTGGGATAAGAGGAAGAAGGAAAAGGCACAGGGACAAAACCTTTATTTACAGCTGGACCACCAAGCATATTTTGTCCTAGGAACAACCCTTCTCTCTTTTAATTTATTTCATTCATTTATTTCTACATAGAAAACTTTTACCAATGCCAGCTGTTTATGTATTTGATCTTTCTATAATCCCCTACCTATTTGGAAAGTTAACCTCTTTAGAGAATGATGTTTCCTGTGCTAGTTGTGCAACTTTTTTTTCTTTAAAGAAAAATATGTCTCAAAAATGTATATGTTTATATACAATATATGTATTATATGCAGTTGTCAAACTACAAAAATGTTATCTCAGATCGGTCCGTATAATGCAGGAAGACTCATTCACACAATAAAAGACAAAAGAGAAACTGACCAATAATAGAAAGATAACTGGATTATTTTTGAATGGCAAAATGACAGAGGGAGATGAAAGAATCAAAGATATAGAGATTAATGGGGCTTATGTACAGGTCATGCAAGCAAGAGCTAAAGAAAGATAAAATCTGTCCACTCAAAGGATTAGAAACAGAGTGTGGCTTACTTTGATAAGATAACAAGGCCTGCTGCTGATAAAAAAAAATACATAAACAAAAATCAGGATCCCAGGCCACAACCACAAGCTGCTTCAGTTTCAGAAGGAGACTTAGGATCCTCACAAGCAGGAATTCATTTATGAGCAAGAGAAAAGGAGCCAGAGATTGAGGAGGGTGGGGGAATATCCAAAAATTGCCAGCTTAGTAGTGAATAGAATTAACAAGGGTTTATCTCTGGGCATCTGATGTGCTGACCAAAGTGTTGTCCTGAAATTGTTCCTAGTTTCTTTGAAAGAAGTTGGGAGATATGAATTTGTTGCCTGAAAGGATGAGAAGCGGTGTTGGATGTTACATGAGCCCTTGGTACCTATGTTGATCATTGGGGCAAATGGCAGGAGATAGGTAAGAGGAAGGGTCTTACATGCTACTCTTGAGATTGTTTCTCATATGATCTATTACTAGATTATCAATCTAATAATTATGAAAATAGCTCCCTCTTTCTATCTTGTGCCTCCTTCTCTTCAAAATGTAGCTTAGACAACAACCTCAAAGGCAACGAGTATGTATCTTTCTATTTTCAACAATGTTGAAAAAGCACTACGCAATCTAAAACCATCTCTATCTATTGGACCGGATGGAATATGTGCCTACTTCTTAAAAAAGCTATCCACTGCCATAGCCAAACCTCTAAGCATAATCTTTGAAAAATCTTTCAGGACCAGCTCCTTGCCTAACCTATAGTCACAAGCCACAGTCATCCCCATCTTCAAAAAGGGAGACCCAAGCCTAGTTGAAAATTACAGACCAATCTCCTTATGCTGCGTCACCTGTAAAGTCATGGAATCAATTATTAACCAATCCATCATCCTCCACTTAGAGACAAACAACCTACTCTCCAATAAACAATTTGGTTTCAGAAAAAAACTATCCTGTAATCTGCAACTCTTACACTGCAAAAACATATGGACGACACAACTCGACCAGGGCAAAGCAATAGACGCAATCTACATAGACTTCTGTAAAGTCTTTGATTCAGTGGTACACGACAAACTACTCCTAAAAATAAAATCCTATGGTATCTCTGGACAACTGAATAACTGGATAGAAGCATTCCTGGCAAACAGACAACAAATGGTCAAAATTGGGGGCGTCCTATCAAATTCTGTACCTGTCAATAGTGGTGTCCCCCAAGGCAGTGTTCTAGGACCAACTCTCTTCATACTCTACATAAATGACCTCTGTGATCATATTAAGAGCAATTGCGTTCTTTTCGCTGATGATGTAAAGCTGTTCAATACCACAGACAATACTGCTACCCTACAAAAAGATCTTGACTATGTATCAGAATGGTCAAACAAATGGCAACTTCAAATCTCAACAAATAAATGCTCTGTCTTACATATTGGCAAAAAAATCAGAAAATAAAATACAAGCTGAATAGTCAAGATCTTGTTGATGACCCAAGCTCTGTAAAGGACCTTGGAATACTCACCTCTAATGATCTAAGTGCTAGAGCCCACTGCAACTACATAGCCAAAAAGGCATTAAGAGTTGTTAACCTAATCCTACGTAGCTTTTTCTCTGGTAATATCACACTACTAACCAGAGCATACAAAACATTTGCTAGACCAATACTCGAATACAGTTCATCAGTCTGGAACCCACATTACGTATCTGATATTAGCACAATTGAGAAAGTCCAGAAATATTTCACAAGAAGAGTTCTCCACTCCTCTACTCGTTGTAGAATACCTTATGCCACCATACTTGAAATTCTAGAACTAGAAAACCTTGAATTACGCCGTCTTCGGTCTGATTTAAGCATGGTATATAAAATCATACATTGCAATGTCCTACCTGTCAATGAATACTTCAGCTTCAACCATAACAACACAAGAGCACACAATAGATACAAACTCAAAGTTAACCACACCAGACTTGATTGCAGGAAATACGACTTCAGCAATAGAGTGGTCAATGTCTGGAATACTCTACCCGACTCTGTAGTTTCTTCCCCAAACCCCAAAAACTTTAACCTTAGACTGTCTACTATTGACCTCACCCCTTTCCTAAGAGGTCTGTAGGGGGCGTGCATAAGCGCACCAACGTGCCTACCGTCCCTGTCCTATTGTTTCTCTTATTCTTCTTTTATTTTTCTTATATGTACCCATTTCATGTATTCACAACTATGTATACACTTATACTTATTATCTTGTAAACAATTGGCAAATCAAATAAATAAATAAATAAATAAATAAATATTGCCCTCCACAAGTAATGAAACTTCTTGAATGAGAAATGAAACATTTTCTTTTCTTTCCTCAAGGAAAAAAACTCAGTCCAGTTGCGTTTTGAAAAAACACCTTTGAGACAACTATGACCTAGATGATTGAGAATCTCCACAGGCACTTAAATAGCAATGAAACCTTTTTCTAAACTTTATACATTTAAAAAATACATATAGCTTTTGTTTCAGATACAAAGAATGTTTGTTATATAGATGTGCAAAGCCCATATTCTGTATCCAAGACAGCTACATTGAGAACATGTTTTTTTTAATGAGATGTTCTGCAAATTCATTATTCAATATTTTTTCAACACTCTATTTATATTTAGAAGCATTATATTTAGAAGTCCTTTAATACGTTCTGCTGCTGAATTCAAACAATCAACACTGGTAGTGCAACTTTAATACAGTTTTATGACAACTCTTATTTGAAATTTGTACTTCTGCAGTTCAAGTCTGAATTTGGCATGATTGCTGACACAAAGATGAATCGCTTAAAAAGTTTGTTTCATTGGTATATGAAACCTCAGGGTATTTTTATAGGCCCTCTGTTGGAGTTTTCATAAGTGATGATGAAACTATTTGTTAGCTTTTTTAATGAACCCATTTATATTTATACTGGCTGGAACAGAAATCCAGTTTTAATATCACTTCAAGTATTCCAGTTAGAATTCTTATAACAAATTCCATAAAATTCCATGTCTTCAGCAGCTTTGCTAGATTACAATTAGATTCTTTGGACAATTTTGTGAAGCTAATTTTACTAGAATATTTATTAGATTATAAATATATTTCATATGGTAAGTACATCCTTAAATGGCATTTGCCTTTTAAGAAGAAAGATGTGCAACATTAGGAAATTCTCTTAAATGAGGTAAACACAGTTGGGTTATAAAGCACATCAGATATCATCTAATACAGCTATAGTAGGGTTATGGCTATGTTTTTCTTTCCATGTTCTCCTTCATCACAGAAGATGCTGGTTGGTTGTTGTGGATTGGTAACCTTCAGGAGAGCACCAGGTTGAAAGGCTGATGTAGGCTGGGTTAATACATTACACTAAACCATGGTTTATTTTAATCTATTACTTTATTGATTGTTTTATGCATATCCTACTTTTATTATTTTTACAAATAATTCAAGATGGCATCTCCCTCCTACAAAATCCCCTCAACAATAGCCTGTGAGATGTGTTGAACTGAGAGAGAGAAAGAGAGAGAGAGAGAGAGAGAGAGAGAGAGACTGGTCCAAGGTCACCCACCTGGCTTTCATGTCTAAAGTTTAGGACGCATGCCTAAAGATTAGAAATCACAATCTCTTACTAGATTCAACCATAGTAGTAAGCCTTAAACATTGCTTTATAAATTTCAATGTATTAAATCAAAAGCAACCAAACTGTGATGTTTCTGGTGGATTTTTTTTTAGCTGGTTGACAGCTCTTCTACTGGTTGAAAATCTGCTAAACTTATGTTGTTTTTGCTTGTCTGGTGCCTTATGTTTCCCCCTGTATAATTAATGCTAGACATTTAATTCAGTTTTACAGAAGGAACTGAAATACTGCCCCTTTGAAATTACTTTAGGTTTCCCTGTCTCAGAACAAATCTAAATGTCATCTTTCTAAATCACTTTCACATTACAGAAAAATGTGCTAAATAAATAAACTGTTCTGACAGATCAATATACTGGAGGTGACTTATTGCTTTACATAAATTAGTTACACCAATAAACTTTCCACCATGATAATATCTTCTATACAGATGAGGTTGGAATCCTGTGGCAATTTGATGGTTGGTCTTCGGTGAAATGGTTATTTAGAACTATCTGCTAGCTATTTTCTATCTATTAATATCATGTTGCTGAAATCTATGAGGCATAAAATAAAATGTTGGCAGAACTTGGATTATCCAAATTGCAGTCCATAGCTGTGGCCTCAGAATTCAGTTGTGTGTTTCACATTTCAGTAAAAAATAAAGCAGGCCAGGGAAAGATTGGATTGTTTTTCACCATTATCCTTGTAGCATTCAGCATTTTCTTTCTCTCTGGGAAAATTCCATTCATTAGTTTGTCCCGACATTCCTTTCTTGCTTACAAATGCAGCATAAAATCATGGGGAATGCTGCTGTAGGAGGTGAATGTGAGCAACATACACATTGAGACAAAAGAGATGATCAGGAAAATCAAACTGCCAGAGGCACTTCTATTTTAAAATCATTTGAGGGTGTAAAAAGATCAGAGACTTTGTAAAGAGGTATACAGTGCAGACTTTATTGACATTTTCTTCAGATGGAACTATTCTATTGTCAGAAATATGGTAAAATAAAATAAAATAAATGAAAACCATGTTATCTATTTAAATAATAATAATCTTCATCATTTGGACTCAATTCCCAAGATTTTTCTCTTTATGTATTGTAAATATAATGCATAAAGCCATTTCCTTGGCATGTCCATCATCTTTAGCAGAAATAAAAGCCTCTTTGTAAGCTGCACCTCTAACTTTCAATATTTTCTCTATTTTATATTATGCACATATGATGAAAGAAAGAATCAAGCCTCAGAAATATTCTACCTATTCATGACTGTGTAATTAAAGCTCAAGAGGTTTGGGGCAGATCATGTATTAATGTCAGATATTTACTTTAAAAAAGCATGCAGATATTAACAGCATCATTATTTGGGTTTCTTTGTGTGCTTGTTTTAAATATATGGGTATATTTTCTTATTTATTTTTTTGCTTTTTTGCTATTTCTAATTCTAGATTTCATTATCAAACATTCTGGATGTCAATCAAAAACCCTACACACAATGGCCTGTTTTCAAAATCTTACAGCATAGAAACTATAGTAGTATTGTATGGGTCATAGCACTATAATTTCAAAATTTTGTTGTTTTAACTGCATGTAAATAATAAAATCCATTCCAGCACATGATTCCAATACACAACTTTCAGAACAGTTTAGGAAGGTCCCACTCTTTTTTTTTTTGGTTGGTTGGATATTAAGGGCTTACACAATCTTATTCATCGTTCCCTATTTATGCAGAGTCAAAGGACTCAATATCATTGCTTCTCTGCAGCTCAAATAAATTAATGTGATTAGATATGTACCATTTCACAATTCCAAAGGAGAATTTTAAAAGGCAGCAATGGTATTTTTCTGTCTAGCTAGATAAGCTTTGGGTCCTGTTTGAACAAGCTTGATAAATAACATATAGAGTTGGGTAGATGGCTAGAGATGGATTTTTATCAGGAAAGGTTTGGGGATAAAAAGGAGAAAACTAAAGTCTCATTAGAAAGGTAATTCACATCTAAGAGGCAGACTGAATGCCATGTGATGTGTCAGTTTCTATAGTGACTGCTCCCTTCCATTCAAAAGCTCAGCAAGCATTTACAAAAAGCTAAAGCAACGGACAGGGTGGTGGGATTCCCTTGCCCCTCCCCCCACATTACACAGACAGATTTGCTGCTCTTGAATTGAAAGCATAAAAGATCTTTTGTTACATATTTAAAAAGAAGGCTAATTTCAGCAGCAGCACAATGGAGAATAGACATTAGAGACTAGAAAATGTCTGCACTAGGCTGCTTTTTCTTCTTTTCATCTATGTACCAGAGTCCACAGTAATGGCACTCAGACATAACGTGTAAGCAGAATAAGAGTTGTAGTTAGTAAGGCACCAAGTTAGTAATTCATTCTCATTCGAGTACTGTTTTCCATTAAAGCTCTGCATTGCAAGAAACATGTAAGACTGCTAAGGCAATGTTTTAATGGCTCACATGAAGAATGCACTGGGGTTTGGCTTTTTGACTCAAGGAAGGCATGGCACAAGGAAGACGTGCCACATTGTACCAAAGAAATCAGAAAATCCATAGCTATCATAAGACAATACATTAGTTCAAAATGTAAGCTGTTGTTAATAAAGCTATAGTATCTGTGTTAGTTCTTGAATAAATGTGTTCTGTAAAACGAATGCCAGCATATCACTTGAACTTTAGCGAAAAGTGAGATCACTGCTGGAATGGTCTGGCCTTGGTGACCAAGTATAGTAATGCATCCTCTAACCCACTGTTGGAAGGAATATCCATCTGGTTCAGTTCCAAGCCGGGAGAAAGACACTGGAAACATGGACGCTGATTGGAAAAATGGTTTAATGATGAAGCAGAACCACGTGAATTCTGGGCAGCTGACCACATGGAGTTGAGAGTGGGTGGCTTTTATACGCCCTATGGGCTCTGTGTTTGAGCTTCCTGTTCCTGTGCAAGAACAAGTATTCTATTGGCTGTTGTGGGAGTTATATAGGGGTCATAGCTGGCTCTATAGGTTGTCTGAGCTAAGTTTGGTTGAAGTTTGGAGGGTGGTGCAATGTCCTTAGGACAGGCATGTCCAAAGTATGGCCCGGGGCCAATTGTGGCCCAATTTCAAATTTCAAGCGGCCCGTAGCCTCTTTTCCCCGCCAGGTCAGCTTGTCACTCATCCCCACCGGCCGGCGTTTTTCCCTTCGCCACACATTAATTTTAATGGTTCAAAGAATGTCAGACTGAATGGTCGGCCCACACACATTTTCATCTCACCAAATCTGGCCTTCTTTGCAAAAAGTTTGGACACCCCTGCTTTAGGAGTTTGTGTAATGTAGTAAGCTCTGCTGCTAAATGGTACTTGGTTAATCCTAGTATGTCCTGAAGGGTCATTTCTTAATCCCATCATCCTGGAGCTGAAGGTCTTTTGTTTTGTAGATAGACTGGCCCAATTTTTCTTAATGGGCACAAAATATCTGCTGGGGGCAGGGAGCTGGGGCTCTGAGTTTCTATCTTTTAAGATTTTTATTTCTCTTTTAAGGGAAAAATTTTATCCTGGCTTTTTAAATATTTCTCAAAATATTTCATTCTTCTATAAGGGGGGGGATGGCTTCCCACACCATTATTTGTGTTCTTCTGCATGTAAACATTTGTCCCTTGTTTTGTTGTAAAATCTTAGAGACAGCTTGAAGAAAAGTCAGGTGAAAGAAGGTAGTAGAAACAAATACTACTTCTAAAAACCCGTAAAATCTTCCCTTTTACTAGGGTAGCAAACCACCATTGCCTTCCATATTACTATCATGGGTATACCAGCAGTTCTGAATTTAGACTCTTTTTCCTAATCTTGCCAATATACTGCTGTGATAGGATCCCATCCCAATTTGCTCTTTATTTGGAGCTTGGACCATTAGGGGATGGGGACCACTAGGCAAAAAAGCCAAGTTGGTTGCTGCAGCCACATGGTCAAAGACTTGCTCTTTTCCAAATATGCATTGCATGTGCAAAGCATTAAAAGCTTTGTGCATAGTATTGTAGCCACTATCTTGGTTTCTTTGATCTGTGGAATATGTCTTCAAAGACATATGTTGTAAATCCTGAAACATCAGTCACTGTCTTGAAAGAACATTTCACTGATCAGCATGTAGCCTAGAATAAAACATTGAGGCACTCTATTTAATACTGCACTCCATTCCTACGTAGAGCCATGTATGGATGTAATGCATCCAATTATGAATCCACTTGTTCTATCCAGCTCATATTTTACCATTTTATTAAATGCTATCATCAAATGCTTTGTCAAATGCTTTGTCAAGATACATTATACCCACAGCATTTCACCAATTAATTAGTAATTTATTTATTTTTTTAAAAAAGGAGATATTTATAGTCTGACATAACTCATTTGTGGCAAACATGTTCAGGTTCTCATTAATTACTGTATTCTATCTAAGTGCTTACAAATATTATGTTTAATAATTTTCTCAAGCATTTTGCTCAGTATAGATATCAAATTGGCAAGTCTGTCATTTCCCAAGTCTAAGTTCTTTCCTTTTTTTTTGAAAAAAATAAAAGATTTGTTCTCGTCCAGTATTCTGAAATTTTGTCATTCTTTGAGAGTTTTCCATGATTGCAGTTATCAGTTCTGTGATCACCTCCGCTAGTCCGGCAGTAATCTAGGATGTAATTTATCTGCCCTTGACTTGAAATGCAAATTCATTTAAATTAGGAAAGTTGTTTTTTAAAACCCCTCCTTATCTATCCTGAGCTGCAGTTTCCTCTTTATACTAGTGGCACAATGACAGCCAGCTAGGATGGAGAGAAAAGACATAAACTTTGAGTCAAAACATTCTGTCTTCTTGCCAGAGTCACTCCTCATTACATACAGTTGCCTTGCCTCTGCCTTTGCCTTCCCTTATAAAAATGTCCAAAATGTCTGTCTTTCTGGCTCTATTTACAAATCTTGGTAGATTTACCTGACCTTTTTGTTGTGTTTTTCTAATCAAAGATAGCCTTTTTTAAAAAAAAAAAAAAATAAGGCTGCTGCATTGTAAATTTTTTGCATTACAAGAATCTAAACTGGTTTAAAATGAGAAAGTCCGGACATATCACATTTTCAGTAATCATCACATTTTCATTTGCTATAACCTTCATAACTCTTGTAGCATCATTAAAAAAAATCAGCTGGTTATATTATATTATTTATTGATTAAACTTATCTGTTGCCCATCTTGCTTAGAGGAGACTCTTGGTGGCTCATAATCAATAAAAACAACCAAAAAAGGTTGATACTATATGGAACAAAATTCTGTCAATCTGATGTCATGATTCCAATACTGCGAAGCCGCCTCCTCCTCCTCCCAGAAGGTAACAAGTAAAATAGCTCATGAAGAGGATCTGTAGCATCGCAGAAAATAGTGTGGACGGGAAGGAAGCAAGCAAGCAAGATGACATTAAGATGATACTCATTCATAAAGCAAAGTTAATAAACTGTGTACTGAATTTACAACATTTTTCTCAAACCTCACTCTTGATGTGTTTGTAAAATTTGCATTAGAGGCAAGAAAGGGAAAAACCTTGCAAGAAATGTTCGTTTAAAGCACTTAAAAGTGGTATGGGGTTAGAGGGAATAATTTGCTTTATAAATGTATTAGGTGTGAAAGAAAATAATCGATTACCTTGTTAATATAGCTCACATGATGACTTTGTAGTGCAATATGTTTGTAGTCCTTAAGAGTAATGATGCTGCCTAAGCATTTTTCCGGCAGCAGTCGTGAGTCAAATTTCCTGGCTTGTTCACTGCAATAATTCAGCCAGTGGCCTCTTTCTAATGGTTTATAACGGACAACATCCCCATTAAATGTATAGCAGAATATTGCCAATGATTCATTTTTTTACCATCAAAGACAGAGCTCAAAGAATGTGTCTAGCATACAAGCTGTTAAATGTATCTTTTTCAAAGCAGAATGTACAAGTTACGATAAACGTTAATAAATGCAGATCTCTTATTGAGAGACATAAAAAAATAATTTCCTTTATTTGTTAACAGCATGCATTTTAAAAACCATATTTTTTTCATTTGCAAATATGGTGCTTTGAATCACTGTTGGCTTAGAAGAAATGTGCATGCCATTACAGTGTGTGGGAATATACAGCATGCAAGGTTCAAGCCACCATTAAACACAAACCTAATAGCTAATATTTGTAAATACATCTCCACTTTTTCATACATATTGAGAGGAAAAACTGTGAGAGAACAGAAGGGATATTAAAACTTACTGATCACCATACTGTCAGTGTGAGCTGCTCTGGAGAATTAGCACATCTTTCAGAGGCATCCATAGTGTGAGGTCACAACTGTACAAAGCCCCTCCCCTTTTGTAATTCTATTGCGTTTGGCTGATAGGATCACCTAAATCTATCTAGGACAGGGGTGTCAAACTTGTGGCATCGTATCATCACGTGACATATCACAACTTTTCCCCCCTTTGATAAACCAGGGGTGAGCATGGCTAGCACGTGACACATCTGGTCCACGAGCCACGAGTTTGACACCCCTGATCTAGGAGCAAGAATCAGCATGAGAACTTCTAAGTAAACATACTCTGGCTGGCTGGCATGTGCTCTTCCTTGTACACACATCACTGAAAAAGGAGGTAGCATCAACTTTCCTAATTCTCCTGCCTTAATCCTCCAAGGATGATTTCCCTTCTGGACATTTTGATCTGAAGTAAGTCCTCATGATTTGCTGATAATATTTATTGATGGGATATGATACTGATGGACTTGGAAAGTCACAAAGTTTGTGATTTTAAGTACTTTGATAATCAGACAGGGGAAGGAAACCCTGAAATCAACACATCTTATATCTCTAAGCTCAGAAGGCCCTTCTTTTGTCATGAATGAGAAAATTCAGTAGGTGTGTACTTTGGGAGGCTCATATGAAACAGTAAACTTGCTTTGCAGGATCTGCATATTATGATCATTATCACTGGAACCAGTTATTGCCTAACTTAGATAAACACAGACACACTATACTTGATGTGTCAAAAGATAAATAATACCCAGGCTTCAAACATTTGTCTTAGGACAATATCCATTCAAATTGTTATTCTTCTGAATCTTACAGTGCAATTGTCATCACAAAACAAAAGCATATTCATTTCAAACTGCTATGTGGTTTATTGTGATATACATTTGTTTAGAAATGCATATTGTTTTAATGTATTTGTACGTGTGTTGAGACAAAATTCTTCACAGATATCTAACTTTTTACTGGGTGCTAAAAAAAGGAATTGCAACTTTAGACATCATGTCTCAGGTACAATGGGTTCAAAATATAACCGACTGCATTATTGTAATAAGTAATTATTTGATCGATTATTAAAGGAGCCTATGCTTTGGAAGTATCCCTTGCTATTTAGAAAAAAATGCTTCCCCCCCCGAACTCATATTTAATGTTAAACTGGGAAAAAAAGAAGATAAAAACATCCTGAATAAGAAAAAAAACACACAGATGCTTTTACATACAAAATATTTCATACAAAATATTCCATGTTACAGTAAAATATTGGAGTATAAAATTGGCTGAGCTTGTGGACCAAAGCTGGTCAGTTTGGTCAGGGGGGAAAAACAATAAATACTTACATGGACTGTTTGTTAAAAGAAAGAAAAAAGACTGAAATGATGATTATGGATTTGGAGAATAGAAAGGGTTAAAGGGGAAGGGAAAGGAATTTCAAAGTAAGTAGAAAAAAAGGCAGGTGCAGCTACTTAATAGAAAGAAGAATGGAAGTCATAACTGTATATTTTATTTTTTTCCATTTCCCTCCTTTTTTTTTCTTGCTTTTACTTTACTTTAAAATGTAATAAATAAATGCATACAAAACGGAGTGTGTGCCTCTTGGGCCTCAGGGAAGCCTCCTGGGCAAAGCAGTAAGACAGCAAGGGGGATCCCGCGGCACAGCTGATCATTGGAACAGCTGATCATCAAGAGTGGGGGGAAAAGAAATACCTTAAGACTGGGCAGGGCAGAATGCAGTCAGCAATGTGGGGTATGCACATGATGTTGCACATGTGCGATAAAGACTGACTGGGCAGGGAGGGGAGGGGCGGATGGAAAGGGGTGGGGCCAGCCAGGGGCATGATTTGCCGGTTCTCTGAACTGTGCAGAATCATAACAACCAGTTCTATAGAACCGGTCCAAACTGGTAGAATCTCACCCCTATAAAAGCTATAAAAGTGAAAGTCAAATAAAACAATGTATCAAAATGGATTCAATTGCAATCTGAACAGAAAACAGTAAAGGAAATCTGACTTAATCTGTCATTTCTATTCAAAAATTAACTAATAACAACCGTATATTTGGAAATGTTGTATACAAAAAATAGTATTTTTAAAAAATTATAATGTACTAATTAACTTATAACTATAATAAAATATTGTAAGTAAATATTATAATGTGCATCTCATTCCACAAGGTGCTTCAATAGAAAGATTTGCCTCTTCTGAGCTTGGCATATTTACAATCAAACATTCTGTCTCCCAATAATCTCAATCTATTTTAAAATGCATCTGAAGTTATTTTGATTCCTTTCTGGTCAAGAAATGAGCACAACTCTCTGAATAAAGGATACTGTGAAGGAAAGAAAATATAACTGGAGAAAAGCAGTTCAAATAATTGTGAATCTCCTGTCAACATAGAGTGCTGCAGCAACTTCTCTGGATACATACTTTGAATCATTTCTGGCTTCAGCTAGCTGGAAGTTTGGATTTTAGCCTGTGTGAGGCAGCTGATTTTCCTTGACAGGCACTTCTTGCTGATTCACCTTGTCAAGTTGAAAAGGTTATCCATTAAGATTTCCTCCAGGTTTTGCAAACTGGTGGAAGATTGGCTGACTACAGTGAGAGACCATGTCACTTCAATCTTAGAGGAGGTTGCTTTGCTTCATGAATGCGTTACAGAGAAACACTTCCCTCACCCCTTGTCTCTTGAAGTACTCTGTCACAAATCTGCATAGCCTTGTAGGCCATCTTCCAAGAATCACACAAAATTCCATGAAAATGACAAATGTCATCATAAAAATTGCATGACATTCACTCTGTAATGAAAGATTCTGCAATGTTAAGGGATGTAGTATTATACTGTCTTCATCACCTGTAATGAAGTGAAGGGGAGGAGCAGGAAATATATGGAACCAGCTGCAATTATCAAAACATTTTGCAACAAGTTTTACAGCATCAAAATGATCAAAATGAAATCTTTCCAGATTCAATTGTAGATGTCTACAATTGAAACCTTATTGCAGGTGAGCCCTCAACAATTATATGGGTCCAAATTATTGGAGGCTGTTCTTGATCATCAATTATTATTCTCAAACTGGAAAACACTGAAATGCAGCATTATTTTTTTAATTCTGGGTTGCAACAGAAGGAAACTGAACAAGTGATTGAGGTAGATCTGGATCTCTTCAGTTCTATTAACCTAGTGAAACATTATCTAGGTTTGTACACCCACCATAGCTTGGTGACTTGATTGTAGCACCTAGAGGTAACTATGCTTGGGTTGCTTCCTAATTACAAATTTTGCTCTAAGCCAGGGCTGTCAAACTCACGGCCCACAGGCCGGATGCATCACGAGCTGGCTCTGCCCATGCCCAATTTAGCAAAGAGGAAAAATGTCATGATATATCACATGACAATGCCGTGATGACATGAGTTTGATACCCCTGCTCTAGGTGGTGTAAATAAAAGCATAGAGGAAGTTGTTTAAGTATAATCCTTAATATATCATTAACACCGATTGACTGAACTATTCTGGGTTAGAAGTGATTAACCTGAGGTAAATCCTGCAAAAAAAAAAAAAAAGTAACAGAAGCAAAAGATAACTCATGGCAAGATAATTCAATCTCTTTGGTTAACTCAGTAACTCTGACCTTACAAGAGGACTGATCCTACTAGCAGAGATCTGATATTGCAGTCAGCATCAAAAGTAATCTGGATAAGCTGATCTTGACATGTAGACAGTGAACTTTTCCACTCTGTTGCAAGAACTCTTTTTCTCCTCTGTATTTTGAATCCCAAAATACTGATTTCCATTGTTCTTGTGGAACAGAACAGAACCAGGTGTGACTTTTATAGTGAATGCAATTCTAGTCTGAACCTGAGAACTGTGTCATGTTTCTTTTAAATCAGTGTAATCTTTCAGATACATACGTGATGCAGAGCACAGAATTAAGAGACAGAATAGTCTTTCACTTTTGATAAATATACATTTTTTTAGTTTCAGATGTAGGCTCAGATTGTAATACATTCAGCTTTTTATTTAACTTTGTAAAATGAGTTAGCTAAAGTCATTTTATTTATATTGAACATTTAGAAAAAGTTTGCACTTTTGAAAAACACTTTCTTTTGGTGGCTGCAGAGACAAAGTAATGATATGATGATTTTCGTAACAACCCAGAATTGAATTTTCAATTGTTTGATGGGGCGGTAGTATGGGGGCTTATTTTCAGCCTTAATGGGCTTATTAAGCATGTCCAAAGCTTAGTATTTCTTACAGTTTTCCACTCAAATTTTGTGGGGAATTCTATCTCTATCATTCAGTGGACAGCCCCAAATCTCTGGGAGCTGTAGAAGTTTAAAGGAATAAAAAGGATTGTCTGAGGGACATAAGTAATATAAAGTCCTCAATAAATTAAGTATTGCATTATAACATAATAGAATACAATGCCTGATTGTTATTTTGTGTCCATGATACAAAATCATAAGCAAAACAATGCACATTCAGTGTGTATTTCCTTTAATATATTACAATAATAATAAATGGACTGAATGTTTTTACTTGTGTGATTTGACTTAACAGACCGAGTTTCCTTCCCTGTCAATCAATTAACAACATAAAATACAAGTTTGATAATATGAAGTGTTTTAAATGAAAAGCTAATACCTTGTGCAATTTTAGTAACTGTGTTATTTCTTTAGAAATTGAAAAGTATTAGTTTTTAATTGCTATAATTTTTTTGCAATGCATCAGACACTGGGTTAGAAACATCTGGTATGGATTATGCATTCTCAAGCATTTTTGCAAAAAAAAAAAAAGGACAATGAAAGCCTGTAAGATTGATTATAAGGGTAACTGAAATATTTAAAGGAAACCCTCATGAGCATGTTTTCTACCCAATTTAATTTAAGTATAGCCCATATTGTGGTCCTTAATAAGAGCTCTTCCAAATTTTGACATTACAACAAGAAGTGAATCATCAGTATCTTGATGTGCTTCAGATATTATGCCACCTTCTATTAGCCACTTAGCAGAAATCTCCTTCAGAAAGAACGTCTTATTTTGTTTTCTTTTTTTATTCTTGTTTTTACTCTACTGTTATGGACCTGATGGCTCAGTGGCTAAGATCAGAAAGTCGGCAGTTCAGTGGTTCAAATCCCTAGCGCCGTGTAACGGAGTGAGCTTCCGTTACTTGTCCCAGCTTCTGCCAACCTAGTAGTTCGAAAGCATGTAAAAATGCAAGTAGAAAAATAGGGACCACTTTGGTAACAACGTTCTGTGCACCTTCGCTGTTTAGTCATGCCAGCCACATGACCACAGAGGTTTCTTCGGACAGCACTGGCTCTTCAGCTTTGAAATGGAGATGAGCACCACCCCCTAGAGTCAGAAACAATTAGCACGTATGTGCAAGGGGAACCTTTACTCTGCTTTATTCTGGTATAATTTAGTAGAGACTCCCTGAATATTTACTACTCAGTAAAAATGTATAGAAATAATTTCAATCAATCATCAGCTTTAAATTTGGTTTTGACATTGACTCCTGCTATAGAGGACATATTGCCTCACTCGCTTTGATTTCCAGACAGCTGTTAGCCAGACAAAAAAAATTTCCTTCTCATTTTTTAAACTCAGAGTTTGCTGCCAAGTGTGTGTTAAGCATTGCAGTACTTGCCCTTTGTATTAGAGCTAGCAGTATTTGGAAAAGGATGAAAGCCAAAACGGATGCAGTTGCTGCCAGGTAATGCTACATGCAAAATTCCTTACAGGAAATATGAAAAGGACTAGAAGAAAAAAATGAAACAAAACAGGCTACTTTGCTGTTTTCTCTCTAGCTTGCCTGTGGGTTTTTTTTTGTTTTTTGTTTTGTTTTGAGGCAATGCATTGGTTCTTGGATGTTAGGTAAAATCCAAAATGCATTTCTATCACTCAAGGACTGCACCAGGGTTTGCATGACATCTAGAATGATTCCATTTTGGGAGATTCTGTTTCAGGAATTTTAAGAACTAAATGAGTACATCAAATACAGATATAAAAGTCGAGATCATTTAATAACTATAATTGGGACTTGCAATGTGGTGATTAAGTGAACCTAAGTGAAAAATCATGTGACCATGAGTGTGCATAATATCTTACTTTAGCTTTCCTTGCCTTAAAAACCTGCGAAAGCTAGAAATACTGGCACTGGTTGCAAAGTTACTTTTTCATCGCCATTGTAACTGTCAATAGTTGTTGCCTGAGGTAGTTGCTAAGAACTATCTGTAAAAGATACTGCACTCATTTTTCCACTTTAAATGCTCCTCATTGTTATGCAAGGAGCCAATTTTGTGTCACTAATCAGAGACCAGCCAAAAAAAATAATAATTCTGGAGGTTATATTGCCTGGACTACATTGTCTTAACTTCTGGATATTTACATTCATAATACTTTGCTCTACCTTCATCACCTATGAATGAGGATTGCAAATGGTATTGTATCAGCGAGGCTTAAGTATGAAGAAGAAGAGAGTGTTCTTCTCTTTTCCTCAAAAGAAAAAAGAAAGTGCTCATTAGGGCATTGGATTTGTCATTAACCATGAATTCAGGACAGAAGTGACAGTGTGGAAATTGAATTTTTTTAAATAGGTAACCAGATTGGAAGTTTCATTATGCATAGTGGCATCCCTTCCTGAACTGCTTGATATCAGTTTTGGGCTGACAATGCAGTCCCCCAGCCTGATGATTCTGGAGGATTTCAATTTATCAGGAGGGAAAATCAGAGGCAACTTGGGAGTTTATGGACATTATGGACTTATCCAGTGGTGGGCTGTAACTGGTTAAAAAACCGGTTCTGTGATCACACACAGCATTCAAAAAAACACCAATTTGAACCTCTACAGGGCAGCCCCGGTAAGTAAAGCAGATGAGGCAGGAAAAATCCACTGTGCTGTGCAAATCAGCTAAGCCAGGGGTGTCCAACCTTGGCAACTTTAAGACTTGTGGACTTCAACTCCCAGAATTCCTCAGCCAGCTTTGCTGGCTGAGGAATTCTGGGAGTTGAAGTCCACAGTCTTAAAGTTGCCAAGGTTGGACACCCCTGAGCTAAGCTGAAAAAGATGGAAATATAGGACAGGATAAGGAGGGGGGGTAGGTGGGTGGGGCCAGGTGATCATCAAAATTACCGGTTCGCTAGAACCCGTCTGAACTAGCAGCAGCCCACCACTGGACTTATCTCAGGCACCTTGGCTTTGCTTCATGTGGAGGGCCATATATTTGTTCTGGTTTTTGTCACTGACACAACATGAACTGAGGCTAGGGTGAATTAATATATGTTTATTTTATTTATTTATTTATTTATTTATTTATTTATTTATTTATTTATTTATTTGATTTGCCAATTGTTTACAAGATAATAAGTATAAGTGTATACATAGTTGTGAATACATGAAATGGGTACATATAAGAAAAATAAAAGAATAAGAGAAACAATAGGACAGGGACGGTAGGCACGATGGTGCGCTTATGCACGCCCCTACAGACCTCTTAGGAAAGGGGTGAGGTCAATAGTAGACAGTCTAAGGTTAAAGTTTTTGGGGTTTGGGGAAGAGACTACAGAGTCAGGTAGAGTATTCCAGACATTGACCACTCTATTGCTGAAGTCGTATTTCCTGCAATCAAGTTTGGTGCGGTTTACTTTGAGTTTGTATCTATTGTGTGCTCTTGTGTTGTTATGGTTGAAGCTGAAGTATTCATTGACAGGTAGGACATTGCAATGTATGATTTTATATACCATGCTTAAGTCAGACCGAAGACGGCGTAATTCAAGGTTTTCTAGTTTTAGAATTTCAAGTCTGGTGGCATAAGGTATTCTACAACGAGTAGAAGAGTGGAGAACTCTTCTTGTGAAATATTTCTGGACTTTCTCAATTGTGCTAATATCAGATACGTAATGAGGGTTCCAGACTGATGAACTGTATTCGAGTATTGGTCTAGCAAATGTTTTGTATGCTCTGGTTAGTAGTGTGATGTTGTTCGTCATGATCTGATTCTCTGATTGCAATAGAGTTGGCTGGTTCCACTAACTACAGGGTGGAGGAATAAATTTCATTGGTGCATCATAGGCATCTAATATACCCATTTGGTTTTCAGATGGTACTTAACATTTCCCTATGATGGCCTGTTCTGACAAGACTGTGGTCACTTCTTGGAATGTGAAAGTAGTACCACTCTTAGTCAGGATTATAATGAGAAATCTCCCTCTTTTTGCTGATCCAGGGAAGTTCTATGATTTATTGAGTAACTTCCAAAAATGAAGCAATAGATGTCTATAGGAATGGAAATATTTTTTCTTGTCACAGTCTTTAATTTTCTTTGCTTACTTTTTCATTCCTTTTCTGTGCTTTGCATAACACTTCTTTTTCCAAAAGAAAATAGTGTGTTATGTATATATCTAAGCATGAATGTATATTTTTGTATGAATAGTTACAGATCTCTTAATTATATTTACATGGCACATGGAAACGAAAATTTGTCAGCAACAACCTTTGCAGTTTCTTTATAGTTCAGTGTATGACTCAAAATTAAGAATTTGCTTTAATTGAGTATACATGATTAATGTAATCCTAAGTAAGCATGCTGTGAGATCACACTTCAATTATTGTTGCAAGAACTCTGGG